>NW_027528804.1:371894-917256 GCF_008692635.1 Crocuta crocuta
CCTCTAAATAAATAAATAAATGGTAATGAAGCTGTTACAAATGATATCTTTGTGTAGAAAAGGGAAACGTTTTGTCAAACCCCCTTCTGGGTGTTGCACTGTTCTCGGGCTCTCTAAAAGGATTGCATGCACAGGGTGCCTGGGTGGCTCAGTTGGTTAAGCATCCAACATGATCTCGCAGTTTGTGGGTTTGAGCCTTGCATCAGGCTCTCTGCTGATGGTGAGGAGCCTGCTTGGGATTCTCTCTCTCCCTCTCTCTCTACCCTTCCCCACTCCTGTTTTCTCTCTCCCTCTCAAAATAAATAAATAAACCTAAAAAAAAAAGACTGCATGAGCTTTGTGACGTATTTTTTCAACTCCAGAGCACCATAACAAGATAAAACATTATTAGCATGACGAATGAATCCTGGCAATATTTCACATGACCATTTTCACCTTACAAAAGTGAAACATTATCTATATTATTTTTAAGGAAATCCAATTAACAAACTGAAAATTTCTATTAAAAGATACTAGAGTAAAGAAATAATCATTTTACAAAGCAGATCATTACCTCAGTTTTCCTGTTTTAGGCCTTATCTTTAATATATCAAGCTGTATGTTGTGTGTGTGTGTGTGTGTGTGTGTGTGTGTGTGCACTTTATTTCAGCACCTAATGCAGTTGTAACTCTTAAAAAACATATAGGTAAATTTAGTACCATACAGAGGAGCAAAAGGCAACATTAACTGTGACTTAGATTGTTTTCAGTAATTTATTTTTTAATTTATTATCATTCTTTAAGTGTATTTATTTGTTTTGAGAGGGAAACGACGTGTGCCAGGGAGGGGTGAAGAGAAAGAGAGGTGGAGAAAAAATCCCAAGCAGCCTCCGCGCTGTCAGTGCAGAGTCTGATGCCAGGCTTGAACTCAACAACTGTGAGATTATGACCTGAGCTGAAACTGAGTCAGATGCTTAACCAACTGAGCCACCCAGGCACCCGTTTTCAATAATTTATAATTTCAATTTGCAGTCAATAGTCAGTGTTGCTATGCCCTAGAATGCAGCTTTTCCTAATCTGTTTAAGGCACTTAAACATTTTGCATTCATACAAAAAGTTGTTCTTACGATATAATTTTGAGTCGTGAAAAGGAACTGAAGAAAACGTGCTTTTCCTCTATCCTGTTTTCAGAAAAAGATGCCACATGAAAGAACGTAAAATCTCTTTAAATAATTAAAGGCTTAAAGGCCACAAAGAACTTCAAGAATAAACATTTTTCAAAAAAATGGTTTTTTCCTAATAAACAGCATTAAGAACCACATTTCATCTGATTCTACATGTTCCTATCAGTAGCGGGATTAGAGCAGCCCAATGAACAGTTCCCACATTGTCTTTTCACTAGGTGCCTGCTAAGCTCCACTCTGTGACAATGATGTTAGACCTTGTTTGGTTAGGCAATTACTCTTCTGTCTTTTCAAGTAAAATGAGAGAGAAAACATATATTCTATGAATACTGTCAGCACTTCCAGTACCTTTATCAACTGGCTTTTCCACGTTTCCTCACCCTCACTTTTCACTATTCTTGTCTTTCAATCCCAATTGATCTTTTTCCCATGAACAATTTCATCTATCTATCTATCTATCTATCTATCTATCTATCTATCTATCTATCTATCATCTATCTATTTTTTTTAATGTTTTTTTTTTTTAATTTTTGAGACAGAGAGAGACAGAACATGAGCAGGGGAGGGTCAGAGAGAAAGGGAGACACAGAATCCGAAGCAGGCTCTGAGCTGTGCTAACAGCTTGGAACCTGATGCAGGGTTTGAACCCTCGAACTGTGAGGTCATGACCTGATTCAAAGTCAGACGCTTAACCGACTAAGCCACCCAGGCGCTTCCCTATCATCTATCTGTCTGTCTGTCTGTCTGTCTATCTATCTATCTATTTTGAGAAGGTTAAACTTTTACATATTTCAACATGTGAAAGATTAAAAAACTAAGTTATGTAGTGAAAATTCTCATCCCATCCCTGTGCCTCAATTACACAGAAATATGTTTCCCCAAATTTCTTTGATCATCTGCTTTTATTCACATTGCTTCCCCTATCTGAAATGTCCTTCAAGCACCTTTCAATTTTTGTTCTTCACTTCTTCAAAATGCAGTTCAATACTCTCCTTTAAGAAGCTTTCCTTGAGCCATCACCTCTAAAATTGATCCCTTATTTTCCTTATTCTGCACAATTGAATACGGTTTGTACCCTAATTTTTTAAATGTTTATTTACTTTGAGAGAGCAAGAGAGCATGAGCGGGGCATGGGCAGAGAGAGAGGGAGAGAGAGAATCCCAAGCAGACTCTGAGTTGAGACCTCGACCTCACAAACTGTGAGATCATGACCTGAGTTGAAATCAAGAGTTGGAGCCTTAACCAACTGAGTCACCTAGGTGCCCCATACCTTAATTTTTAAAAATATGCTTAAAATTGTTAATATTCCTTAATTACTTTCATATTTTCCAAACAGATTTGAGATTTCTGAACAGCTTACCAATTTGTAGTTTCCTTGAAAGCAAAAACTGACTGCTATTACTTTTGTTTTCCATACAGAAGGTAGTCTGGACTCATGCAAATAATTGATGCCCAATCCATTCTGTACCTTCAAAAACCTTACATGGTAATCCTTAAAATTTGCTGCTCTACCAATTACCTGGGGAGGTTTGGAAACTCATGTCCTGGCTTCACCCTATACCAATTACATCAGAATCTCTGGGCATGGAATGTAAGCATAAGCACGAATTAAAACTCACCAGATGACCCCAACTTGCAGCTACATTTAAGAATCAGTAACCTAGCCCACATCCATGCCCTTGATCTCAGACTATGATCTTATTCATAGAAACATGCTCTTCCTACCAATGTCAAATCTGACCCCTTCCTGCAACCATACCCATTTCTGCTTTGCTCCTGATGAGGGTAAGAAAGAGTTCCTCTTCCTCCCACAGGCCTCCTTCCAGCTGCCATATTTTCTTGGCTCTCCTTTCCTGAAAACCTTCCCATAAGGCTTTACTATGCAGATAGTTGTCTTTTTTTTTTTTTTTTTCTTATGTCCAAGTCACTTTTCAACTCACTTATGTCTGGCTTTCATTCCCATCAGGTGTGCAGAAATGGTCTTGTTGGTGTTACTTGTCATGTTGCCAAATTCCAACAGTTTTCTGCCTTCCTCTCACTTCTTAACGCAGGCTCATTCTGTTGGAAACAGTCTTTTCTGTTGGAAACAGTCTTTTCTTGGTTTCCAGGACACCACATAGTTGCTCTTCTCTCCTTCTATTGCCTCTTATCCACCTGACTTCAGGATGGTATTTTCCCAGAGCTTGGTCCTAAGCCCTCTGTTGTCTCCATATATTCCATGTGTCACTTGTGCCTAGAGATGATTTCAGATAGTAAATGGTTGAAATGTCTTTTACCCTAATAGATAAGTATTTCCTTTTAGTGCTATTAGAAAAGACTACAACCTACAGCTCAAACTCACTTTAGCACTATAAACTGAAGGAGAATGAATTTAAGTAACAAATCATATGGTAAACTTCATAAAACATTCTTTACACATGTCTTCTCCTTTTTCCCTGAGTGCAAGGAAGCCATGGAAAATTTGCTTGATATGGAAGAGGTACTTTGGACAAGAAGGTGCTTATTGAATAAAGTCTGTCTAACATATGTTTTACTATCTAAGAGTCAAGAATAATTTACATTTAGAAATGTTGGTATGGCTTAGGAATAGAGGAGTCTCAAAAGTACCTGAATCAGGATCAAAGCTGTCATCTCTATCATCAATTTATTTATTTAATGGGAGTAAGCATTGTCAATATATAATTCTAATTATTAAATTTACATCTCTAATATTTTCATTGAATTATGCTGATATAATAAGCCTACTATTTTGTAATAGTTCTGTTAAAGTCTTTTAAACTCATAAAAAAGCCTGACATGATATATTTAATAATTCTACTAGTATCTATAAGTTATATTTGTCAGATTATAATAAAGCCCCAACAAAGATACAGTTTATTTATGTCATAACTTTTTTTATTTTTTATTTTTTTATTTTTTTAGAAAGAGAAAGAGCATGAGCTGGGGAATGGGGCAGAGGGAGAGAGAGAATCCCAAGCAGGCTTCACACTCAGTGCAGAGCCCCAGGGTTCAATCCCATGACCTTGGTATCATGACCTGTGTGCAGATCAAGAGTCAGATGCTCAACTAATGGGGCCGTCCAGGAGCCCCACATAATGACTTCTAATGCATCAGCCCTGGCATTTGTGGAGTCTCATATTCTACATCCCTGAATATTTACATGCCGAAAATGAAGCTAGCATTGTTAAAGAAAATATGCTTTACCCCCTACATGACAAAATTGCATTTATAATGCAAAATTGTTTAAATGTGAAGTGTTGTGCTGTTCTTACGTAACTCTAAGTTAGAAAATGTAAAGGGTGACTGACTTTAATTATGGTTGTCATGTCTGGCTTTCCATTAGTGGACCAGGGGTGTTTGGATAGTATAAAGGTAAATGGAATTAATAAATTATTCTATATTTATTCTGTAAGGATTGTTTCTCCTCCTTATATTTTAGAAAAATCACTGTTATGATCAAGATTTTCATCTCATAGGTGTCGACATTATGCTAAATTAGACAACATTTCTTGATTTATTAAAACTTTTCAGTAGTTCTTAGAATTAGTTTTTTTATATATTGATTTTCTTTTGAGAGAGAGACAGAGAGAGACCAAGCCAGGGAGTGGCAGAGAGGGAGAGAGAAATCCCAAGTAGGCTCCACACTGTTAGCGCAGAGTCTGAAGTGGGGGGTTGAACTCACGAACGGTGAGATCATGACCTGAGCTGAAACCAAGAGTCAGACACTTAACTGACTGAGCCACCCAGGCACCCCAGAATGAATTTTAAGTGGGCAAAACTTCACTCAACTGAGGCAAAAATATACGGATTTTTAATACAATTCTTATTTTTTTTCTTTTAGAGAGAAAGAGGTCACAAATGAGTGTGGGTGGGGGGAGGGGGGAGGAAAGAAAGAAAGAGAGGGAATCCCACAAGGCAAGGAGAGAAAGAGAGAGAGAGAGAGAGAGAGAGAAGTGGGGCTCGTGTTTGCAAAGTGAAGAAAGGCTCCTGCTCACCCGAACTGGGGCACAAACTCACCCAATATGGGACTGGGACTCACAAACAGTGGGATCATGACCTGAGCCTAAGCTCAAGTCAGATGCTTAACTGACTGAGCCACCCAGGTGCCCTTTAATACAATTCTTAAAGCAATATTTTGATTTGGTAATGACTTGTGAATTTTAAATACTATCTTCAAGCATTATAATGGGTTCATGTGTGGTAAGTTATTGTTACCCTCTAAGATTTAACAAAACATTTAAAATTTTATTGTCATCACTTATATTGCTATTCATACTGTCTCTTAAGGCAGTGTCTAAATCTGTATAGTAACATAAAGAATTTCTAGCACACTTGACTGTTGCTATATTTAGACTGACATATTCAATTGTTATATGAATTATATAATATTGAGAAGAGCTCCTCAGCTACTATGTGCAATTATGATTTTCTGCTAGTTTATGAATATTTCTGGAACCACAAAGGGACACACACACAAAAAGCAAAAAAAGCGGACACTAAGCATTCCTGTGAAACAATATTGTGTTATTGAAGAAACCATTGTGTTGTCGTTTTCAGACGTGCTTTGTAGATGTGCAATGCTGTCTACAAGTAACCAACCCTATTTCTGAACAAAAACGTATATTTCTAGGGCATAAGAAACAAAGCCAAATCTCTAGTTTAAGTTGTATGATAGGGGAGAAATGCCGATGTTTCACAACGTTACAGATTTTTGAGACAGTGAATTAAAAATCCATATCTACTCACCAATAAGGTTTTAAGTGGCCATAAATTACTGATGTTAATTTGTAATTAAGTGACATTTTTGGTAACAACTTTACTCAAGATAGGCTTAAATATGTATAAATGGTGCCACATTTCGATGACTCAATAATATATTCAACAGCCATTCTCAATACAAGTGAAATTCATGAATTTTAAACAAAATATTGGTGTAATGAAGAGTGGTCCTAAAATAGTAAGAAATAATGAATATTCAGGAATTAATATATATGGACAACTACATGGCAAAATCTGAATATAAGCAAGATGTATTTTTTAACATTTTAATTTTAATTTTGTTGTTGTAAGAACTCAACTTGAGATCTACCCTCTTAACTGATTTTAAGTGTACAATACAATAAACACAATGTCCTACACCAGATCCCTAGACCCTAATTCATCTTGCTTATCTGAAACTTTGTATCTATTGATTAGCAACTCTTCATTTTCCCTTGCCTCCTTGCCCCTGGCCATCATTGCTCTTCTCTCTGCTTCTGTGAGTTTGACTATTGTAGATACTTCGTATAAGTGGAACTGAGCAGTATTTGTCCTTCTGTTACTGGCTTCTTTCACTTACCAAAATGACCCCCAGGCTCATCCCTGTTGTAGCAAATGGCAGGACTACCTTCTTTTTAAAGGCTGAGTAATATTTCCATTGGATGTATATACCACATTTTCTTTATGCATTTTTTTATGCATGTGCAAAATAGGATGATTTTAAATGAACCACATATTAATATGTGAGATGTGGCAGTGTATATTATTACACACTTGTGAGATCTATTTTATTGCTTTATTGATATGTACTCATGTTTACTTTTGAAATTTTATTTTTTAGAAGTTGGGATGAAAGAATTCATTGCATTCTAAGGATTCTTAACCCCTTACCTTATTTAACATACTTGGACCTAAACTTAATGTAACAAAATGCCTTTGGGGGTTTTGATGACCAAAGAGCCATCAGTTTATAGAGTAAGAATAGAATCTGTCTCTGAATAACCAACTATATTCAGTAACTTAATAAGTATCCATTGAATACCCAGCATAACAGCTACTGTTCTGGACCCTGATTTGCAACAGTGAATAAAAACAGAGTCCTGCTTCAAGGAACTCACGTTCTAGTAATGGAATGGAGTATGACGACACAGATAGAGAATAAATCAATAGATTATATCAATGTTTGAGGATACGTACAGTGAAGAAAAATCAGAATTGGGGAATAAGTTGTGCTGCTAGGAGATTGCGGTTTTAAATAGATTTGTCATGGAAGACCTCACTGAGAAGATAAGATTTGGATCATTAAAGAGGCATTAAAATACAAGCACATAGCTTACTTATTTATTTATTTATTTACCTTAAATGTTTTATTGGTTTATCTCTACACACCACGTGGTGCTCAAACTCCCAACCCCGAGATTAAGAGTTGGGCAAACACATGTTTAAACAAAAATAATCTCAAACGTACACAAAAGTTAAAAGTACAATACAAAGAGCTCTTTTTTCCCCCCAAACCACTGGACAGTAAGTAGCTGACGTGGTATCCATATCTTCTTCATACTTTGGGGTATATTCTTTATGAACAAGGACATTCTCTTACATAACCACAATATAACCATCAAAATCAAGAAATTACCATTCTTACATGGCTACCATCAAATCCACAACAAGTACATAGACCCCATTCAAACTTCTCCATTTGTCCCAATTACGTACACCCTTTATTGCAGAAGAATCCAGTTCAGAATCTTTCTCATCCTCATTCTGGAATAATCCATCAGTCTTTTTTTGAATTTCATGACCCTGAAATTCTTACTTTGTAAAATGCCTCTCAGTTTGAGTTTGTCTGATCTTTCCTCATGAGTACATTTGGATTTTGCATCTTTGGTAAGAATATCATAGAAATAATCCTCTTTTCTTCTCATTGCATTCTATCTAGTGGCTCATGATTTTAATGTTTCCCGTTATTGATTCTATTAACTTGAGTAACTTGATTCAGGTACAATCTGCCAGATTTTTCCTGTGAAGTTATTTCTTTTCTTTTTGGTAATCAATACCTGTTTTGTGGAGAAGTATTTCAAAACTATTTCTCATCCTCTTTCTCATTAAATCTTCTATTATTCATTTCTTTGTCTATCTATCTATCATCTATCTATAGATTGATCTATCTAATCATTGAGCCCATGATTTCCCATTTAATCAGTGCATTATAATTTAAACTACCATTACTTACTGTCATTGTCAATGGTCCCAGATATAGCTGGTATGAGCTTTTTGAAGCTGATGCTGGTGTGTTTTTGATATGTCTCTATCATTCTACAACATTCCCTTGTTTGGGGGCACAAGATACGCAGCCTTATTTTTTTTTTTTTAACTTTTAAACTTGAGTATAGTTAACACACAATCTTCCATTAGTCTTGGGGTACAACATTGTGATTAAACTTCTCAATACATTATGCTATGCTCACCACAAGTGTAGCTACCATCTGTCACCATACAATGCTATTATGTTATTGTTGACTATATTACCTATGTTGTGCTCTTTCTTCCCATGACTCACCCCATACCTGGAACCCATGCTCATCCTGTGCTTTGTCCATCCTTTCCTTGAAATCGTCATTTCTTCAAAGAGTCTTTGTTGCTTTTAGTGGAGACTGATGTATAAGCCATGATCTGGGTGTTTGATGGGCTCATTGACATTGGGAGCAGGGATGAAGATAGGGGTGGTTACTGCTTCAAGGCCTTATCAGTGGTAAGAGGTAAGGATATGTGTGTGTGTGTGTGTGTGTGTGTGTGTACACACATGTGTGCACATGGGTACACACATTTACAACTGCATTAATTTACACATCCATCTATAAGTATTGAAAACTGTGAGTTGAATCAGTACTGTCAATTCCAATCAAACAACAGAGAATTCATTCTGGTTTTCTCTCTTTTTTTCCCCATGAGTTAAGCATACATTTATTTCCATATGCTTCTACACATAAGTTTACAAACTTTAATGAATGAAGATGTTACTTGAAAGATGCATTATACGCAGGGTAGATTCAGTGAGATAATAGTTTTCCCCCTTTTATGTTCATTTGATCAATCTGACCCAGCCCCTTCCTGGTATAGAAGCTCCTCCATTCCACCCTCAAGCCTAGGCTTTGATTCCCTTCACTAGGCTACCTTCCTCCCCACTGTGTGTACACCTTCCTCACTCAGGCTCATTTTTTTAAAAAAAAATTTTATTGCTTTTTTTTTTTGAGAGAGAGACAGAGAGCAAGCTGGGGAGGGGCAGAGAGAGGGGGAGACACAGAATCCAAAGCAAGCTCCAGACTCTAAGCTGTTAGCAAAGAGCCTGATGTGGGGCTCGAACTCACGAACCAGGAAATCATGACCTGAGCCAAAGTCAGTTGCTTAACCACTTAACTGATTGAGCCACCTAGGTGCAACCACCCCCTCACTTAGGCTCTTATGCACCACTGCAGGTCCCTCTGCTTGTGTGCATGATCTCCTCACTGCTCCCCCTCCCTCCCCCTCACTTAGGCTCTAACACCCTGCATTGGGCCTTTCCTTGCATGGATGGCCTCTTTGTTCTGCTTGATACCACAAGCTGGGCTTTCTCCCATGTGGACTCCCTTCTCAATCTACTCCATCTCTGAATCCCCATCCTAAGTTGTCCGCAAGCAAGGACACTCTTCAGGCTCTGATTCCCTGCACAGGCTGCCTCCCCAGGTCAATGTCGTCCTCACTCTGCTCAGGCTCTGGTACGCCACCCCACACATTTCCCTTGTGTAGCACCTCCTTACCCTGCTCAGGCTCTCATATCTTCCCCCTCCATCCCACTCCATTTGAAAGCCCTCCTTATCCAGCTCTGGCTTTGACACCTGATGCCAGAAGCATGTCGTCCTCACTTTTTTTGGGCTCCAAGTCTCCATACCTGAGTCCCAGTCTTGTATGGAAGCCTTCCTCGCTCTACTTGGGAGCTGACTTCTCCCACCAGGCCCCTTTCCCTGAATGGGTGCCCTCCTCACCTGACTCACACCCTGACCCCATGAACTGGACCATCTTCCCAGTGTGGATACACTTCTCATTTCTTGTGGGCTCTGACACCTCATGCAGTTCAGCCCCTTTATGTGGATTTCTGCCTTGATCTCTCCACCTAATGTCTTTTAGGCTGAATTGTTCAGAAAGAGGAAGGAGAATAGAAGGGAAAGATCAAGGGAGGGGAAAAAGGATGGTGAAAAAAATTAGAGTAATTGTTTTCTTAATAAACAAAAAATAATACATGTATTAAGTTATGGTACCATGCTGTTTTAGTTCATTTGCTATGAAAAAAAAAATACCACAGACTAGATGGCTCAAAACAACAAGCATTTATTTCTCCCAGTTCTGGGAGCTGGAAGTCTGCGATCAAGGAATCCACATGGTCAGGTTCTGGTGAAGACCCTCTTGTGAGCTATGAACACCGATTTCTCACTGTGTCTTCCTCATATTGTAGAAAGGAATCAATGATCTCTCTGGAGCCTCTTTTACAAGGAGAGCAATCCCACTCACCAGGGTCTGCCTTCATGACCTAATCATCTCCCAAAGTCTCCTAATAGTCTTCCTAATAGTATTTATCTTAGGGATTAGGATTTCATCAATTTGGCAGGGAAACAAACATTCAGAACATAGCACATGCCAATCTGGAATTAGCCTTCAATTTGAACCAGACTTCAACTTTTGTTTTTAAGTGCCTGAGACAAATAGTTGTTATGAACCACAATCTTCTTCTCTAAAAAGAAGGAATAAAGTTGCCCTAAGGCTACAGGAATAACATTTCCATGTAAAATCAGGTTTATGATTTAGGAAACTTTAGATCACACGCCTTAAAAAATAGGGGTGTGAGGTAGGATGAGGGAAACCCGAATCACTGAAAAGTAATGTTTACGAACAAGTAAAGAATATGAGATAACAGTGTAGAAGCAATCCACTAACGTATATTTATGGAGTTTCTACTAAGACATAGATAATCCCTGGGCACCTGGGTGGCTCAGTTGGTTAAACATTCAACTCTTGGTTTCGGCTCAGGTCATGTACTCGCAGTTTGTGAGTTTGAGCCATGCATCTGGCTCTGTGGTGACAGTGCAGAGCTTGCTTGGAGTTCTCTCTCTCTCTTTCTCTCTAACCCTCCGCTGCTCTCTCTCTCTGTCTTGCTTGCTCTCTCTCTCTCTCAAAATAAGTAAATAAACTTAAAAAAATAAGACATAGATAATCATTATTGATCAACCTTTTCGTATAGCAGTATAGTCTCTTATGATTTCCTTATATAGTAACACAGCAATTAATGCTCATAAAACTGAATGAGTCATCTAGAAAAGGCAAAGTGAAGGTCAATTTACTTTGTTTTTAAAGGCAGAAAAGTACATTAGGGCACGTCAAATTAGGACACATTAGGGCATTTTAAAAAATGGCTGACAATTATTTAGTGCTTAAATTTTAGTTATCCGGAAAGTTTACATGTGGAAAAACTCCATTTCATTTATATTGTATCATTGGAAAGTAAAGTGCTATTGCTTGTATTAGAACTAATCCAAACTCAAGGTCCTACACTGTCATTGCCTCCAGCCATCTTCTAGACTTTGGGATAGTCATTGTATTTCTTAGGACCTTCTGTTTCCTCATCTATGAAATAAGGTAGTTGGTCTAAATTAACTCAAAGATGATTACCAACTCTAACATTCTATATCTTAAAGCAGATTTTTTTTAAGTTTTTTAATTATTTTGAGAGAGAGAGAGAGAGCTCGTGAGATGGGGGAAGGCAGAGAGAGGGAGAGAGAGAATCCCAAGCAAGTTCTGCACTGTCAGCACGGAGCCCAGCTGGGTGGGGCTCAAACTCATGAACCATGAGATCATGACCTGAGCTGAAATGAAGAGTCTGACTCTTAACCAAATGAACCACCCAGGCGCTCCAGGAGAGGAGATTTTTATCTCCTAAAAAGAGCTTTAGGTTTATATAAGTCATTAAAGGATAAAGTGTTTTGCGTCGGGAATTGCCCAATGGAGCAAAAATGACTGACTTGAAATGAAATCTTCATTTACAAAACACCCACATAAGTCTAATAATAAGGTGTGGTTTTTTTCTCCACCGGTAGAAAATTTGAATAATGAAGTATGAAGTCCATAAGTAACTGATTTACCATTTGAGATTTACATTAAAAATCAGTTGTTGGAATTTCCCAGGAGGTAATTCCCCACTGCAGCTTGTCTTTCTCAATGTGTGGAACATTAGAAGGCACCCTAGACTATGGATCAGAACAATAACAAAAGATTTCATTTTTTAGTACTCCCACTTTGAGTACAGGTGTACCCCGCTTTTTGGAAGGTGGTTTGTTTGTTTTTTAACAAAAGACCTTTAATATTAGTCCCTGCTTTCACCAACCAAAAGAAATTTGAAGATGATTTTAGTTTTTAAGAAAAAAGGCAAAGCACGAAAATAGCATTTAATGTTCGTCTCACAGCTGCCATTACAGAGGCAATATGCAGCCTGGGCAGCGAGGGTGGTCCTGACAAGTCCTCCTCGGGGAAGTACACTCAGCACCTTGTTATCAAGCCACCACAACTCTGAACTGTGTCTGTGGGCATCTGTGCTTTATCTCAATTTATCTTGTGTATCTATTGGCAAGACGTATCCTAAGGTATCAAGAAAACCTGAGAGGTTATTTTCTTCCATTCAGGAACACTAAAAAAATCTTCCATGTAAATTAATGGTAATTGGGCCTTCCCTTTACACCATTTCAGCCTGTGAAAGGTTCATTGGAATGCTCTGCTTTCAGAAAATGGGAGAGAACTGTACCTCTAGCCACAATTCCTTTTCATTTTATTTTTTTATTTAAATAAAATTATTCATTCATTCATTCATTCATTCATTCATTCATTCATTTTGGTTTGAGAGAGAGAGAGAGAGAGTTAGAGCACACTAGCTGGAGAGAGAGGCAGAGGGAGAGGGGAGCGAATCCCAAGCAGGGTGTATGCTCAGTGAGGAGCCCTATGCAGGGCTTAACCCACGACCCTGGGATCATGATCTGAGTCAAAATCATGAGTCCAATGCTCAACAGACTGAGCCACCGAGGGGCCACTCCCCCTTGGTTTTTTTTTTTTGGAGTTCATTTCCTCAGTCGGACTGCTCAGTTTGAAGGTCTTTGTTTGGGCATATTTCTCCCTGACTTAGACCAATTGTATTTCCTCACTTGGGATGTTGAACTGAAGAATATCAAAGCTGATTTAGATGTAAGTGGAAATTGAAAAAGAAAGACCACACCAAGAGATCCTAAGAGGTAGCATTAGAAAATGACAGACCAGATTACTGCTCAGATTATTGGGGTGCAAATAAGTTGAGGAGTGCCTGGCTAGCTCAGGAGGTAGAGAATGCAGCTCTTGATCTCAGGATCATAAGTTCAAGCCCCACATTGGGCATGAAGACTACTTAAAAAATAAATAAATAAAAAGAAGTAAGTTGAAAAGGTTGAGAGAGGAGAAAGAAAATGTCTAGAAGAGCTAAGACACACACATTATCTTAATTTACTTTCACAGCTACTGTGGTAGAGCCCTATCATTATTACCAAGTGCAATTGATAAATTAAAAGAATAATACTCAGGGGCGCCAGGGTGGCTCATTTGATTGAACTCAGACTCTTGATTTCAGCTTGGGTCATGATTTCACAGTTGTGAGATCGAATCTCACATTGGGGCTTTTCCCTGAGTGTGGAGCCTGCTTGGGGTTTTCTCTCTCCCTCTTTCTCTGTCCCTACCCACCCCTCAAAAAAAGAAAAGAAAAGAAAGAAAAGAAAAGAGGAAAGAAAGAAAAGAAGCATACTCAGAAGGATAAGTGACTCATTTTCCAAAGATCACATGGCTAGTTACAACTACAGTTATTTTTAAACCTCACTATTGACCTCACTCTTGACTCTTGACTTCTAACCTTCATGAAAATACCATCCAACTTTGCTGCTACACTGTCCAGCCAGTACGGGCTCTGCATTGGCCTCATGACCTTGGAAAACTCAATCACTCTGAGTCTCAGCCTATAGGTCTGTCCAGTGGAGTTACAGCACAGCCTTACCTTATTTAACAGGGTTGTTTTAGTACTCTATTACTAAATATCTTCCTTACTATACTAGATAGCTTATAAAGGGGCACTGATACATGATTTCATACAGTTAATTCTTACAATGGGCTGTAAAAATCAAGAGAAGATGTGTGTGAAAGCCTTTGTATTGTAATTATCACATGTGTCTACTTCCAGATACTACTCCCCATCGCTGATGCTGTTGAAATCCTTGAGCTTTTAGTTATGATTTACACGTTGGCCAGTGACACATTTCAAATAGATGCTATAGACTTTGATAATGCTTAAAATGAAATAAAGGCATAAGTAATAATTTTATAACCTATAATGTCCAAGTTCTTCAAATAGCCATTCAGAGCCATTAATAATCTATTCACCATGACATACAACATTCATGGAAACACCCTCCAACTTTGCTGTCCCCAGGCCTGAATGAATTCTTCCTCTGTGCCCACCTGTTCTACTAATGGTCAGTCCTATGCCTGTGTCTTGCCTCACATTCAGTTCCCCCTGCATAGAATATACTATTTATTGTCTCTCCATCTATACATAGTCTACGTATATGAGTTTTGTTCTCCCATTGCTATCAGTTCGTACTGTCTAGAGCAGGATTGGCAAACTATGACCGACAATCTGTTTCTGTCAATAAAGTTTTTTTGGAACTCAGCCTTGACTGGCTACAAAGGTAAAGCTGAGTAGTTATAACAGAGACCATATGGCACCTAAAGCCTTAAATATTTACTTTCTATCTATACTACCTATTTACTACCTATCCTATCTATCTATCTGGTGCTAAAGGATACTGTCTGGCCCTTTATAGAAAGTGTTTGCCAACCCTTAGTCTATAGCAAGTTTCACTTAACCCATTGAAAAACCTGGATCTGGCATGATGGGAACAGTTCATTTACCCCCCTGAAATGATTTATTATTTAATAGTAAATTTTAAGGGCATCAAATTATGTACTATATTGAATGCACATTTTATTTTTTATGAGTCAAAAGCAACTTAGAAATTCTAAGATGAAAATAATAAATGCATTTTAGTGTTATGGCAATGATAAAGCACCAAAGCCAAGTAATATTAAACACGTACTATGAAATATAATAACAACAGGTGGCTAAGGCAATAGGGGAAAGGTAGATAGCAAAAGATAATGCTTAGCAGGAAGCTTAGGCTGGGAGGGACATCAAAGATACCTTCTGGACCAAAGAAAGCTAAGGATCGTGGCAACAACCTAGTGTCCATTGTTACTGCAAAGCAAGTCACAAGGTCATGGGTGGATAGTAGATGGCAGAGTCGGTAGAAAATGCACATGTCATTTGTGGCTAACAGGAATGTTAAAGAGGAGCAGTTGCTGATTAATTGTTAACAGAGCAGTGCATTACGTGGAGAACACCTGTGCCTTTGAGCAGCACCAGCTGGAAAGCACTGGTCTCTATATTGCTTATTCTACCTAATTTTCCTCTGTTGGCCATATTTTCCCAACTATACCAATTTATTTATTTTTTTAAGATAGAGAGAGAGAGCATGCACAGGCCAGGGAGAGAGGCAGACAGAGAGAGACAGAGAGAGACAGACAGACAGAATCTTAAGTAGGCGCCATGCTCAGCTCAGAGCCCTACTCGGGGCTTGATCCCATGACCCTGGGATCATGATCTGAGAAGAAATCAAAGATCTGAACCCACTAAGCCACTCAGTTACGTCTATACCAATCTATTTAAGGCTATGAACAATGTCACATACTTCTACCATCTACAGTAAAAAAAATTTTTTTTAACGTTTATTTATTTCTGATAGAAAAGGAGACAGAGTGTGAGTGAGGGGGGTGTCAGAGAGAGAGGGAGACAATCTGAAGCAGGATCCAGGCTCCCAGCTCTCAGCACAGAGCCAGACTTGGGGCTCGGGCTCATGTACTGCGAGATCATGACCTGAGCCGAAGTCAGACACTTAACTGACTGAGCCTCTCAGGTGCGCCTACCAACCACATTATTATTAAGTACAGTGTTACCTTATTGTGTGTGAAAGCTCAGTCCAACACTTGGTCCTGCCTTTCCAAATAGCTCTTTTCTCTTCTTCAGAATAGTCAGAAGGACAAATTATTTCCCATGAACCAAATACAGCCCATGTCTATTAGAGGGGATTCTTTAAGTGTTACTAAATAACAATTTGTCAAAGTGAAGTCTTCTTTCCAAATGTCTTCATAAGTTCTGGTAAATCTTTTACTTCCTCATCCATAAAGGTATATTAATGTGTAACCTACCATAATTATATAGGTGTTAAATAGTTTAGGTATTTATTCTTATTGAGAATTTGATTTTTAGTTATGGAAATGATAATAATTTCCTTGATAGCCAGATCTTTCTACTTCTTATCTTAGTAATAAGTTATTTCAAATGCAACTGATTATTTTAGTAGACTTAATTTTGTAAAGAGAATTTTAGGTTCGTGGTAAAATTGAGAGGAAGGTACAGAAATTTCCTATATACCCCTTCTGCCCTTACACATGCATAGCTTTCCCCATTATCAACATCCCATACCATAATGTCACATTTGTTACAATTGCTGAACCTACATTGATGCATCATTATTGCCCAAAGGCCATAGTTTGCATTGGGGTCCATTTTTGATATTATGCATGTTATGGGTTTGGAAACATGTGTAATGTACCCACAAATAGGGACACCTAGGTGGCTCAGTTGGTTAAGTGTCTGACTTAGACACAGGTCATGATCTCACGGTTTGTGAGTTCAAGCCTCACGTCAAGCTCTGTGCTGACAGCTTAGAGCTTGGAACCTGGTTCGGATTCTGTGTCCCCCTTTCTCTCTGACCCTCCTCTGAGCATGCTCTCAGTCTCTCTCTTTCCAAAATAAATACACATTAAAAAAATTAATGTACCCACAAATATAGTATCACACAGAGTAGTTTCACTGCTATAAAAATCCTCTAAGCACCACCGACTTATCCCTCCCTCCCTTCTAATCATACTGCATGTAGCCTGAAAAGATTGGCTTCTTTCGCTTAGTAATGCACAGCTGAGTTTCCTCTAAGTCTTTTCATGGCTTGATAGCTCATTTCTTTTTAGTGCTGAATAATATACTCTTGTTGAATAAACCACATTTTATTTATCCATTTACCTACTAAAGGACGTATTAGTTGCTTCCAAATTTTGGCAATTATGAATAAACCTGCCATAAACATCTGTGTGCAGAATTTTGTGTGGTTATAAGGTTTTGGCCTTCGGGTAAATATCAAAAAGTACAATTGCTGAATCATAGGGTGAGCTTGCCGTTCAAAATGGCTACTTTGCATTCCTGCCAGGGATGAATGAGAGTTCCTGTTACTCCACATCCTCGTCAGCATTTAGGTATCGTCAGAGTTCTGGATTTTAACCATTCTAATACATGTGTGATGGTGTCTCATTGTTTGTTTGTTTTTAGTACTATTTATTTAGTTATTATCTCCATCTGATAATTCCAACATCTTTGCCTTATCTTTCGTTCCGATGTTTGCTCTATTTCTTCAAATTGTGTTTTTGTTGGTGAGTATGCCTTGTAATTTTTTTTTTTTTTAAATCACTGAGCTTAATGTACTGGGTAAAAAGAAATGCCTTAACTGGGCCTTTAAGACTATGGCCATGGGTGTCTTGGTGGCTCAGTTGGTTAAGTATCTGACTCTTGATCTCAGCTCTGATCATGATCTCATGGTTTGTGAGTTTGAGTCCCACATCCGGCTCTGCACTGACTACATGGACTCTGTTTGAGACTCTCTTTCTCCCCTTCCCCTGTACATGCACACATACAGTCTCTCTCTCTCAAGACAAATAAACTTTAAAATATTTAAAAAGTAGACTATGGCAGCAAGGTGTTGGGATAAGGGAAGCACTATATTGTCCTCTGATTGGGTCTTAGGCTTTTAGTGAACCTGTGTCTGTACTGTGAACCTTACAAGTGTCTTTCAGGGTTTTTCTCCCTCCCTTTTTAGGTGGGAGAGGATGAACAGAGTGGGCTGGAAGTGGGTACTTCCCTTCCCTCAGTTTGATTAAGCTCTGATAAAACACTAACAGGTGAATCTCTGGTTAAATAGTTTCTCCTGAAGGTAGATTATGTTAAGAACAAAGTGCTATGTTGTATATCAAAATGGTTTCTTTCCTCCTCCTCCTAGAAGCCTGGGAAATTTTTCTGATAGTCACTGTGAGAACAAGATCAAGTTCCTCGAGGGAAAACTTACCAAAGTGTATAGTGGGGTAGTGAGGGGTGGGGGGAGTCCCCATGACTTGGTCTCCCTGGAGTTTTTAACTCTCAGAATTGTCCACATTGAGTCTCCAGCGTTAGTCAATTAGAGTTCAGGTTTTCCTACCCCAGCACTGGTTCCCACACAGCTTTCTGCTCTGGTAAGTTGGGATTCTCTATATTTGCCTGCTGTCTCTCCAGTTCTGACGACAGAAGTTTGCCCTGGGATCTCGTTTGCTTTTTACTAGATCTAAGAAAAATCATTGATTTTTGTTTGTTCAACTTTGTACCTATCGTTAGGACATAGTGATGACCTCTAAGTTTCTCAAATGCTCAACCAGGAACCTAAAGTCCAAATGGTTTTTTAAAGAAAATATTATTTAAAAGTCTAAGTTATATTAAATCTCAAAGATATCAGCATAGAATTGGAGTATAACTTCTAATTACGTAACACCAAAGTAAATGATGTTTTTTAACTTTAAAAATTGTGGTAAAGTGGGGCGCCTGGGTGGCTTAGTCGGTTAAGCGTCCCACTTTCGCTTAGGTCATGATCTCGCGGTTTGTGGGTTCGAGCCCCGCGTCGGGCTCTGTGCTGACTGCCAGCTCAGAGCCTGGAGCCTGTTTCAGTCTGTGACTCCCTCTCTCTCTGACCCTCCCCTGCTCACACACACTCTCTCTCTTTCCTAGAAATTAAAAAAAAAAATTGTGGTACAGTATATATAACATAAAACTTACCATTTTAGCCATTTTTAAAGTAAAAAATTTTTTTAATGTTTATTTATTTTTGAGAGAAAGAGAGAGAGACAGAGTGCAAGAGGGGAAGGAGCAGAGAGAGAGGGAGACACAGAATCTGAAGCAGGCTCCAGGCTCGGAGCTGTCAGCACAGAGCCCAACATGGGGCCTGAACCCACGGATGGTGAGATCATGACCTGAGCCAAAGTCGGATGCTTAACCGACTGAGCCACCCAGGCGCCCCCCATTGTAACCATTTTTAACTGTATAGTAAGCGGCATTAAGTATAATCACATTTCTATGCAACGTCACTGCCATCAATCTCTGGAGTTTACTTTATCTTCCCAAACTGAAGTGCTGTACTTGTTAAACAATAACTTTCCATTCCTCCGTCCATCCCATCGGTCCCTTCAAACCACGATTCTACTTTCTTTCTGTATGAATTCGACAACCCTAGGACCTTGTATAAATTGACTCATACAATACTTACACTTTGGTGTTTGGCTAGTCTCAATTAGCGTAATGTCTTCAAAGTTCATTCATATTGTAATGTGTCAGAATTGCATTCTTTTTTAAGGTTGAATAGTATTTCATCATATGGATATTCTAGTTTATCCATTCATCTGTTGATGGACATTGGGTTGTTTCTACCTCTTGGCTGTTTTGAATAACACTGTTGTGAATATTGGTGTACAGAATGTGTTCAAGTCTGATTTCTTTTTCCTTAGGAAAAGTCCTTTTACAAAAAAGACAGTCTGTTCAACAAATGGTGTTGGGAAAACTGGACAGTGACATGCAGAAGAATGAACCTGGACCACTTTCTTACACCATACAGAAAAACAAATTCAAAATGGATAAAAGGCCTAAATGTGAGACAGGAAACTCTCAAAATCCTAGAAGAGAACAGAGGCAGCAACCTCGTTGACCTTGGCCATAACAACTTCTTACTGGACAGGTCGCCAGAGATAAGGGAAAGAAAAATAAACATGAACTACTGAGACCTCATCAAGATAAGAACCTTCTGCAAAGGAAAGAATCAGCAAAACTAAAAGGCAACTGATGAAATGGGAGAAGATATTTGCAAATGACATTTCAAATAAAGGGTTACCTACAATCTATAAAGAACTTAGTCAAACTCAGCACCCAAAAAACAAATAACCCAGTTAAGAAATGGGCAGAAGGGGCACCTGAGGCTCAGTTGGTTGAGCGTCTGACTTCAGCTCAGGTTATGACCTCATGGTTCATGGGTTCGAGCCCTGCATCGGGCTCTATGCTGACAGCTAGCTCAGAGTCTGGAGACTGTTTCAGATTCTGTGTCTCCCTCTCTCTCTGATCCTCCCCTGCTCACACTGTCTCTCTCTCAGAAATAAATAAAACATTAAAAAAAAAAAAGAAATGGGCATGCATAGAAACTTTCCCAAAGAAGACATCAGATGGCTAAAAGACACATGAAAAGATGCTCAACATTACTCATCATCAGGAGAACACAAATCAAAACCATGATGAGATACCACCTCATACCTGTCAGAATGCCTAAAATTAACAACACAAGAGACAACAGATGTTGGTGAGGATCCAGAGAAAGGGGAACCCTCTTAAACTGTTGATGGGAATGCAAACTGGTGTAGCCACTGAAGAATAGTAGAGGTTCTTCCAAAAACTAAAAATAGAACTACCCTACAACCCAGCAATTGCACTATTAGGTATTTACTCAAAGGATACCCAAATGTAGATTCAGAGGGGTACATAAACCCCAATGTTTATAGCAACATTATCAACAACAGGCAAATTATGGAAAGAGCCCAAATGTCCATTAACAGGTGAATGGATAAAGAAGGTATGAGATGCATATATATATATATATATGCAATAGAATATAACTCAGCTATCAAAAAAGAATGAAATCTTGCTATTTGCAATAACATAGCTGGAGCTAGAGTGTATTATGCTAAACAAAATAAGTTAATCAAAGAAAGACAAATACCATATGAATTCACTCATATGTAGAATTTAAGAAACAAAACAGAAGGACATTTGGGAAGGGTAGGGAAAAAGGAGAGAGAGAAACAAACCACAAGAGACTTACTGATAGAGAACGAACTGAAGGTTGATGGAGGGAAGTGTGTGGGGGATGGGAGGGATGGGCGATGAGTATTAAGGAGGCCACTTGTGATGAGCAATGAGTGTTGTATGTAAATGATAAACCACTGAATTCTACTCCTGAAACCAATATCACACTGTGTGTTAAAGAACTAAAATTTAAACAAATAAAAAAGAAAAAGTCCTTTCACTAACCGAATATTTATAAAGTGACTAATACTTACCAAGCATTGTGCTAGGTGCTAGGTACACCCTAGTGATCTTTGAGCTCATCATTATGTCTCTTTATTTCTTGGATGTATAGGCCCCATATTCTTGCAACCCAGGTTAGTAAAAATCTAATCAACTGTTGGTGATGACATTGCTATCCAGCAGTCCAAACGCATAATGCCAAAATTCACATATTTGGGGACTAAAGGTAGAGTACACAGGAAATACTTTCTCTTAAAATATTGGAAAGAATCACAATATTACAGAAATGTTATTGAACACCTTCAGTCAGTATGCTACTTTTAAAAGCAGGGCCTTCTTTTAGTTGCATAAAGTATGTTTCATTTATTTCAATAAATACAATGTCCTTTGAAAATTCTCTGGGGAATAGAAAGACCAGGCACATCTAGCTTGAAATGAAGTGGTTTGTTCTTTTTTAGTATTCTACTAAGCAGTGAATTAAAAAAAAGTCTCCAGGGTAACCATCTTGATCATTAGAATTTGCACTGAATGGAAAAACTAAGTATTGCTTGAGCATTATCCTCATTTGCTAGGATCTTTGGCAAGTCATTTTGCCTCTCTGCGTTTGTTTTCTGGGGATAGTAATATTTATTTTATAGAGGTGTTTCAAAAATGAAATGAGAGAATTCATGTAAAAGCATTTTGTGAACGCAAGCACTATACCAGTGCAAAGAGTTTAAAAAGTCGCTGTTTTGTAAACATGCCCATATTAACAGAGATACAGGGCCTAGGTTACAAAAAGTAATTTTTTCTGTATTATTCATATATTATCTGGAATATTGAGCTTCATGCTAGGCGCCATGAGAGAAAGAGAGAAACAAAAAATATCAATAGTCAGACTGGCAAAAATCCTGAAAACCTGGTCTAGAGGAAAGACAGCAGCAAAAGGAATGGGATGCTCTTTAGAATGTTTGAGAAGCATTGCCTGCAACTAATATAACACAGTATGTTAACTATACTTTGATTAAAACTTTTCGAAATAAAAATAAATAAAATTGGGGGCACACGGGTGGCTCAGTTGGTTAAGCTCCAACTCTTGATTCATGATAATGAGATCGAGCCCCATGTCAAGCTCTGCGGTGACTGCTTGGGATTGTCCCTCTTTCTCTCTGCCCTTTTCCTGCTCTTTTTCCCTCTCAAAATAAATAAACATATTTAAAAATTTTTAAAAATAATAAATAAATAGGTTACCACTGTGTTGTACACCTGAAACTAAGATAACAATTTGTGTTAAGTATATGGAACTACAATTAAAAATAATTAAAATGTAAATAAATATAAATAAATAAATGTTTGAGGAGCATTTACTAAGGGATATTGTGTGTGGCTGCAGGAAACTAGGAAGGGTGAGTGGGAGTTGTGGAAATGGAATGGTCTGTGGTGGGCGGCACTCAATGAGACAGAAGAGTCCCGTGCATGCTGGCTGGCATGGATAGCCACACCCTTGGTTGGGTCCTTTTAGTACATGGCCCAATTCAGGGAAATATTTGTGGAACACATTTTTTTCTTCAATTCAAAGTAGCTTTGTTGAATTCCATTGGGGAAAATGTTTTAGAACGTAGGTTACATTCTTTAACAAACAGCAGTATGTTGGGACATGTTAGCACATCTTTGTAACCATCAAAATGGTTATTTTTAGACAGAGAGAGAGAGAGCAGGGAAGGGGCAGAGAGAGAGGAAGAGGGACAATCCCAAGCAATCAGCACACTGCCTGACACAGGGCTTGATCTCATGACCGTGAATCAAGAGTTGGACACTTACATGCAGGAAAATGAATCTGGACCACTTTCTTACACCATACACAAAAATAAACTCAAAATGGATGAAAGACCTAAATGTAAGACAAGAAGTCATCAAAATCCTCAAGGAGAAAGCAGACAAAAACCTCTTTGACCTTGGCCGCAGCAACTTCTTACTCAACGTGTCTCCAGAGGCAAAGGAAACAAAAACAAAAATGAACTATTGGGACCTCATCAAAATAGAAGCTTCTGCACAGTGAGGGAAACAATCAGCAAAACTAAATGACAAATGATGAAATGGGAGAAGATATTTGCAAATGACATATCAGATAAAGGGTTAGTATTCAAAATCTAGAAAGAACTTACCAAACTCAATACCCAAAAAACAAATAATCCAGTGAATAAATGGGCAAAAGACATGAATAGACACTTCTGCAAAGAAGACATCCAGATGGCCAATCAACATATGAAAAAATGCTCAACATCATTCATCATCATCAGTGAAATACAAATCAAACCCACAATGAGATACCACCTCACACCTGCCAGAATGGCTAACATTAACAATTCAGGCAATAACAGATGTTGGCAGGGATGCGGAGAAAGAGGAACCCTTTTGCACTGCTGGTGGGAATGGAAACTGGTGCAGCCACTCTGGAAAACAGTATGGAAGTTCGTAAAAAAATTAAAAATAGAACTACCCTATGACCCAGCAATTGAACTACTAAGTATTTATACAAGGGATATAGGTATGCTGTTTCAGAGGGACACATGCACCCCAATGTTTATAGCAGCACTGTCAACAACAGCCAAAGTATGGAAAGAGCCCAAATGTCCATCGATGGATGAATGGATAAAGAAGATGGGTCGTATATATACAATGGAGTATTACTCAGCAATCAAAAAGAATGAAATCTTGGCATTTGCAACTACGTGGATGGAACTGGAGGGTTTTATGCTAAGTGAAATTAGTCAGAGAAAGACATACATCATATGACTTCATTCATATGAAGACTTTAAGATACAGAACAGATGAACATAAGGGAAGGGAAGCAAAAATAATATAAAAATAGGGAGGGGGACAAAACATAAGAGACTCTTAAATATGGGGAACACACAAAGGGTGACTAGAGGGATTGTGGGAGGGGGAATGAGCCAAATAGGTAAGGGACATTAAGGAATCTACTCCTGAAATCATTGTTGCACTATTTGCTAACTAACTTGGACGTAAATTTTAAAAAATAAATTAAAAAAAAAGTATATTGGGGTGAAAATGTCAATGTAAGAATCACACCAGTAAACATAAAAACAATAAACTGATAAATGCAATAAAAATAAAAAGTTGGACGCCTAACCAACTGAGCCACCCGTGTGCCCCCAATTTTATTTATTTTTATTTTGAAAAATTTTAATCGAAGTATAGTTAACATACTGTGTTATATTAGTTGCAGGCAATGTTTCTCAAACATTCTAAAGAGCATCCCATTCCTTTTGCTGCTGTCTTACCTCTAGGCTAGGTTTTCAGGATTTTTGCCAGTCTGACTATTGATATTTTTTGTTTCTCTATTTCTCTCATGACGCCTAGCATGAAGCTCAATATTCCAGATACTGTATGAATAATACAGAAAAAATTACTTTTTGTATCCTAGGCCCTGTACTTCTGTTAATATGTTCTAAGCTCATATTAAAGTGTTTTGTTTTTGTTTTTTATTTCACAATAGCTGCTGGCTGAGCCGTATTTTCCCCATTCTATTTTCCTATAATGGCTCTTAAAAATATAATGGCTCTTAAAAATACAACTGGGTTGCTCAGTTGGTTAAGCATCTGACCTCGGCTTAGGTCATGATCTTGAGATTTGTGAGTCTGAGCCCCACGTCAGGCTCTGTGCTGACAGCTCAGAGCCTACAGCCTGCTTCAGATTCTGTGTCCCCCACCTCACGCCCCTCCCATGCTCATGCTCTGTCTCTCTCATGTCTCTCAATAATAATTAAACCTTTAAAAAGTAAAAAATTAAAAAAAAACTTATAAAAATATACTGCAGAACGGAGTCTCTTCTTTGTAGATTTTTGTCCTGTCAGATACAAAAATGAAAGAGTGTAGAAAACATTTTGCTTCCAAACTTTCTCTTTCATATGAAACCCATCCTAACTTCGTTCCTGTCCTTGGACTACATAAAATCCAGGAACAGTGCTCCTGTACCCCCAGTATTGGCTCTCCTTGTACCTGAACTAATTCAAATGGGTTTCTGATCTTTGCACTAAAAAAAATAGCCTTGGGGCGCCTGGGTGGCTTAGTCAGTTAAGCGTCCGACTTTTGCTTGGGTCATGATCTCGCTGTTCATGGGTTCGAGCCCCGCATCGGGCTCTGTGCTGACTGCCAGCTCAGAGCCTGGAGCCTGTTTCAGTCTGTGACTCCTTCTCTCTCTGACCCTCCCCTGCTCATGCTGTCTCTCTGTCTCTCTCTCCTAGAAATAAATAAAAATATTTTTAAAAAAAAAGTTAAAAAAAAATAGCCTTGACTAGAAAACAGCATTAATCAAACTAGGACTCACTTTACTCATCTTTAGGATATAGGACCAGAGGCCAGCCTACGAAGTCATCCCAACCTGAAAGACCAAGAACTATAGCAGCCTTGACTGTACAACTGCCAGAACAAGAGGAAAATACTCCATACTGTATCTCTCTGGTACTGAAGATGGAAGAAGCGACTGTATAAAAGGATCAATTATGGGGAGGGAGGCAATGAATGTCTATATGCAGAACACACACTGGACTTGGAGTTTGGAAATATTGATTACTCTCCTCATTCTGCTATGTCCAGGTTGTAGGACTTTTGGCTGATCACAACTTTCCTAGGGTTCAGTTTCTTCATATGTAAAAATTAAAGGGTTAGATGGATTCCATATAATATCTAAGGCCCTTTCAGCTTGAAATGTCAGCTTCAGTGTCCCTCTGGCTCTGCACGCACAGCACCACTTTGTCATCTCCTGAGGCAATCAATCCTTTTTAATCTTGCTTTGCTCTCTGTGTCTGAGAGTTACTCTCCCAGTTCCGGGAGACAGCCAGGACTATCACAGGCGTGTCACCATGGTTTGTGGATTCAAGAGCCTTCTTCCCCTCTCCACCCTGTATCCCTCTCTCCTCTCTTGCCTGGATACGCATAAGCCTTCTTCGTCTTTGCTCTTTGACTTTGGCTGAGTCCATGTCTGCTTTGTCAAATCCTCCCGGCCTATGGTGACATCTAGGGTTAATGCAATATTGCATTTCCTCTCAATTACCAATAAGTTTGGCTCTGATTGCCATCGCAGCATTTGAAGAGCTTCCCGGTTAATTTGAACAGCTTCATAGTATTTCATTGTTTGGATGTATGAGAATCAACCTAATTGCAGTTGCAGTTAATATCCTTTTGCTTTTGTGGTTTTGTTTATGTCTGTATCCACCTGCACGACCAATTCCTAGAGACGGAACTATTGGGTTAAAAGGCAGACGTACGTGTGATCTTGATGGATACTTCTGATTTTCCCTCCCCAAATGTGCCTGTCCCAATTTATATTCCCACAAGCAACATAAAACAGCCTGTTCTCAACATTTATTCCAACACAATGTGTGATCAGTTTTTGGGTTTTCCAGTTTGACAGGTGAAAGAGAGTAACTCACTATTCATTTAAGTTGTATTCTTTTATTGTGAGTGATATTGATTTAAGTTGTATTCTTTTATTGTGAGTGAAGTGGAGTATCTTTTCATGTGTTTTAAGGCTACTTGCCTTTCCATTTTTTGTTAGTTATCTGTTAATATCATTTGCTAATGATATTAATGCTGCCATTTAGGTATCTTAAAGATAAGTCTGACACAGGTTTTTAAACTTATGTAAATAAGGAGTAAGTAATGGTCAAAAATCAGGACAGAAGATTTTTAATCTGAAAATAATTAAAAATAAAAATTTGGAGGGGCGCCTGAGTGGCTCAAAAGTTGAGTGTCTGACTTCGGCTCAGGTCATGATCTCATGGTTTCTGGGTTCAGGCCCCGTATCCGGCTCCATGCTGATAGCTCAGAGCCTGGAGCCTGCTTTGGATTCTGTGTCTCTCTCTCTCACTGCCCCTCCCTAACTTGTGCTCTGTCTCTCTCTCTCTTAAAAATATATAAACATTAAAAAACAATTTTAAAAAATATAAAAATTTGGAGGAATCTTTTTTTAAAGTTTATTTATTTAATATCTACACCCAACATGGGGCTCAAACTCACAACCTTGAGATCAAAAGTCAGATACTCCTCTGACTGAGCCAGCCAGACACCACTGTAGGAATTTCTTTCTTTCTTTTTTTTTAAAGTTCATTTATTTATTTCAAGAGACAGAGAGTAGAACAGGAGCAGAGAGAGAGGGAGAGAGTCCCAAGCATACTCTGCACTGTCAGTGCAGAGCCCCATGTGGGGCTCGATGTGAGATCATGGCCTAAACCCAAGTCAGACTTAACTGACTGAACCACCACAGTGTCCCCCTCCTCCTCCCCCAGGAATTCTTGATCATCATGTTTCCTTCTGCATTTCATTTTGTCTTCCTTTTCCTATTTACCTACCTCTTCTCTCTCAACTATCCATGAAGAATTTATTTAAATATACATTTAGACATACATTTAGTATTTCTATTTACCAAGTAAAGTTTTGTGGTCCCTTTCTCAACTGTGTAAAAACAAAAAATAATCATAAAAATTCTATACTTATTTAGAAGTTTTTAAAACGTTTATTTTTGAGAGACAGTGCGAGTGCGGGGAAGGGCTGAGAGAGAGGGATCCACAGAATCTAAAGCAGCTCCAGGCAAGCTGTCAGCACAGAACCTGATGCCGAGCTTGAACTCATGAACTATGAGATCATTATCAGAGCTGAAGTTGGATGCTTAACCAACAGAGACAGCTAAGTGCCCCTAAAATTATTTATTAAAAGATAGAGGTGGGGCGCCTGGGTGGCTCAGTCGGTTAAACACCCAACTTCGGCTCAAGTCATGATCTCATGACTTCGTGGGTTTGTGGGTTTGAGCCCCCTGTCGGGCTCTGTGCTGACAGCTAACTCAGAGCCTGGAGCCTGCTTCAGATTCTGTGTCTCCCTCTCTCTCTAACCCTCCCCTGCTCACACTGTCTCTCTCTCTCAGAAATAAATAAAACATTAAAAAATTAAAAAAAAAAAAGATAGGGCGTGCCTGGGTGGCTCAGTCGGTTAAATGTCTGACCTTTGCTGAAGGCATGATCTTACTGTTCCTAAGTTCTAACCCTGAGTCAGGCTCTGTGCTGACCAGCTTGGAGCCTGGAGCCTGTTTTAGATTCTGTATCTCCCTCCATCTCTCAGCCCCTGCCTGCTTGTGCTCTGTCTCTCTCTGTGTGTCTGTCTCCGTCACTCTCTGTCTGTTAAAAATAAATAAACATTTTAAAAAAGGTGATTTAAAATGCACATGTTTTAATGCCTTTTATGTTCTTTATGTCTTTATTACTTAGAAGCAGCGGAAACTATGGATGCTTTAAACACAAATGGGGTAGCTCTAGAATGCCCAGCAGGCAGCTAACCAGGCTACTCATCCATGAGTAGTGGTTAGAGCCATGTCACAGAGTCATGAGTCCATCCCAGTTGTTGGGCGCTATCCTTTATGGCTTGATCACTGCTGCGTGTGGACCCCATGGGCTATTGCTAACACGGCTGCTCCTGTTACCCTAGGAACTGGATGTGGCCGCTATTGGCTTCTCCCCCATGGGTTCAGAGCAATCCCTGCTTCTTTGAATCCATAGCATTTGATTTGACTAGTCTAGGCTATGTCTGGTCTGTGGCCTGGGGTGAGGTGTTCACCCTCTACCTGCAGGAACGCTATGGAAACCAGTGTCAGGCATTTGCAGTGTCTGCAGTCAGAGGCAGGCTCTGCCTCATAAGACAGGGAGGCTCCATCATTGGAAGCGTGTTTAGACTCTGGATGGACAAAAAGATTGACAGGTGTCATCAGCAGTTCTCAAGTGATCTTCTCCATGCAGTTATCTTTAAAAGACTGCCACTTGAGGGGAACCTAAGTGGCTCAGTCGGTTAAGCGTCCAACTTTGGCTCAGGTCATGATCTCGTGGTTCATGTTGGAGCCCTGTGTTGGGCTCTGTGCTGACGGCTCGGAGCCTGGAGCCTGCTTCGGATTCTGTGTCCCTCTCCCTCTGCCCCTCTCTCACTTGCTCTCTCTCAAAAATAAATAAACATTAAAAAAAATAAAAAATAAATAAAAGACTGCCACTTGAGAATCAATATTAATCATCTATTTCTTCTCTTGGCCTAAAATACTGAGCGTTAAGAAAGAACATAATTAATTGGTCTTCTCTTCACATGGCCTGATCAGTGTTTGTCTGGGGCAGGAAATGGGAGAATGCAGTTGGAGAAATGACTACCTAAGCCAAAATTTATGCCTAGAATCACCAATTTTTAATCCTTTATTCTTTTAAATTATATGAACTTTTTCCATCTGCTTACTTTTTCTCAAAAATGATTTCACACCAACACTTTCTGAATAAAAATAACAACTTACTGTTTTTGTATTTCCTAGAATTACAACAGTTAAGTTAAGGCTGGCCACAAAGACACACGACCTTTAAAAAAGTTGCTTAACTTCTTTTCTCCAGGCTAATTGTATTAGTTTGTTAGAGCTGTTATAACAAAGTGCCGTATACTGGGTGGCCTAAACAACAGAAATTTAATTCAGGAGACTATAAGTACAGGCTCAAGGTACCAGTGGAGTTGGTACCTTCTCAAGTCAGTGAAGAAAAGATCTGTTTCCGGCTTCCCTCCTTCGCTTGTAGATGGCTGTCTTCTCCCTGTGTTTATGCATTGTCTTCTCTCTATATGTGTCTCGGTGTCCACATTTATCATTTTTATAATGGCACGGGTCATATTGGACTAGGGCCCATCCAAATGATCTCATTTTAACACGCTCACCTCTATTTCCAAATAAGGTCACTTTCTACAGATTAAGATTTCAACAGATGGATTTCTAGGGGGCTGCAATCATCATTAATCTTGTTACTAATCTTAATAAAATTTGTGTTTAGGAAAGAAAGGAAAAAGACTATAAAAGACTCTGTTGGCTGTACTGCTTTCTAATTTGGGAAGAAAGTAGTATTGAGGGTCAGGAGTCTGAAATAATGGCATTTCCAAATGTGGGCAGGGTCAAGAAGACCTCTCAGTACACAATCTATGTTTGTAATACTTAAAAATAATAATTTGCAGGCATAATCTAGGCAATTAAATGTAAGTAGAATTTGGTTCATATCTATCCTATACACAACCCTAAAGGTCTTTTTTTTTTTCAATTTAATAAAGCACAACTTTGTGGCACCTGGCTGGCTCTTGATCTCAGGGTGGTGAGTTCAAGCCACATGGGCATAGAGCTTACTCTAAAAACAACAACAAAAATAAAACACTAAAATTTCAAAAGCACAACATCTCTGTAACCTGGGTGCTCAGTTGGTTAAGTGTTTGACTTCAGTTCATGTCATGATCTTGCAGTCTGTGTGTTCAAGCCCTGCAACAGGCTCTGTACAGAAATCTCTGAGCCTGGAGCCTGCTTCAGATGCTGTGTCTCCCTCTCTCAATGCCCACACCCCACTCGTGCTTTCTGTCTCTCTCTCAAAAATAAACATTAAAAAAATAAAGGGGCACTGGGGTGGCTCAGTTGGTTAAGTGTCTGACTTTGGCTCAAGTCATGATCTTACCATTTGTGGGTTCGAGCCCAGCATCGAGCTCTGTGCTGACAGCCAGCTCAGAGCCTGGAGCCAGTCTTCAGATTCTGTGTCTCCCTCTCTCTTTGACCCTCCCCCACTCACGCTGTCTCTATCTCAGAAATAAATATAACATTAAAAAAATTTTTTTAAGAGAAAAAAATAAAATAAAATAAAAAACACTTCTCAAATTCTAAGGTGTTAAAATTTACTTTGGAAACAATTAAACAATATTGTAAGAGAATTTAGTCCTACTAATTTCACTCAATTTTCTTTGATTACAAGAAATCATATACAAAAATCTCAAAACTCATAGGTTTTCAGATGGATTCTTCCAATCAGTTGAAACCAGTTTTTTGAGTACCTATATATAAAACAGAATGTTGTAAAAAAAAAATGTGCTAGATTCAGAAAATTGTGATGAATATTCTTTTATCCATCTGCCTTCTCTACCTCACAGGACTCAAAACCAATAGCATAAACTATACAAAGCTCTAGAAGTCCAAGGTACTTTTATAACTAAGTATGAGCCAAGAGCCTCCGCTTTGCTTTTAGGTTACTGAGACATATGGCAAATTGTCTATTAGAATTAAGATGGAGATGATTGATGAGATGTTGCAAGGAATTAAGAGTATAAGCAAATACTGCCAACTTTTTTAAACTATCTTTATTAAAATTACAGCCATAAGATTTCAAAAACAGGCTGGAATCTAAGACAGTTGATTGTCTCCTTTGCACTTAGTTTAAGCCTATATAGGTTTCTATACATTCTGTCCTGCAATTTGGCAAATTACACCTATATTTCCTAACTTTGGCAAAGCACACGTAATTCCTATCGCTGTGCATGAAGCTTACAGTAAGATTGTATTCTACTCACTTTCATTTTCTTGGGGCTTCCTCCTTTGCACCTTGCTGAAAGTAAGAGGCCACTATAAACATTGTAGTCTCTGTGAAACATCTGAATGTGAATGAGCAAAGCAGCCACATGATGGCAGCATGTTAAAAGAATAAGGATTGTTCACGGGAAGCCATCTCTTTAATCTTTAAAACTTTATATGTACAAAGAGGAAAACTTCAGATCTGCCAACTTAGTGAATCCCTTATTCTCATTGATTCGTCCAGGGGCAGGAGATGAGGGTAAGAAATGGGTTTCCAGATCTCAAAAACAATAAGGAGCAAGAGAACAGAGAGCTTTGAGTACTGAGATTATAAACTAGGACCAGACAATCAGGATGTGACTCATGCTTCAAGCTGAATGGTTTTTGGTTACAAGTAAGGGAATTATTTGGCAAATTGTACAAAGAAGAATGATGATTTATGGGCAGTGCCTAGTTTCAATGTCTAGTAGCCACACAGATGTTTTTGGTTGCTCTGCTGATTAAATTTTAAAAAGTCACATACACGTATGTGTTATGTATTTTTAAATGAATTAGCAAAGCATTGCAATGATGAATTGAAATAACCTCCTTACTTTGTCATCAGTGACTAAGGATTTTGGTTTCATTAGCAAGCAAATTAGTCTATATTTGTTGAAAACGTCCAACTACATGATAATTGTGTAGGTCAGAGAGAGTGAAAGACAAGCTCTTGAGCTGAAAGTCTAGGCGTGATGGACTCAGAGCCCTAAACAATGTCATTGTCTTTCTTAGTTAAACTCTCAGTGTTGTTTTCTTTTGCATACATACTGTTTTTCAGCCAGCCTTTATTTGGTGATGGCAAATCTGACTCTAGATCCTGTTTAGCTGGAGGTTTACCTATTTCAAAAAGAGAGTTCTTTCTCCAAAAGTTTCAGCAAAACTTCCAGGGCTGCCTCCCATTGGCTGGGCTTGGGTTACTTACAAATTCCTGAGCCAATCACAGTGATGAGGAAGAATGCAGTGTTCTGATTTGGTAGGCCAGTGACAGAAAGATGGCTGAACCTGCACTGAACCACTCCCCACTAACAAGGTAAGAAAAGAGAAACAGCCATTAAATTATTTGCTCAATTGCTGCTTATCATGCTCAATATAGAACTTCTATCAAAGTTGAAACTCATATTCTTATTTCCCCAATGTCAGCGGTTTTATGTATGTACAACAGTAGGAAGTGCTTGTATTTGTGGGTAACAATTATTTTTATATTATGTGACCTAATATGCAATAATCAAGCTGTGTTTGGCCATAAGAAAATTCACCTAGCCAGAATTTTCAAATTGGAGTCGGCGCATGTCATACTTTCCTGGGGTGTTTGCTGTATATACAAATTCCAGAGTTTCATCCTTTAGACTTCCTGAATCAGAATCTCAAGAGATGGGGTCCTAGGAAGTCATATTTTTAAACAAGAGGCTTACATGATTTTTATGCACTGTGATTTTAAAAGTATCTGGTTTAACATATTTAACTGTAGGTAGCCCTAGAGATTGCGTATTTATAGAAGAGAAATCAGAGATCCACAAGATTGCTTTCAGTCCTTTCTACAGGTTTTGCCTTTTACTCTGGTCATCTTTTTGGGTTCTTTTCTCTCCTTTCAAAGTTGAAATATTTGGGGGACCCAGAGGCTCAGTTGGTTAAGCATCTGACTCCTGATCTCACCTCAGGTCTTGATCTCACTGCTGTGAGTTCAGGGCTCCGTTCTGGGAGTAAAACCCACTTAAAAAAAAAAGTTGAAATAGTCATAAATAAGAAAGGCTGAGAATTATACCAATATCACCTCTAATTTGTAGCATTCCAAATTAATTACTAATAAGGCTGTTAGTTTTCATAGCAAATACCTTAAAATAAAAATTTAGAATTAGAAAAGACCTTTGCTGAATTAACTGCTCTTATACTCAGATAAGTATAAGACTTCCAGAAAAGTAAAGTGACTTGCTTCACTAAGCAATTAATATGGATGGCCCTTTTGAAACCATTCATTTTAAATGACGATTTCATGTGGGGAAATGGTCGTAAAAGTCAGTTAGCATTTAGAATTAAAACCCGGCTTTAGTTACATTTAATTGTGTGTGCACTAGAGCATAGAATTCAATTTCAGAACCCTGAATCATATTTTATGTCTTTATTAACAGTTACTAGACATTTGCTATCCCTCTACATGTATTCCTCATTTAGTCCTTACAATGCTAAGAGTAAGTACTACTGTGCCCATTTTATAAATGAGGAAACTGGGACATGCATAGATTAGGTAACTCACCCTAGATCAGTATTTCTCAAACTTCTATGTGCAAAAGAGTGACTTGGGAGTCTGGTTAATGTGCAAATTCTGATTCAGTAGGTCTGGGATGGGACCTGAGATTCTATATCTTCAACCAGCTCACAGGTGAAAGCCAACTTTGTTCATATATTGAGTAGCAAGGTCTTAATCATGAAACAGTACACAGTAGGCAGGCAGTGTCTTAACCCTGGCTATCTGACACTAAAGCCTATGTATTTAACCCCTATGGAGAGTACGTGTTGAACTTTCTCTTCATTACATCCTACAGATAAAGAATTGCGGCCAGTTCTTGCTGAATGTTCATTTGAGATGTGACTTTATGCTTGAGTATGAAATGAATTCTACCAGGACCATCCTCACTCCAGACGGTACCTCTCTCACATCTACCTGTTTTGGGGTGGCTGCTACACGATCATGAAGGTACATAGCCAATACATCTGCAATTATTTGTGTCTATACAACTATTCTCTTTCTCACTTTCAGTACAGTAGTCAATAAATTACCTGAAATAGTTAAAGCTTTATTACAAAACAGCCTTTGTGTTAGATGATTTTGCCCAACTGTAGGCTAATGTAAGTGATCTGAGCATGTTCAAGGTTGGCCAGGCTAAGCCATAATGTTCCAAAGGTTAGATGTATTAAATGCATTTTCGACTTAACCATATTATCAACTTACATGGGGTGTATTGAGATGTAACCCCATTATAACTTGGGGAAGATCGGTACTGTTAAATGACAAAACTAAAACACCTTAGAAATGAGCTTCACGTCCTTTTTTCAAGGAAAACACTCCATGGATTGGGGGACTATAATACCTCATAAGCAATGGAGTACTGTTCCTGAGGGATTTGGGGGAAGAGCCAGTTTTACAGCTTGTACGGACAATGGAAGCAGCAAGCTGGCTCAGAAAACCTCTGTCCATTGTTTGGCCAATGAATCCTCAGAAAGTTGCACAAACAGGAAAGTTGAAAAACAATAACACAGACAGCACTAAATGTTTTACTCTGTTTTACAAATTGCTTGGCAGCTTCAGAGGGAGCATCAAGGATTGTTGGATTATTAAAAATTAAAATTTGCATTCACGGGACACATCAAGGTCTGTACCATTAAGCATGATACCAGTGATTTTTTTTTTTAAATCATTATTCTGGAACTTCAAACAAATATTATAACTTCCATGATTATTATTCCCTTCCTTTAGTTATTTCTGTAGCATTCCACACTGATCTTTGGAAATTTGCCCCTTATTTTGAAAAAGAAAAGAATAGAGTTTGTTACTCTATTGCATGTTACAAAAAAAATATATAGACTGCGGAATGCAGTTTAAAGATGACATATGCCAACAAATGCCTTGGCACTGCCGTAATTCAAATTGGTTTTTATCTTGGAAATAAAAGTTCACTGCAACTTTGTTCATTCTCATTGTTATGTGAGTTTTTTTTTTTTAAATGAAAGGAAAATGTGACACACAATTTAGTCCTCATTAATTGCTGATTCTGCAGCATCATGTTGTAATTAATTCTTTGGAAGTTTCTATTAAAGGTAATACTGTATACACTGTTAATTGTAGTATTCTTTCCTATTTATAAATGTATTTTGATGGGCAATAAAACAAAATGCCTTAAAAGTCTTAAATAGAGAAAATGTGCTTTACACAGTTCCCATAAAAAGTGGCCTATGGAAAACCATAAGAGACTTTGAAATACTGAGAACAAACTGAGGGGGGGTGAGGGGAAAGTGGGTGATGGGCATGGAGGAGGGCACTTGCTGGAATGAGCACTGGGTGTTGTATGGAAACCAATCTGACAATAAATTATATTAAAAAAAAGAGGTTACATGACTGTTTTCAAAAGTAGGCCAAAGTAAAAATGAAAAAAAAGATTATTATTCTTAATTTATAATAAAAACTAAGAATGGATTTAACTATTAAAAAAAGTGTTTTATGTTATCCAAGCAATTCATATTATAAGCTTCCCTCATACTGTTGTATGCAATTTTTACTATTATGCAAATTAGCTTGGGTAAGTAAAATTAATAGATCGCCTTAGAAATGTATGCAATTAATGTAAAAATAATTGATGTTTGCAACGTGTCTTCCTTTGGTTTAGAATCAATTTTAAAGCTACATCTGTAGAGAGAAATAAAAGAGAAAGGAAGAAAGGAAGGAAGGATGGAAGGAAGGAAAGAAAGGAGAGAAGAGAAAAGAAAAGAAGAGAAAAGTAAAGAAAAGAAGCAGCAACGTAGACACAGGACTAAACAGGACTTGATCGGCTAGGAGGTCAGGATTTCCTTGTAAGGCTAACAGGTCCTGTCTCCCAGGGTAAGATAAAGAGAGATTGGAGGGTGTGACTGGTGTGTGCTAGATTTCCTTGACAGTGAGGTGTTTTCTGTAAGTGCAGGCTCGCTTAAGTTTAGATTTGTGTTGTGGGCCCAGCCGCTGGGGTGGCCTTCATTTTGTGGGGCCTGATGTATGAACTAACTGGATCAGTATAATCGATATATTTCATTTGCTTCCTGGTTTCTGGCTTACCTCACTTTTCTTCCCGTTTTGCTTTGTTTCCATTTTCTTCTGAGTCATCTTTTTGTCCTATACTTTCTTTTCCTCCAAAAACTACTGCCTTTTTATTAAACTAGAATTGTAACAGTTACTAAAAATAAAGAAGATTCAAATTCACCACCGTTCTATTCTACTGCTTTGGTAAAAATAGCCTGGAGTCAAGGATTTCCTCTGTACCGCGTTGCTTTCCTTCAGGTGAGGTAGTTTGGCGGACTTGGTCTGTACAAAGAGAGGGACAGGGGAAATAAATCTGGATGCTCGGCATAAAGAGAGCAAATGACAAAGCTATTTTTAGAGATGGGGCCTTTCTGTCTTTTCCTATGTTATTCTTTATGGGCGCTTGATATCTCTGTTCTCTGGTTCTTATCTTTAAAACGCAGCTGCTTTACCTCAGGCATAAATCAGAAGAGGAAAAGCAGCTCCTGGTGAACAGCCTGCTCCTGGAGGGAGGATGAGGGGGATAAAAGTTGAGAGGGGAAGGGAAGACCAAAGGCCCCCTGGAGAGTCTGCGCTGGGCCAAACACAGCACCCGCAAGGCCTCTACCCTTCCAGCGAGCAGGGGCCAGCAGAGAAGCCAACCTGGGAAGAACAAGATGAAGCCCCGGATGCCGCAGAAGCAGAAAAGAAGATCCCAGGCAAGTGGCACATCTGCCTTGGAAGCAAATCCGCCCCGGAAGTCCAAGCCACTTCCCCTGCCTTCATGGGATAGATGGGAGGTAGGTGCTCACATTCCACGACACAAGACACAACTGGGAAAATGGACAGGATGTTATCAATTGTAAGTCCTTGTCACGTACGACAAGAACCATGCGGTGTTTTCCCACAGTGCCCCCGAGTTCAGAGTTTATAGATGAAGTGTGTCAGTTTTCCTGGAAAAAATATTGAAGAAAGATTTATTCAAGATTACACACAAGTCTGGGCTTCCTGAATTAACCCATTAATTCATTTAGAAACAAACAAGTCGCAAGAGAAAAAAACTCATTAAAATATAGCAAGAGTAATTATTTGAACCNTTCCTTCTTTCTTTCTTTCTTTCTCTTTCTCCCTCTTTCAGCCAGCCAGCCACTAGGAATTGTATAAACATGGCTTAATTTTACCAATTTTGCTGGAAAATTGGATGACTCACATCAGTTTCAGTTAAGGTGTCCATCATTTGAAAATTAGCTTCATACTAAAGATTTAGAGCATTAAAAAAAAAAAATAGAAAGTCCGTGGGGGAAGATTAAAAATCTGCTACCAGATTTGTTTGCTATCAGTATTTTCAGCTCCCTCATATTTTAACATGCTCTTTCCGTAAGTTATTAAAGAGTGGATTATTTAAAACACAGGTAAATAAGGGGGATGAGGGCTACAGAGGTGGTGGATGTGGATATGTCAGCAATTTTGTGATGGCAAATCAGGAGATGAAAAAGTGCCAATTCATTCTTATTTTAGATATTGCAGCTAGAAATACAACTTTGGGCCCTTTAAGGATGCCAGCCTTGATTTGTATTACTCCTTTCAGCTGCATCTATCTGCATTTNAAAAAAAAAAAAGAATAACAGACATCACACTCCAAAGACTGGAGGGGAGAAGAACTTTCAGGGAGCAAGAAATTCAGCTCCCAGCTACACACACACACACACACACACACACACATACACCAGAAACCAAAGGAAGCTAGGAAGAAGTCATGATGCACTCCTAAGGAAAAAAGTTAGGGATATATTAATGTAGAGATCAGTTTTACAGGGTATTCTTGAACAGAAACTATTGTAACCGCTGTGCTAACAAGCAACACTAATGCCTTAGAGAAGGAAATTAACATGAAGATTACCAGGAATGGTCCTTCTGCTTTAGGAGGGAGATCTTTTCTCTAGGGACAAGAGAAACAGCCACCTCCTAGGAGGCTGTCCTCCCTTACTTAATGCACCTGTTTCATTAGTTCATTGCCGCCTAAATACAGCCGAGTCCAAATAAAAATGTAAAATGAACATAATTTATTTATATAGGTTGAATGATATGAGGGCCTTGGACTGTGAAAGGAGACATGTCGCTCTTTGTCTTTTTGTTGTTATATCTAGGGTTTCCTATCTACTTTGGGTGAATTATCACCAGCCACATGAAAATACATTGATTAAAAAAAAAAACTGGGAGAAGTTGCACATCTTCCTCTTGTGTGGAGTGCTGATAAATTTATATGGCAATTTTGTCCATAGAAAATGCCAATTAATAATAATTCAGCAATAGATCTTCAGGGTTCCAAGTGCTTTAAAATCGATAGTTTCTCCAAAATATTTATAATTTGCAACCATTGAAGACTTACCAGGACAGTACAGCAGAAAGTCCCCATCAAAATACCTAAAATACCCACTTTGGCTCTATAATGCCAACATTTGTTTTGTTTTTGGCATGTATAGTAGAGTTAACTAAATGCCGGCGCTGTGTTAGTTCTCTCTGCTGTAATTGTGAGATAAAATGGGAACAATTGTGACAATGAATAATGACATCACTGTTTTTATTCCCTATTCACACCTAAATTGGTCCATTTAGCAGCCGGAGAGGTGAACCACTGGGTGCAAATAAGACTCTGGGTGCAAATGAGCACCTGGGTGGTTCAGTCAGTTGAGCACGGGACTCTTGACTTTCACTCAGGTCATAATCTCGCAGTTCGTGAGTTTGAGCCCCTCATTGTGCTCTGCGTTAACAGTACGAAGTCGGCTTGGGATTCTCTCTCCCTCTCTCTGCCGTTCCTCCACACTCTTTGTCTCTCAAAATAAATAAATAAACTTAAAAAAAAAATAGGACTCTGCCGCTAGCAGCTCTGTTGAGTTTTGGCAGAACAGTTATCCAGTGATGGGGTTCTATAGGAATGCCATATTTTGGGAAGGATTCTAATAGTAGTGCTATCTATAAATTACTATGCCCTCAGCAGGAAGTCACAAGGGTCTATACCTGTTCAATATTTATTTTCTTAGGTCATTCATCTAAAAGATGTTATTTGTCTTTATTTATAAATTACATTTGGACGTCTGATGATAAGCAGTCATATTTTTTTCCTACTTTTTAAACTAATTTTTTAAAGTTTATTTACTTAAGTGATCTTATGTGATCAAGAGTTGGTCACTTAACCAACTGAACCACCCAGATGCGCCTCTAAACTAAATTTTAATCTTGAAAGCCATATGCAGACATAGTTTAAAAAGTCTAGTATTTCATAAGGTTCGTAATTTAAAAATAGCACTCTTCACCTCCTTTCTTCTCCTGATTACTCTTCCTCAGAGAAAATGACTTTCAACTTTTAGACCTTTTCTTTAGTGTTCACTGCCATATTTCTAAATAACATTTATTTAATGCTGTTTTGTTCAATTTGTGTACTATTGATCACTTCCCCGTTTCTAACCCTTGCTCTCTCTCGCCCCTCGAACACAGAATTATCCTCTCCTCTTTCTAGTATCGCTACAGCTTCATTTTTGGCTAAATCAATATCCAGTTTTCATTATTATGACCATTCAAATGGTAATATAATGTAGGGGAAGAAAAAGTTTTCCTTGGCCTTCTTAGGGTCCTTGGTTGAGTCTGAAAAGTTAAGCTAACAAAGACAAGAGAAAAGCATACACATGTACTTAATATAAAAGTTTTATGTGACACATGAACTTTCATAAGGAAACGAAGACCTGAAGAAATTACTGAATTTGAGTGTTGCTGTGCAGGGTTTGACGAAGTAGTGGGACGTCATGGACAAACAGGACAAAAACTATGAGGGGCGCCTGGGTGGCTCAGTCGGTTAAGTGTCTGACTTTGGCTCAGGTCATGATCTCACAGTTTGTGGGTTCGAGCCCCATGTTCAGCTCTGTGCTGACGGGTCAGAGCCTGGAGCCTGCTTTGGATTCTGTGTCTCCTTGTCTATGCCCCTCCCCCACTTGTACTCTGTCTCTCTTAAAAATAAACACTAAAAAAAAAAACAACAACTGTGAGCTAAGGGTAGCCACCTGGGACAAACTCAGCAAGCCTCTCCATTTGGATTCTGGGTCTCAGAGATAAGGATGGCCCTTTCCTGTGGGCAGAGTGAGGGTATCTCGCTAATGAGGGTCTTATGAACTGCTTCTGGGGAGAAGGAGGGGAGAAGATCAGAGAAATCTTCCTGCTTGTGCTGTTTACTCAAACTCCGTCAGCTTAAAACATTCAATATGCCAGTGTGCCATATTTTGGGGTATCCTGTTTTGAACCTCATCAGTATCATAATTATAATTACTTTCTTCTATAACTTTTGTTTACTAGGTAGTTATAATTCCTTTTTCTTTTTTGGTTAGTTTTCCATGTGCCCAGATCTAATTCCTTCTGTGTTTCTTCACAAAGTATTGACCTCCTCTTAATATATTCTAGCACTTTGGGTAAGCTCTCCGTTTCCCCATTTTCTTGAAGACACACCTTCCGCGCTGCTGCTCCAATCTGGGTTCTTCATCCTTGCCCCCTGCTTCCCAGCTGCCTTCCTGGGATTTCCCATCATGTCATTCTGGAATTTCCCTTTGCCTTCCTTCTGTTTTTGATTCCTCATTCTTGGATCCCTGACCCTCCCTTCTTCCTGGCTCACTTTCCTGTTCTGGTGGAGCGCTCAAACCTGGAGACCTTTGCATATCTGCAAATGAAAGTGTTCTAATTCTATCACTATATTTATTTTACAGTTAGACTGGGTGTAGAATTCTAGATTTGAAATACTTTATTATTCAGATTTGTTCTACTGTGTTCCAGGTAATAGAGTTTGATACTGAGACGTCTGGTATATTCTAATTCATGCTTCTTAATTTATGATTTTTTTTTCCTTTTCTTTTCATTTCCCCATCCCCCCTGGAAGCTATTAAATTCTTATCTTCTATAGCCAATGTTGTGAAGTCTCTCAGTGTTTATATGTTTTTATTTCCATCATTGTGTCATATACCTTCTTAATCATGTTGTGACCTTTTAGTCTGAAGATTTTCTTGAATCATTTTTTTGATAATTTTCTCCTTTTCATTTATTCTGATTTCTTCATGGGCTTCTTATTATTTGGAAGTTAGACTTCCTGGAAGGGTGCCCTAATTCTCTTTTATCTTTTTGTCTTCTTGTTCTCTCTCTCTCTCTCTCTTTCTGGTTTCCTGCCAATTTAGTGAGGTTTTAGGAGAGACCACACATAAATATATGTTTATTGCACCATATGTAAGAACAGTCTGACAATCATAAAGAAGCTAAAGTTTTGCAGAGAACTAACTACTCCCTAAGAACTAGTGGCTAACCAGATCATAAAAAGCCTGTTACTAAGTAGACAATTGGTATAGGATTATCCTTTTTATTTAAGCTTTTTTTTTTTTTTTTTTACCATTTATTCATTTTTGAGAGAGAGAGACAGAGTGTGAGTGGGGGAGAGGCAGAGAGAGAGGGAGACACAGAATCCAAATCAGGTTCCAGGCTCTGGGCTGTCAGCAGAGAGCCCAATGTGGGGCTCAAACCCACGAGTGGCGAGATCATGACCTGAGCCAAGTCGGACCTCAACCGACTGAGCCACCCAGGTGCCCCTAGGATTATCCTTTTTTAATTCAAATCTGAAATGATCTCACATGAAAATTTCTGTGAGGCTGCCTGACTAAATAACTATTAAATAGTCTAGAAAGGCATTCACAAAGTTTAGAATAGAGAGGTTATTTCAATTCTCAAGGAAGAGAAAGAAAAACAAAATCAATCACTTGTGTGGAATCTCTACTTTGTTCCTAAGATTAAACTGGCCTTGTGGCAGCTGGTGGTTCAGTTAGTTAAGCATCTGACTCCTGGTTTCGGCTCAGGTCATGATCTCATGGTTCATGGGTTCAAGCCCCACATCTGGCTCTGTGCTGATGGCGCAGAGCCTGCTTGGGATTCTATCTCCTGCTCTCTCTACCCTTCCTCTGCTCTCTCTCTATCTCTTTATCAAAAATAAACAAAAACTTTAAAAATAAAAAACTGCTATTAAATATCATTGGCATTCTCGTCGCCATAAAACGCACAACAAACAGAATACAAACGTGTCCTTTTTACTACTGACCTGATTTAAAAAGCACTACAGTCATTAGAATTTTCTTTTTACTTTATAGGTAAGAGAAGAAAAGTCTAATTTAATTCTAGTTTGGACTTAATTTTTGTAGGCTTCTGTCCACATAATTATGATTTGAGGGACATTTAAGAATTAATGCTCAGGGCACCTGGGTGGCTCAGTCGGTTGAGTGTCCAACTGTTGATTTGGCTCAGGTCATGATCTCACAGTTCTGTTAGATTCATGAGTTCCAGCCTCACATCTAGCTCTGTGCTGACCGTGGAGAGCCTGCTTGGGATTCTCTCTCTCCACTCTCTCTGCCCCACACTCACTCGCTCTTTTTCAAAATAAATAAATAAACTCAAAAAAAAAGAATTAATGTTCTTATAACTAAATATCATAGTTCTTTTTTAGCTAACAGTAGTTTTCAACATTCCTAGTACATTTTCCCAGGTTTTCTTATCTACCCCCCATGTTAACCAGGACCAGTAATGTTTTTTGAAAGTTTATTTATTTATTTTGAGAGTGAAAGAGTGAGTAAGAGTGAGGGAGGGGCAGAGAGAGAAGGAGAGAGAGAATCTCAAGCAAGTTTCTCACTGTCACGAGGGACTTGAACTCATGAACCATGAGATCATGATCTGAGGAAAACCAAGAGTTGGACGCATAACCAACTCAGCCACCCAGTGGCCCAGGACCTGTATTTTCTAACACAAGAGCACCCACATGGATTACAGGCACTGCTGGGAGCTTCCTCTTTCAACGTGAAGACCAAGTCTGTCATTTAGGAAGTATTTGCAGAATTTCTGCCACTACTACTGGCTAAGCACTCTCAAGAAGAATAAATATGTAGGATGATGTAGGAGACACACACTTAATTGGAGAAGTTGTAGGTCTTCTTTATCTTGTAATTTAACATCAAGATTAAGAGATATCAGGAATCTGATAGGAGGAACTAGTAACTGAATGAATGTAGAGGAAATGAGAAGGGGATCAGTTGTGAGGGAGAAAATAGGGAATTTAATTTTGGACAAGCTGAACAGCGTTTACTGTTCTCTAGGCCAAACTATGTTGGTTGCATCAGTGGCAGAGGCTTTGCAAGAAATCCACGAGGCAGAATTAGACATCATCTTTTCCTGCTTGGAATTTCATACATTTTGTGTCTTTTATTAAGGTGCTTATCATGCTGTTTCGCAATTTGCTTATATCTTTGCTCCACAACTTTGAAATGCTTTAGAGCAAGGTCTGGGTCACACGTTTGTCTTTGTGACCGGGAGTTTAGCACAAATTACATCCTCAAACTTACAGAATTGTCCAGAGTCGGGGACTGAAATCTTGATGCCAATATTGTCATCACTTAAGGATCCATTTAAAACCAGTTTCCTCCTTAAAGCATTTTGTGTTTTAACAGATTTCTCCCAAACAAACTGTAATTTAAAAATAATCTCTGGCTCTTGATCACTGTTGATATAAACACTATACCATCTAAAAAAAAATTCCAACCAAGAGTAAAGCAATTTGATGTTTTAGCTTTAGCAATACTATTGTAGTTAAATAATGGGGCGTCTGGGTGGCTCAGTCTGTTAAGCGTCCGACTTCCGCTCAGGTCATGATCTCGCAGACCGTGGGTTCAAGCCCTGCATTGGTCTCTGTGCTGACAGTTCAGAGCCTGGAGCCTGCTTCAGATTCTGTGTCTCCCTCTCTCTCTCTCTCTCTCTGCCCCTCCCCAGCTCCTGCTCTGTCTCTGTTTCTCAAAAATAAATGAACGTTAAAAAAAAATTATCTTCACTGAAATAGATTGAGACTTCCTTTTATCCTCCTTAGCGTTTATTTTTAAGATTTGTCCCTGTTGATATATCCAACTTAAGTCCATTCTTGCCTAAAAACATTAGAATGTTTGCAACCTGAACACAGGCTTGGTGGTTACAGGTAACAAGAGCAGGTAACAGGTGAGAGGGGGTGTTACTATTCTTACAATGTTGCAGTCCTTAAAAAAAGAACCTGGAGCAAATATGGCAAAATAGAAACCAACCATATATGGCTGGTGCATGGATAATCTAATTTATTTTTTGTATGTTTGAAAATCATATGCTTTAAAAAATGAAACAGCTGATTTCAAATAGCTCTTTTAAACAACTCCTATAAAAAGTGGTGGATATATTTTTTCATGAAAAAAGATACTGTGAACTTCTCTTCTAAGAACCCAGATAGGAAACATTTGCTCTTCACTTTAGAACACATAACTTTAAAAACAGGAGAATATATATAGAATTCTAATTGTTGACAATAGAGGAAGACAGATCACAAAAGATATGAAGCTTTCAAAAACTGAAAGTTTGCTGTTTAAAGTGAATGCGTCATGAAGTCTGCATAACTGAAATTACCAGCTCGGTTCAGGTGGCTCCAATGTTTAGTCTACACATTTGTAAAATTCTCAACACCCAATCCAACAGTCTACTTGGCAGCCCATCTTTGAGCCAAATGCAGTCCAAACAAAAATCATGAGCCCTCCCTCCTCAACACATCCAAGCCTGGCCCTCTTCTCCCATTGACTGGAGTCCTGCAAGGCAGATGCCCATGACGTCTCTTGATCACTGAGACTTACAACACTAGTATGTACTTCATTCCATGTTTTATTTTTGACAGGAATCTTTTTAAGATGGTGTCCACTTTATGAAGATTATTTTAGTTAAACTAGCATTTTGTCCGTAAATACACTTAACCTGACACACACGAGGTAAAAACGTAGCCAATAAGTGCACGTCATGGACAGACACCATGGGACAGTCATACTTCCTCAGATCACCTCTAATACCCTAAGTGACCTATGGTCACCAGGCATATACACTAAGTGAATCCCTGGACTATTAGGAGAGCTTAAGTTTTGAATATAATAAATGAATACAAGTTGAAATGTTTTCCTTGCTCCCCCGTGGAACATCTTGTGTACTTCACCTTGGCAGCTGTAGCTCCATGGTGCAGTGATATTGTTGAAACTCAGAAGTGATTATGTTCCCCTCCAAGTCATCATCTCCCTGTACCACATGCACGTTAACACCCTAGAGTTTTCTTATTGCTCTTACCATGAAGACAAAAATCCTTTCCACGGCCATTGAGCAAAGCTTTTCACAATATGTCCTCCGTCTCCCTCTCCAGCATCATCTTACCAAAACTCTTGCTGTTCGATAGAAAAAAATGAAGAAATGAAACTCCCTATTCATTCTAGTACTAACCTCAGTTGTACTTTTCCTTGCGTATTTTATTATTTGTTTAAAGTGTCTCTCTCCCAGGGCACCTGGGTGGCTCAGCTCATTAAGTGTCCAATGATTGGTTTTGGCTCAGGTCATGATCTCACAGTTTGTGAATTCGAGCCCTGCATCAGGCTCTCTGAGCTGACAGCTTTGAGACTGCTTGGGATTTGTCTCTCCCTCTCTCTCTCTCTCTCTCTGCCCCTCACCAGCTTGTTCTCTCTCAAAAAATAAGTAAACATTAAAAAAATAATAAACTATTTCTCTCTCATACCAAAAGTTATATATGTTTTCATTGTTGTTTTTGTTTCGATCTGTTTTTGTTTATTCTGGAATATCTAGCATAGTGCTTGCCTCTTTTTTGCAATTGAAAAAATGATTCAAAGAGGACAAAGATAAATCATTCTCTCAAAAGATTAATATTTACATAGGGCATTTGCCAATGAACCTAATAAAAGAAAGATGTGTAAAAACCCAAGGCTCAAACAATAAAGGGGGAATATAAGTAAGTAACATTTATGTGCTTATGAGAAGAAAATGGAGGCTTTTTAAGATTAGAAAAGACAATAAAAACAGTAATACATTTATTTTAGAGATGGCATAGATTCACTCCTTTGAGCTGATGGTATAAAATTACAAATGACAGTGACAAAACATAACCATTGGATTTTTCTTTCTTTTTTAAAAAATATTTTTAATATCTATTTTTGAGAGACAAAGATAGAGCATGCATGGGGGAGGGGCAGAGAAAGAGGGAGACACAGAATCCAAAAGGGTCTCCAGGCTCTGAGCTGTCAGCACAGAGCCTGACACAGGCTCAAACTCATGAACCGTGAGATCATGACCTGAGCCAAAGTTGGACGTTAAGCCAACTAAGCCACCCAGAGACTCTAATTGGATTTTTATTTCTTTATCAGGTTTGCCATTTGGGTATGTAGATTGTGGGAAGTGGCCTATTTGCTCTCTTAGGTTAACCTATATATATTTTTTGGTCCAAATGAATTATATACCTAGAAACAGTAAAAGGTCACTGGTGGGATTATTAACTANATGTTTGTACATATATAGGATATTGCTTTTATGTTGAAAAAATTTTTTGAACTAGTTTCATATCTACATTAGTGTGAGCAGAATAGACCAACAACTCTTCCATCTTCATCATCTGTGTGGGTAGCCAACTAGCAATTTCACCACATTTGTTCTCTCTTTCCTTTCTCTCCCCCCTCAGCATGATGCCCATCATCCTCTACATGCTCCAGTTATACCCCCAAATTGGAATATATATCAACAGACACTGTGATCAATAAGAAAATCAACATTGGAGCACCTGGGTGGCTCAGTCGGTTCGGTGTCCAGCTCTTGGATTTGGTTCAGGTCATGATCTCTCGGTGTGTGGGTTCAAGTCCTGCATCGGGCTCCATGCTGACTGGGAGGGGCCTGCTTAGGATTCTCTCTCTCTCCCTCTCTCTCTGCCCTTCCCTTGCTCTCTCTCTCTCTCTCTAAATAAAAAAAAGAGAGAAAGAAAAGAAAAAGTAAAAAAATCAGCATTGACAGAGCACTACCATGGAATCTACCGACTTCATTCACATTTTGCCAACTGTCCCAATAGTTTTTTTCCTCCCATTTGTGTCTACCAGCTTTTCACTGTAAGGTCCTCAATTCTCCTTTAATTATCAATTAACATTTGGAGGCAGGGCTTCTAAGGTTTTGCTCTAATATCTTGTTCTGCATCAAGTTTTCTACATTAGCCTTAGTATCCACTGATAACTCCCATCTGAATTAACCATCATACCAAAGGCTGCCAAAGGTGATTCCTTATTTGCATCATTCATTTTACATTTAGCAATTGCCATCCCGCTGTAAGGAAGAACTTTCCCTTCTCCCTCTTTTTGTTTGTTTGTTTGAGGATAGACTCATGGATTCCAATTTTATTTAGTGGTTTATCATCTGATAATCTCATTAGTTATTTTGATGCAGAAACTGCCTCAGATTTGGCCTGTGGGAGCTCCTTCAGGCTGGCTTCTGAATCCTTTTGACATGTCCCCACCATTCACTGAACATGACTTTCAGGGATAACAGGATGCTCCAGGCATATTTTGTTCATTCCATCTTCTAGCCCTGGAATAGCCATTTCTTGAAGGAGCTTTGGTTACTTTTGGTGGAGAGTAATATTTAGAAATCAAAGCCTGGGTGTTCAGTGTTATCACTGTTACTGAAGTGTTATTGTATCTAGGCCTTTTTAGTGAAGAAAGCTAGAAATCTATGTGTATTATATATATATATATAAATATATATATGCATGCATGGATGTATACACACATATCCAATTATAACTATCCGTGTGTGAGTTTTAAACTTGATTTCATGGTGAAATCATTTTATTTTCATCCTATGCCTTGGGGTTCTTGCAGATTCTTTAAATGTTGTAAGCTCCTTCTCAGATACTGAGAAATATAGTTTTATTCACTTCAATATATTTCCTTATATGCTTAACAATTAACGTGTTTTCTCATCGTAATAATTTTTCCAACCACTCAGTAGCCTCCTCTGCACACCACCTCCTTACCACACTGGTGTTGCTTCGACCTGGATTCACTGACATGGTGGGAAAAAATGGAAGGGAAAAAAAGATGAGAAGAGAAGGAAAGATGAGAAATCAAGGGAAAATCCCAACAAGATACATTTTTGTAAAGTTTATTTATTTTGAGAGAGAGAGAGAGAGTAAGAGAGAGTAAGAAAGAGAGTGAGAGCAGGGGAGGGGCAGAGACAGAGAGAGAAAGAGAGAATCCCAAGCAGGCTCTCTGCACTCATATTACAGAGCCTGACTTGGGGCTGAAATTCGCAAACCATAAGACCATGACCTGAGCTGAAATCAAGAGTCAGACACTTAACTGGCTGGGCCATCCAGGCATTCCTCAACAGGATATTTGATAATTCACAGAGCTCTTACCAATTTTTGAATATAACATCATCTATCCTTACTGGATCTCAAACTACCACAACTCATTGGCAACTAACACAGTTGGCGAAGGTAAGAAAAAGCCATAGCCACTCACCCAGCAACTTTAAGGGAATTTCTATCTTATTGATATGATATTTTATGATCAGAGTCAGAAAGAGCGGCTACAGACATGGGTTGTAAATGCTCAGGAAAAGGAAGTAATGATCCTTATGAGCCAACAATGCTTCTAAACAAAATTACAAACAAACCTCATTGTCTTTTTAAATGGAATCAATAGCTGTGATATAGATATTAATAGCTATGATGTAGATATGTTGTTTTTGAATTTTAGCAGACATATCTCATGATGTTTGGAAGACAAAAATAGAAAAATCTAAGCAGAGTGTTAGAACAATTAAGTGAGCTGCTGATACTGATTTAACTATGTGAAATTTTCAGTAAGTTCAGGGTATAATGAAGGCACAGAACGCAAAGAATGAAATCCCTTTTTCTGCCACAGTCTGCCCCATCTCAGGAAACAGAACTGCTATTCATCCTATTGTTCAGGTCTTGAGGCTTGAGGTTATCTTTGTTTCTTCGCTTTGTCTAACTCTTCATATCTGATTCGTCAGCCAGGTCTGTCAGCCCTGTCACGAAAGATGAAGAGTCTGAGATTTTTACCTGCACGGAAGCTAACGAATCACCTGCCACAGTTTCAGGGATGCCGGTGGGAGACGAGAGACCACTGGCTCAGAGACAAAGGATGGTTTATTACAGCAATAACAGTAGCCAGAGCATCAGCATTTGTGACAGTTCTCTGAGCCCAATGCCCCCAGGGTGATGCCAAGAGTGTCAAGTGATGCCTGCACATGCAGTGGGTTGAATTACAGCACAGGACCTCTGATGTTTGGGAATTCAAATCTTTTATAATAGACAGCAAGCCTGTGTAGGCTTTGCTCTGAAGGGTATACTTATTTCCTAGGGCTACCATAGCTTCCATAACAAAGTTCTGTAAACTGGGTGAAAACAACAGAAATTTATTCTCTCACAGTTTAGGAGGCCAAAAATCCAAAACCCAGTTGTTGGCAGGTTTGGGTCTTTCTGGAAGCTCTGAGAGAGAATCTGTTCCACATCTTTCTCTTCGCTTCCGGTGGGTCTGGTAATTTGGGGTTCCCTGGTTTGCAGATACATCACTACAATCTCTGTCTCCATTGTCACATGGGGCTTTACCCTATATGTCTCTGAGTGTTCACATGGGCTTTTTTTAAGTCCACCACTCATTAGATTTAGCCCCCCCCTCAGTATAATGTCATCCTAACTCATTATATCTGCAAAGACCCTATTTCCAAATAAGAAATAGGGTCACATTTTGAGGTCTTGGTAGAGAGAGAGAGGGAAGGACAAATGTCACAGTGTCACAGTCTTTTTTTTTTTTTTCTTTTTAGAAAGAGAGAGCACCAGCAAGGGAGGGGAAGAAAAAGAGGGGGACAGAGAATCTGAAGCAGGCTGTGAGCTGACAGCAGAGCCTGATGCAGGGCTTGAACTCACAAACCATGAGATCAGGACCTTAGCTGAAGTCAGACACTCAACCAGCTGAGCCACTGAGGTGCTCTGTCACAGTCTTTTTATAATCTAGTCACAGAGGCACAGAGGTGATATCTGAGGCTGGCTTCATAGTTCTGTGATTTATTCATTTGCACAGAGCCCTGTGCTTAAAAAAAGCCTACACTTGGCTTAATGCTCTGGTTTCTGAATATTCCTAGTAACTCTTGAATCGAGGGTTCTACAGGGTCATTTTGTAGTGGGTCCTACAAATGACATAGCCGGTGACACCCTATTACTCTTGTATTCTATTGGGCAGAAGTGAGTCACTAGATGCAGCCGGTATTCAGGGGAAGGGCTTCCATAAGGTGTAAACGCCAGTAGGCAGTGAACATTGGAAGCCATTTTAGAGTCTGTCCATCACATACTGTTCACTAGCTCTAATGATTCATCTTCCACTTCTAGGCAAAATTTATTCCTTGCCCTCTCCCAGAGTCCCCCAAATTCTCATCCAAATATAGCATTACCTGAACATTTAGAATCTCAGCATCTAAACTCTTTGAATACAGTTTTTTTTCTATCTGTGGCCTGAGAGACTAAAGGGACAAGTTATCTGACTCCATATACCCAACATACAGTGGTGAGACAGGCTTAAGGAAACTGCCCTAGGCATATCAGTTCAATTAGGAGAAAATGGCAGTCACAGAGGAGTGTTCAATTCCTAGCAATTTTGAAATCCAGCCAGGCAAGGATTCAAAGTTCCTTGATTGGGTCTCAAGTTCTGGGAATAATTCTCCTTGGCTTTTGGTTCCACCCTCTGAGCTGTTTGCTCCACTCTCTGTTCTATCCTTCTTTTCTTCATAAAAGGTAGCATGTGTTTGCAGCCGAGTACTTTTCTTAGTCCACTTTCTGCAAGTAGAAATTCTGGAGTCCAATGACCTGTTTTCATTTTGTACTATCTGTCCCTTTGAGTTAAGGCTGGGAGTGTTTTGCTTATATAATTCTCTCAAATCTTTCTGGGTTTCCTGTGAAACTTTTTGTTGTTGTTTTAAGTTTTTTTATTTTGTGAGAGACAGAGACAGTGCAAGTGGGGGAGGGGCAGAGAGAGGGGGAGAGAATCCCAAGTAGGCTCTTCACAGTGCCAGAGCAGAACCCGATGGGGCCTTGAACCCATGAAGCTGTGAGAGCATAAGTTGTAAGCTCATATATATTTATATATGTGTGTGTGTGTGTGTGTGTGTGTGTGTGTGTGTGTATATATATATGTGCTGTCAGATGCTTAACCTACTGAACCACCCAGGTGCTCTGAAATTCTTTGGGTTTTACTCCATTAGAAAAACCCACAACCACATGTCTTTTTGAGATAAGCCTTTATATATGTGTGTGTGTGTGTATATATATATATGTATATGTATATGTATATATATATTCCTTATATATATCCCATATACATCCCATATATATATATTTTTTTATTTTTACTTTTTTTAGAAAGAGAGAGAATGAGTGCAAGCAGGGGAGAGGGGTAGAGGGAGAGAGAGAAAAAGAGAGAGAGAATCTTAAGCAGGCTTCATTCTCATCATGGAGTTCAACCCAGGGCTTGATCCCAAGACCCTGGGATCATGACCTGAGTGGAAATCCAGTGTCAGATGCTGGGTCGCCTGGGTGGCTCAGTCTGTTAGGCATCCAACTTGTGGTTTTGGCTCAGCTCCTAATCTCACAGTTTCATGGGTTCAAGTCCCACATCGGGCTCTGCTCTGACAGTGTGGAGCCTGCTTGGGATTCTCTGTCTTCCTCTCTATCTCTCTGTTTCTCTCCCTCTTCCCCTTCCTCACTTGTGCTATCTCTGTCTCTCTCAAAATAAATAAATAAACTTAAAAAAGTAGAAATTTTAAAAAAAAGATTCAGATGCTCAACCATCTGAGACACCCAGGTGCTCTGTCCATTTATTTTCAATTTTTTAATTTAATTAATGTTTTTAAAGTAATCTCTACACCCAGCATGGGACTCAAACTCACAACCCTGAGATCAAGAGCTGGTGCTCTCATCCTTTTAAAATTTGTAATCCTTGGGGCACCTGGGTGGCTCAGTCGGTTAAGTGACCGACTTTGGCTCAGGTCATGATCTCACAGTTTGTGGATTTGAGCTTTGCATCAGGCTCTGTGCTGACAGCTAGCCCAGAGCCTGGAGCCTGCTTCAGATTCTGTGTCTCCCTCTCTCTCTGACTGTCCCCTGCTCACGCTGGCTGTCTCTCTCTCACAAATAAATAAAAACATTAAAAATTTTTTTAAAAATTGTAAACCTTACTCCAAATTATTCTCTATTCTCCTGTTCTTTATGGCATTTATTACTATTCAATATATCATATGTTTTACTTGTTTGTTTCATTTATTATCTGTTTCCTCATTTTTCTACCCCAATTATAAGGTAAGCTACCAAAGGGCAGTGAATTTTGCTTGTTTTATTATTTTATCCACAGTGATTAAAATAGTGTCAGACACCTTCAAGACAAATACTGAATAAATAAAATAATTTCAAAAAGTATTTGAAGAGTTTTTAAAATATTCATCTGCTGTGAAACATTGTTAACGTATAAAAGTATGTGACAAACCACCTGTTCATGAAGCAGAATCAATAGAGATGACCTTGGATGTCCTGATAAGAGGATAAAAAATTAAAATATACCTTCCCCAACACGCCCAGAAAAGACAAATGCATCTCCAACAACAAAGAACACCACTACTGTCACACACACACACACACACACACACACACACACACACACACACAGATTGACATAGACTTTGCCATTCATTGTTGTGGATAACCAACAATTCCCTAATAAGAAGAGAAATATATCATCAAATTTGAAATTTTGTTATGGAAATTATTTACAGTAACACATAACTTATGAGCAACGTATTTATAATATAAAATAAAGAGTTATAATTTATAATTGTGTCCATATTGGATTATGGTAAGGTTATCATTTTCTTCTCTCTTGTATCTTCAATATGACCATTAAAAATATTTAGTGAGGCGTTTCTGGGTGGCTTAGTCAGTTAGGCATCTGACTTCAGCTCAGGTTATGATCTCACAGTTGGTGGGTTTGAGAACCACATCAGGCTCTATGCTTACAGCTCAGGGCCTGGAGCCTGCTTCAGATTCTGTGTCTCCTCTCTCTCTGCCCTTCCCTTGCTTGCGCTCTGTCTCTCTCTGTCTCTCAAAAAAAAAGAAAAAAATTAAAAAGATATTTAGTGATCCTTGTTTTGCACTTATAATAATAATTCTAAATTAAAGTCTGCAAAATCCCTCTGTTATTCTCTGAGTTTTCAATTCCTGATTGATTTGTTTAGCTAAAAGCCTTGAGTTAAAATAGTCTATGTTCAAGTTCAGCTCTTGGTATAGGAATCAGTACTAGATTTTTACCTTTCATGACAGCAAATGAAAACTAGGTTTTTAGGTTAGAAGCTGAATTCTTATCTTCTCCTAGAAGTAGAGTCACCCCCCACCCCCCACCGCCCACCCCAAGCGAAGATGTCAATCCCATTGCATTTTCTTCAGAGTATGAGCTCCTCCTTACAAGCCAGCTGAGTACCACTGGGGAATGGATCCGGGGCCCCTGAGCTATCTGGGGAGCAGTTTGTGGTCTTGCTGTACTTCTAGGCTTCCCCAGGTTCCCATCAGCCACTGACGCCTGCATGAAGTGGCATCTCAAATGGCATTTGCTCTGTCTCTGGCCATGCTGATTTGGTTATTGGACAATATAAACCTGTTTTGGGCATGAATCCATGTCTGAGGTACCAGCTTCTCATGACGGGAAAGGACCTCACTTAGAAGGACTTCTTGAAGGGAAGTGAGTAGAGAAGGGTGAGTCCAAAGTTCCTGCCAGTCCACTGGTTCTTTTAGGAAGGATCCTCATACTGTTGGCTTAGGCTACTGGTAAGGGCTGAATTGTATCTCCCCACCCCAAATTCATATGTTAAAGTCCTAACCCCCAGCACCTCAGAATGTGACTCTATTTGACATAGGCTCTTTACAGTGGTAATTTACTTAAAATAAGGTCATTAGAGTGGACCCTAATCCAACATGAGCAGCATCCTTTGAAGAGTAGGAAATTTGGCCACAGAAACGTACAGAGAGAAGATGATGTGAAGATACAGGAAGAAGACAGTCATCTAAAGAAAGCAACCCTGCTGACAGCTTGATCTCCATCATCTCACTCCAGATCATGAAGAAAGAAATTTCTGTTGTGTGAGCCACCCACTCCGTCGTACTTTGTTAATGGCAGCCCTAACAAACTGAATTGTCAACTTTCTTTGCCTCCTGGATGCCACTGACTCACCTGGATCTTTTCAGGGAGGAAGTTGAAAGTGTGGTCTGAAGGTCTTCTATTTCTGTAGAAGCAGCTGATGCTATGAGACGAACAAAGCAAGGCTATGGCTTCCCCAGACTGTGGTAGAGCAGGACAGGAACCTCCCTCCCCATCTTAGCCCCCTACCATGTTTCTGCCCAAAGAACAAACACATTAATTATTTTTTTTCTCATCCTTTTTTGCTTCTGTCTCCATTTTTCCTCCTTTAATAAACGGCCAAGATCCCATTGGTCAGCATCCAATCCTAGTTAATTACCCAGTCTAGTTATCGTGCATCACCCAAGGAATGTACTGTCAGAATGACTAAAAACAAGTTAAAACACTAGTGATAGTAAATATTTCTTTTCCCAACAGAGACTATTAAGGACACACCTCATCTTTAAATCATATGCCTCTCATCCTGAAATGCCTTTCTTCTTTTTTAAACATTTTTTTAATGCTTATTTATTTTGAGAGAGAGAGAGAGAGAGACAGAGTGAGAGTGGGAGAGGAGCAGAGAGCAAGGGAAACACAGAATCCAGAGCAGCCTCCAGGCTCCGAGCTGTCAGCACGGAGCCTGACACGGGGCTCCAACTCTCCAGCTGTGAGATCATGACCTGAGCCAAAGTCGGATGCTTAAGCAACTAAGCCAATGAGGAGCCCTCTGAAATGCCTTTCTTATGGAATATACTCATTGTTTCCACATCTGAACCATATCTGAACTAGATACTAGATCCTCACATTATTCTTTTTTTTCTCCTTTTTTTTTTTTTTTTTTTCCCTTTTCGCAGATCCTGGTCATAATGGGAACCATGATCTCTTTGCTTTATATGTGGCTGTATTCCCAGAGCTTCCATTTCCATGTGGCACATCTCTATGCGTGCTTAGGGTATCCCAGTGCCCAGCTTATTGTTGGCCAGAGATACCTGAAAGGTAACTTCTTTGTTCCTCTGGTGCTCATTTTACTGGGGACTGGCTGGGGGGCATTTCTGTATCTATATGTTAATAGAGGATTTTAGCATCAAGCAGTTAACTGAGTCCCTTTTTTTTCTTCTAATGTCTTTTGGTTTTATACCCAGGAGCTGGTGTGGTGAAGGATGAAGAGATGGCAATGCATTGGTTTAGGTAAGAAAGATGACATCTACCAACAACAAAACTGCAAGTTATTTCAAGAAGTGCTAAAATATAAAACTTTATGATTTTGGTGCCTTTTCCCTAGAACATAAATAAGATAGAGATATTAACTCTCTTAATATTAAAGTCTCAGCACCTTCTCTACTTTTTCCACTTGGCAGTGAAGCAAGAGTAATGGTGGAGGTGATGGTGGCTGATGCATTTAAAACAGTCTTCCTGGGGCACCTGGGTGGCTCAGTGGGTTGAGCGTCTGACTTCAGCTCCGGTCATGATCTCGTGGTTCGTGGGTTTGAGCCCTAAGTCGGGCTCTGTCCTGACAGCACAGAGCCAGGAGCCTGCTTCAGATTCTACGTCTCCCTCTCTCTCTGCCCCTTTCCTACTCACGCTGTCTCTATCTCTGAGGAATAAATAAAAACAGTCTTCAAAATGTAAGCAAATGATAGGTTAACTTTAAAAGAGCTAAACTGGAGCATATGTAACATTCAAGGTCAAGATTCAGAACATCAATAATTTTATCAACAGTGCTTCATGTTAGCATTATCTTGCTTGTTAAAATTTTGAGCTCTTGACCATAAAAGACACATTAATTTGAAATTTAAAAGTAGAGATACATACTACTTCTTGTTAAGTCCACCTTTTTGGTCTAAATTTTATTCAACTGGTTTGTATTCAGTGTTCAAAATTTTTCACAAGCAGCTTTCTTGATTCTGATTGTGTAGTCTTGGCCTGATGAGTCCTCAAGGAAAAATATCCGATATTATTATATTTCCAGTTTGAGGAAACAAGAACAACTTTGGAAACATACACATGAACACCCCACCTCACACTCTAGAGGTTAAAAAATGGAAATAAATAGGCTCTGAGATGTTAGAGACTCCATTTTACATGGAGACTATGGTAAACAATAAGGACAAGTTAGGAACAAAGCCAGAGTCACTTAATATAGAGACCTGACTCTGAATGCATGGAGTCTCAATTTATTTGAAAGTGGAATTTCAAAGATTAGTGAGCACGAAATATGGCTAGTTTGAACAGAGATGTAAAACACACACTGGATTTCCAAGATTTAATGTGAAGAAAGGACTATAAATTATCTCATTAATAATTCTTTATATTGATTATATGTTGAATGATAAGGTGACAGGATTAAATAAAATATATTATTTAAATTAACTTTACCTATTTCTTTTAAAACTTAATATGGCCACCAGGAAATTCCAAATTGTGCACGGCTTGCATTATATTTCTATTGGATAATGCTGGTGTGCAGGCTCTCACGATCTGGGAAATGTTCAGTTATCTTAGAGAAAAGTGAACACATTTATGACTTTGTCATTACCCATGAACTGATGAGCTCAGTCTTCTGAGAAGTAGCCTTTCTTCTCTCTAGAATAGTGGTTGACCAACTTGGCTATGTAGTAGAATCCGTCCCCTGGGGAGCTTTGAAACGTACTGGGGGTTAGCTCCAGATTGACCTAAGTGAGCAGAAAAAGCCCCGAGTGACTTTAAATGAATGTAAATGGACCAAGCCACTACCCTAGAAGTCTACAGTGGTTATAGAATAAACACGAACCAGCATGGGAAACCCTTTCAGTAACCTGCGTCACCACAAAGTTTAAAATGGGTATTCTGATGAAGTTCACCTGCCAAATAACTTGGAGAGTCAGGAAGGGAATGACATGGCTCTAGAGCAGCTAAATGTGGTTGGTGCCTGACTAGAGGAGGCTGAAGCCCCTGCTACTGGGAGCGTGGACCACACCCGGTGGGCACTTGTTATAAATGCAGCATCTGAAGCCCTAACCCAGCCCTTCTGAAGCAGAAACGTCACTGTAACAAGTTTCTGGGGGCGACTAGTAAGTGCATTTACGTCGCCCTAAACAACACTTTGGAAGCCAGGTCCTTTCTTACATGGGACCATACAGTTATGGCCAGTTTGAAAAACTTTTCCATCTTTCGGTGACAACTTCCTCTGTCAGGAATGGGGTGAGGAAAGCTTTACAAAAGCAACATTTCGACTCATGCTTTTAAAACAGAATTAGTAGTTTATGACTTACAAAAACAATTTATGTCTAATGAGAAAAACATTGAAAAAACAAAAATCACCTATATCCTGTATAGCACAGTAAAAACTACTTTAAACATTTTGATGTGTATTCTTCTAGACTTTTTTCAATTAGTATATTTATAATAGTCCTTGCTTTACTTGAAGATTTCACTATTTTATGGTTAGCCCTTTTCCTAGTTTCTTACTATCACAGACTGTCATTGGAAAGAGCCATTCATATATACCTTTTTGCACATCTGATTTTCTTACCAAAAAAACCCAATGATCACTAAAAATAGAATTATCAGGTCAGACAAGAATCATTCCTAAAGCTTTTGATACATATTGTAAAACTATTCTGAAAGATTGTTCAAATCCACTCTAGTATATACTCATAGACTTATCAATATTGTTTTTGATCATTTGTTAATCTTTGCCAACTTGAATAACTCCATAGATGTCTCATTTAAATTTTTTTAACTGTTCAATGTTTTATTTATTTCTGAGAGAGAGGGAGAGACAGTGTGAGCAGGGGAGGGTCAGAGAGAGAGGGAGACACAGAATCTGAAGCAGGCTCCAGGCTCTGAGCTGTCAGAACAGAGCCCGATGTGGGGCTCAACTCCACAGACTGTGATATCATGACCTGAGCCAAAGTCAGACGCTTAACCAACTGAGCCACCCAGGTGCCCCTCACTTAAATTTTTTTATTTTTTATCAATTGTGAAAGTGACCATTAAAAAAAATTTTTGTTGTAATTTTTATTTCTTTTCCTGCAAATTGCCTTTTCACGTTGTCTGCCCATTTTTTCTTTGGATTTATTTTCCTACTCATTTTCCAAAATTTTTATGCATTAAAAATAGCAAGCTTTCATACATTTCCTTGTGTTGTATTTCTGACACCTTCCTCCCCATCATAATAATTTGAAAAAATAAAACTGCTAGATAAGAAGAAGGCAATCATTATATAATCTGTATTGTCCAATATGATGGCCATCACCTACATGTGGCCATTTTATTTTAAATGAATTAAAATTAAAAATTCAGTTCTTCAGTTGCACTGTGTACATTTCAAGTGTTTAATAGCCACACATGACTAGTAGCTACTGTATTGGACAGAGCAGATATAGAACATTTCTATCTTTGATGAAAGTTCTATTGGAAAGTACTGGCATATACTGCATTTATATTATAGCAATTAGAAATCGTGCTTAAGGATTAGCTTACATTTTACTGAATTCCTAACATTCCCAGATGGTTTTTTCCTGTATTTTGATTTCCTGCATATTTTGGAGAGAAGAGCACAATTATTTTGATCTTTGAAAAAGCTGATGAATAAGTGATTTAAATATTCATATATTAGTTTTTTTTAAAGTACTGTAGATGTTTCAAATAAGAGACATTTTTACATGAAAGAGACTTATTAACATTTGTCTATACCTATGATAAGTTGGAAGTGCTGGCTCCCAGCAACGATTACATATTGGTATTGGCACTGCCTTGGTTTTATTAAGCAGATGCTTTTTCAAGGGACTGTTTTTCTGTTTTGTTTTTTGTTGTTGTTGTTGCATACTCACTTCCTGTTACTTTTCCAGCCCATATCACCAGTCTGCTTTTCTTTTCCTTTTTTTTTAGAGAAGCCTCCAAGCAGGACCATCCCTGTGCTTCCTTTAACCTTGCAGTAGGAAAACTGAAAAACGTGACTGGGTCCATGGAAGTAGGGTAATGAAATTGGCTGTCTATTCCCTTCTAGCTGAGGTGTCATTCCTTCTACACCAGCCCCCATATATTACCTGCAATTGACAGACAAAAGCTTTTTATATATAGTTCACTTCCTACTCTTGCCTTTCTATGTGCTTGCTTTGCTATGTGTTATGATAAAAGTCACAAAGCAAAGGAATCCAAGATTCATATATGCGCACAGATTTCCTCGATTATACTGTTAAGGCATTCGATGAGCCTGGGATGAAATGCCAGATTCTTTCATGGTCCTTACAGTCTCCCATACCCTGGATGAACCACATTTATGGCCTTGTTGCATTTTCTTTTAAACAGAATGGAACGTGTAAGAATATAAGGTAGCTAGCTCTATCTGGGCATAAATTCTTCTTGTGTCTATTGTACTAACCCTCTTCTTGTTATTCATAGTCATCCAGAGAAGTATGACTATTTTCTCTGGAGTTCTTTATGATTTTGAATAGTTCATAGTCTGTGACCGTATGCAGCTATTTTGGGGCAAAGACATTTTGATAGGGCACCAAAAATAAACCATTAAAGTTTCAGCTTTTTTTTTTTTTTTTTAGTAATGTAACTGACATGTATTGCATTACCAAGTAATGTGTACAACCCCCTCCTTCAAGCTTTATCCCTTAAACTATCTCAGACTGATGTATGGGCAAGGTCCAGAAAGAAGGGGTCCCACGGATGGGTAGGGTGAGCCTTGGGAATTGATAAACTACTCAGGGATATCGGTTGCATGTATTACTTGGTAATAACATTTTGAAATGACCATTTTGAAGCAGCCCAGTCAGAATGAGATAGTCCGTATGTTCTTGTTATGACTGACTGCTGGTAGTTTCACAGCTGATGGGCAGGCATGTGAATGGGGCCTCTCTCTAATTACCACTTCCAAACCAAAATATAGAATTTGCTGAAAAGAGAGGGGTCTCAGACATTACCTAAGAGTGTTGACTAGAAAATCTCTTCAAAATAGGGCAAAAGAATCCAGCTGGGCTCTGATGTTGTGAGACAATTTCTTTGGGTGGCTTTGATTTTATCCTGAAGACACTCAAGATAAAACCCAGATGAAATGGCACGTGTTTCCCTCAGTGCCTTAGAATGAGTCCCAGCAGGTGTTAACCTGGCCGTTTGCCTAAACGTTTAGGACGTTTAGGTGCTTTTGGTTTACTTTTTCTTAAAGTTAGAAGCTTTCCTTTTTCTTTTTACTAAATAACTCTCTCCTCTAGGGATGTAGAGGTACTCCTGAACGTTGCTGCGAGACAGGGGGTCCAAGAAGCCCAGGAACTTCTGGAAAATGTTATCTGGACTAGAGGCAAGCTCTTGCTGACTAAAAACATGAGGGTTTTCTACAAACCGTAGCCTGTGTGCTGCAGGCGCAGCCTGGATGGGATGCTTCACTCTCCCTTGCTCACTGTGACCTTGCAGCGCTCTGTGGAACCACCAGTGCAAGTGGCTTTTAGTTATAGTTTTCTCTGCTGCTGCGTTACCAAATAGCTTAAATCCTTTTGGGGGGGGGGCCTGGGTGGCTCTGACTGTTAAGTATCCGACTTCGGCTCAGGTCATGACCTCATGGTTCCGTGGGTTCGAGCCCTGCATCAGGCTCTGTGCTGATGGCTCAGAGCCTGGAGCCTGCTTCAGATTCTGTGTCTCCTCTCTTTGCTCCTCTGTCACTCATGCTCTGTCTCTGTCTCTTGAAAATAAATAAATGTTCAAAAATTTTAAAAAAGTTCTTTCAGCAAGGTGTTGCTTATATTTTCCTGGGATCGGGTGTGACCTTTTCTGGATGGAAGAGTATTTTATTTGGATTTCATCGCTGCTCACCTCAGTTTAATCTCAAGTCAGGGAGCGTTATATGAAGTGGTGGGAGGGAAAGAAGGAAGAAACCTGTCACCAGGGATTTGGCTTTGTGGATGTGTTACTGGCACCCACAGATCACTGCAGGAGCTCAACTCATCATTAACCTAATCTATGACATCTGGTGTTCTGCTTAAAATAAACTTGTTTTCATGGCTCTACACTTCCATTTTCTGTGGTATTAGGTTTCTATGGTGTTTTATTATATTTGCTTTTTGTATTACTTTGTATAAAAAGTCCTTTATGTGGGGGAGGATAAAAAGACTATGAATATTGCCGACAAAAGAGAAAAGGATAAAGTAAAAAGGGTTCCCATTTTTTGAGCACCTGCCATGTTGTAAGGCTTTTTCCTAACTGCTGTTAAGGATTTGGGCACTCACCAGTTATGAAAGCCTTAGGAAGGTGGGTAGTATTGTTGCAGGATTTTTTTTACCTCAATACCTGGGATTGGTTGTCTCGCTGCTTCGAAGAATGAATAGATAGAGGCAGAATGAGTGGCAGGCAAAAGTTTATTAGAGTATTAAGATTAGAAAGTAAGAATAGTAGGAAAGCTCTTTTTATAGCGAGGGGAGACATTGGAAGGTGAATGCTGGAGAGGCAAGCGTCCCTCTTTTATAAGGTTCTGGTCACCAGCCGCCCCTTCCTTTCCTTTCCCCGGGGTGGTCTATGGCCATACCATTCCTTGTGGGTTGTACATTTTATGGTCTATAAATTATATTTTTAGTCAGGTCTCTTGTCACGTTCCTAAGGGATATCAGAGGGGGAGTAGGTGGTGTTTGTTACATTTTTTTTTAAGTTGATTTATTTATTTTGAGAGACAGAGACAGTGTGAGTGGCGGATGGGTGGAGGTGGGGGTGAGAGAGAGAATTCCAAGCAGACTCTGCGCTGTCAGCCCGGAGCCCGACATGGGGCTCGAACTCACAAACCCTGAGATCATGACCTGAGCTGAAACAAGAGTTAGATGCTTAACTGATTGAGCCACCCAGGTGCCTGTTACATTCTTAAGAGGAGCCTTATACCTGAGGGGGTTTGCTGTAGTCAGACACTCCCAGGATTGTTCTAAAATATATCTCTCCCTACCCAGGGACCTCAGGTCCTAATCCTTTCCCTCTCTGCCTATTTTATCCCATTTTTTTCCTATCATACTATTTTCATTCCCATTTTACAAGTGTGGAAATAAAGGTATAGAAATTAAGTAATAGGTGCAGGGTCATGGAATGAGTGGTAGGGTAGGATTTCAAACTTCTTATCTAGGTCTACAACGTTACTCTCCCAAATCTTTTTCCTAACAATTTCAAAGATTCTTTAAGAGCTGGTACTTGGTTTCTTACTAGTACATAGTGAGAACTTACATTAGCCAATGACTCAATCACATTTTCTGTGTCTTTTTCTTTTTTCTTTTCTTTTTTGGTTTTGAGCATGACCACATATTCCTAAATTCCAAAATAGCACTTTTAACCTTAAATAAAGTTACCTTTATTTATTGCATTTAGACTATAGCACAACCCTCTACTGGGAATACAAATTTAGAAACATATGTGAGGATGACAAAAGTGTCAAACCAGGGGCGCCTGGGTGGCTTAAGTGGGTTAAGTGTCTGACTTATGCTCAGGTGATGATCTTGTGGTCCCTGAGTTCGAGCCCCACGTCGGGGTCTGTGATGACAGCTCAGAGCCTGGAGCCTGCTTTGGATTCTGTGTCTCCCTCTCTCTCTGCCCCTCCCCCGCTCCTGCTCGGTCTCTCAAAAATGAATAAATGTTAAAAAAAGTGTCAAACTAGAATTCAATAAAATGATTAAGCCGTGTGTATTAAATGCTTGTTCCACTTTTAAGTTTGAGTACCTTAATACTATCCATATATGTAAGATGGCTGAATCTTAGGCAATCTCCTTATGAAACTGCTTAAAAATCATAAAGTTGAACAAAAATCAAAGTGGCAGCACTAATGCTTCAGCACAGCTCACTTTTAAAAGTAACCTTCCTCTCTTCCCTAGTTTTCTCCTCCATCTTCTTAGCGTTTTGTGTCAGGAATCTGGTACCATTCTAAAGACTAGATGAAGGAGACTGGTAGCACGTACATTCTGGTTAAAAGACGGGTTAGGGCCTNCCCAGCAAAACAATAAAGCTATTGTTCCCTTTTATCCCAAACTCTGTTTTCACGTTGTATTTTGACTCCACAGCATGGAGGTGGGTTTTCGATAACTGTTTTTGTCCAAACTTGCTCCAACTTAAGGATATAGAAGAGACAAAGACTGTTTTGTTTTTGTTTTTTTGCTTTCATATTTTATGAAGCAATTAAAAACTTTTCAGTATAGAAAATCCAAAATCCATAAGCTAAATTCTTCACTTGAAATTTTGGTAGGATTTTTGTCATCCCTAGAACAGCTTTAAATTATCTTACAGTTTCTCAGGGGACACAGTCCTCATTTCAATCCATGCCTTTTGAGATAAAGCTTGGGAATTTTATCCTGAGCCGTGAATAGTCATTTGCATAATACTAGGGCAATCATTTCGATCATCATGTAAATGTATATTTTTTTAAATCTTCACAATGATACCACTTTACTGATACGGCATTTTAAAGTAGTGTTTCAAAGTCCTGTTTATACTGGCNGATCATGACCTAAGCGAAAGTCGGACGCTCAACCGACTAAGCCACCCAGGCGCCCCAATGTCTTTATTTTTAAAAAATCCTTTAGGTGACGTCTACAAATATCTCCAACTAACTTGATTTAAGGTGTTTTAGGGCACGCTAATGTTGCAGGATTTTTTTTTAACCTCAATACCCGGATTCATTCTCTTGCCGCTTCAAAGGATGAAGAGGTGGACACAAAATAATACGGATAGCAGGCAAAAGTTTATTAGAGTATAAGTTAGGATTAGAAAGTAAGAATAGTATGAAAGCTCTCTTTACACAGATGGGGCACTCGAAAATGAAAGGCCATGACAATAGGCAAGGGACTTTGTCTTATGAGGTTTTGGGCTTTACCCTCCCCCTTCCTTTTCCCTTGTTACTTCTCAGTTGCTGGTGAGGTAACCCTAAATGCCTACTCATTCCTTTTTGATTGACTCATTTCCATGGGGTGGGGGGGGGGCTATGGCCATATCATTCCTTGTGAGTTATAGGTTTTATGGTCTACTTATTTTTATTTCAGTCATCTATCAAATTCCTGAGGGGAACGTGAGGGGAGTAGGTGTGTCTGTTACATTCTTAAGAGGAACCTTCTGCTGGAGGGAGTTTGCTGTGGTCAGACACTCCCAGTATTGATTTAAAACATGTGTTTTTCCCCACCCAGGTCCCCAGGTCCTAACCTTTCTCTTTCTGACTATTTTATCCTATCTTTCCCTATCATACTAACATGTCTTCTAACAGCTCTTCATTGCTGAAATAAGGTGGGAATTTAATTTATTGAAAAAGCGTAACTGCAAGGCCAGATGAGGACCCACTATAAAACCCCTTCAATTTTGACTTTCTTACCACTTGAGTGTCAAACAGGGCATGACCTGCCAATTCATTGAACAGGTGAGAGCCACACCCTTCATGCAAAAACCAGGATGAAAGATGAGGATTTTCCTGAATCCAAAGGTCTTCTCTCTTTCCTTTCTGTAGTTGGGGAAAGATTCAAACAGAAAAAACAATAAATAAGGAAGAAATTGAAGGGAGGTGGGGGGCAGAGACAGAGACAGAGAACACAAGTTTGTAAGTATTTGTTGGCTCAGAGTTGGCCCAGATTTTGCTGCCCTCCTTCCTTCCCCTGCGCTCCTTCCAAACCACAGTGGTTCCGACTCTGCTCTCTTCTCTGTGCCCCCAGTTTCCTGCTTAACTGTTTGATATCTCGATCCTTTTTTCTTCTCAAGGCAAGTCTGCTTTGATGTCAATATATGGAAAATATTTTACATTCAAGTATAGACTTATGGTACATAGATCTTAAGCCTCTAACTCAATGAATTTTGCCCATATATCAATCATATCGCCACCACTCAGAGGATTTTGATTTCCAATTTTCCTTCCTAGTCAATATCCCCAAGTAACTACTCTCCTGTTATCTATCACTATGGATTAGTTTTGCCTGCTTGTGAAAGCTGTCATATGTGTGTGCGAATTTGGTAATAAAAATTATCCTGTGCAATCTGTTGTATTTGTATTCTTTCACTCATGCTTCTTTGTGAGATTTATCCTTGTTGCCTGCAGTTGAAGTTAGTTCATCCTCTTCTCTGCATAGTATTCCAGTGTGTGATCACACCACAATATACCCTTTCTACTTTTGATGAGCCTTTAGGTTGTTTGCAGTCTTTGGCGATTACAAAAGAATGCCTGTGAACGTTCTTGTACGTGTCTTTTGATTTTTTAAGTTTATTTATTTATTTTGAGAGAAAGAGAGAGTGAGTGAGCGTGGGAGGGGCACAGAAAAAGGGGGAGAGAGAGAATCCCAAGCATGAATCCCAACACTTTTGCATGAAGGGTGTGGCTTCCACTGGTTCAGTGGATTGGCAGGTCATGCCCTATTTGACACTCAAGTAGTAAGAAAGTCAAAATTGAAGGGGTTTTATAGTGGGTCTTTATACGGCCTTTCTAATTGCAGCTACGCTTTTTCAATAACTTAAATTACCACTTTTATTTCACTTTATTGCATGCTAACATCACAGAGCCTGATGTGGGGCTCGAACTCTCAAACTGTGAGATCATGACCTGAGCTGAAATCAAGAGTCAGACGCTTAACCCACTGAGCCACCCAGGTGCCCCATGTATGTGTCTTTTGATAAATACATGCACTCATTTCTTTTGGATATATACCCAGGAATAGAGTTGCTGGGCTATATGGTATACATAGGTTTAGCTTTAGTTTGTTCTACCAAATATTTCTGCCACGTGGTCGTGCCATTTTACATTCCCACCATCAATTTTTGACACTTCCAGTTTTTTCCACATCCTTGCCAACATTTGGATAGGTCAGTCTTTAAGTGTAAGCTCTTCCAGTCATTGCAGAATGGTACCTTATTGTAGTTTCAATTTGCATTTTTCTGATGCGTAATAATGGGGAGCACATCTGCTTGAAACTGTTGGTAAAGGGGGGTTGGGTCATATATGCAGCATGTATTGCATTTAAGATCCCCTGCAAACGAGTCTGTGTATGGTTTCCCGGAGTTGAACTTTCTAGTGTGGCCACATTCTCAGAGGGATTTGGGATAGACTAATAGTGCAAGCCTAAATAATGAATAAGTGGCTTTCAATGGTCTGAATAGAGGTAGGGTTTTGGTGGGAAGATATCCCTCTAGGATTTCCTGGGATAATGGATATAAGCTTAGCCAGGAAACCAAAGAGAATTATAACTGGTAGTTCAAACGGAATAATTTTCTTATAATCATGCTTTATTACCCAGACTCTTCTAGGGTACAGTCTATACATACTGCTTTAGTAAGAAATAGCAAATCAGGCCATATATACGTTATTTAGTAAGGTTTATTGAATGTTTTTTTTTTGTAAATTCCCTTTTTTTAACATTTAAAAAAATTTTTAAAAATTTATTTCTGAGAGAGAGAGAGACAGCATAAGCAGGGGAGGGTCAGAGAGAGAGGGAGACACAGAATCTGAAACAGGCTCCAGGCTCTGAGCTGTCAGCACAGAGCCCAACACGGGGCCCGAACCCACGAGCGGTGAGATCATGAGCTGAGCCAAAGTCAGAAGCCCAACCAACTGAGCCACCCAGGCGCCCCTTTAAATTCTTAATGAGACTTTGAGATCTCTCCATGGTTTCGTTTGTTTTGTCTGTGCTAAAAAAAGCATAGTAAATCCTCTTGTCGTTCGGCCTTAAGCTCACGCTCTTCTCTCAAGAAAACGGGTGCCGCTGCATCCGTGCCAGCTTTGGCAACGACTGTGCTGGTTTTGCAATCTTGAACAAAATAGCCTGAACTTTCAGAGCCTCAGTTGCCTTAGCTGTGCAATAACTGCCCCACAGTTTGCTGTGAGGATTGTGTGATCTAAAGTTTAAAAAAGCACATAGCCCAGGGGCACCTGGGTGACTCAGTCAGTTACATGTCTGACTCTTGATTTTGGTTCAGTTCATGATCATGGTCATGGGATCAAGCCCTGCATCAGGCTCTGCACTGACTGTGGAGCCTGCTTGGGTTTCTTTCTCTCCCTCCCTCTCTCTGTGCCCCATCCCCGGCTTGCGCGCGCTCTCTCTCTTTTTCTCTCTCAAAATAAATAAACTTAAAAGAAAAAGGTACATGGTACAACTCAATAAATAAACTGAAAAAAAAAAGCACAAGGCACAGCTCTTTGCACAAAGTGACAAACTGATGGTGAGTATAGTAAAGTTGCCTGGCATGAGAAAACGAGAGAAGAACCATTTTCTATCAGAAGTGGGCTTACAATGAAGCAAATGCACTTTAAGCTTCAGGGCCTCCCTAGCAGGGAGTCAAAGTAAGATGGTTTGTGGTCACAATAAGACATTTTAACTGCAGTTGGCTAGGATCACTCTCTCCTCTCATTTTGACTTACTTTCTAGCACATTTACCCTTCTGTCTACTGGCATTCGGGGACCGGGAGCATTTTGGGGTTTTGGTTGTGGGAAAGTTGAGTCTGGGAATCTGTTTCGCTTGGGTTTATGGGACACATTTGACTCACGCTTTGACACAAGTGAGTTACTGCTAGCTAGCTGTCCGGGTGTTGGAATGACGTCTAGAAAACTCCAGTCCCGCTGTGATTTGCTTAGGTGCAGGATCAGAGGGGTGGTCCAGCTGCTCACTGTGAGCATTGATTGTACCAGCGTCAGAAGCATGTGGCGGGCAGAGGAGGAAATGGTTTGATATGTACTCAACTCGATGTAACTGGTAGAAAATTCCCCTCAGCCCTAGAACTCATATGTTAAAAAACTTCATAAAAGCCTTCCCAGGAGTTGCCTGGGACCACAATCTTAAAAATGTTTATGAAGTTGTGAGTAAGGAGCTGTAAAGTTGAAAGAATCTTTTCTAAATTATCAATACATTTTGAACAAGCCTGTTTACAGGGCTATTCAAGTCCCTTCTCTCTATGGAAATACAAAAAGCTGCTCAAAGAGCCTGAAATACGAAGGACAGTAAAAAAGACTCATCGAAGGTGTATCAGGAAGTTAATGAAATTACGTTATTTTTCTGGACGTTCACAGTGCTTGCCGGTTTTCAATCTGTTATTTGTTGTGATTTCTTTTCTTATTCATTAATAGCTCTATACTCATTTTTGGATTCATAAATTTGCATCTGTTTCTATAAAGAGCCTTCAAATTGTATAAATCTGTCCATTTATGAGTATTTCCACCCAGGAACCAATGACCCAGAAGAATCTTGTTTGACACACCTCAGCCTGTGGCTTTCCTTGGCCGTTAGTTCTGAAGCACCTCGAAACTGACAAACCTGGACCATATAATAGTTGCAGGGATGGGGTTTTCAAAAATTTCATTCTATGTAACAGATGAACATGGGGGTGGGGGAAAGAAGGAGGCAGACCATAAAACAGACTCAACTCTAGAGAACAAACTGAGGGTTGCTGGATGGCGACAGGGATGTTGAGCTGGGTGGGTGATGGGCGCTAAGGAGGGTACTTATTATGGCAAGCACGGGGTTTTGTAAGGAAGCGATGAATCACTCACTCTTCTACCTGAAACTGTATGTTAACTAACTGGAATTTAACTAAAAACTTGGAAGAAAAAAACAAAAATTTCATTCTGTTTTCACATTGCTTTAGTTCTTTCTGGCACATTGAGTATTGACTTTGTGTTGCCAAAGAGAAAATGCGGTTCTTAGTCTCCTTCCTTCCCAGTGTAAACACACAGAAGACGGGGTGCCTGGGTGGCTCAGTCGGTCGAGCATCCGACTTCGGCTCAGGTCATGATCTCACCACTCGTGGGTTTGAGCCCTGCGTCAGGCTCTGTGCTGACAGCTCAGAGCCTGGAGCCTGCTTCCGATTCTGTGTGTCCCTCTCTCTCTGCCTCTCCCCCACTCGCACTCTATCTCAAAAATGAATAAATGTTTTAAAAAGTTTAAAAAAAAAAAAACCCACACACACAGAAGACTTTCTATCTGTAGATTCCTGTCCATGCATCGTGAAACGACAAATCGTCCATCAGATTCAGGGACTGTGCTGCAGAAGTAAATTGTGAGAGAGTACACAGTCTAATCACAATCACGTCATGGGTAAAGAAACTGAGGCATGAGGTCCACTTGATTTATCAAGGTGATTGGGATGAAATCCAACTAACTAATGGATTAGCAAAACTCTATAACCTGACGCTACCTTGCTACTGATACACTTTGAAAATTGAAGAAAGGTTTGCCTTGAACTTGCTTAGATATTGATGTTTCCTTGGCAACAGGCTTGAAGTTAAAAGCAAAATAGGGATTGAACATATGCAATTTTGTTACAAAGTTGTGGTCTGTGAAGCAGTAGTCTCAGAAGCTCTCTCTCATTCTTTGTTAATTGAAAAGAGAAGTACTTGATGTTGGATGTTGCCATGTAGCAGTTATTTTACAAAAATCTGTTTTCTAGGCACGAAAATCTGAGACCATTTCCCTTTCCTTTTCGGTCTCCCTCTGCTTTGGCCCTTTTTACGTTTTGAAGTAAATCACAGCTGTGTGTGTAATTAGTACTTAACACCCACTTCCTTGAGATCTAGTCATCAGTACCTGTCTCTAGTTGAAGGGATTCATCACAATTTTGTGGCAATTAAATAAGACTAGTATGAACATAAGGTATTTTATTAATAGAATACCCATTTTTTTCTCTAGATACTTTAAATTTCTTGGTTAGGCCAAACTGTTACAGCACTACATTCCTTGTATAATTTTGCTTTTTTTTTTTTAAAGTTTATTTATTTTGAGAGAGAGAGAGAGCACAAGCGGNAGTAGGCTCCTCGTTGTCAGCACAGAGCCCGACACAGGGCTCGACCCCAAGAATTATGAGATCATGGCCTGAGCTAAAATCAGGAGTCAGACACTTAACCAACTGAGTCACCCAGGCACTCCTAATTTTGCTTTTTATTTTATTTTTTACTTTTATTTATTTTTTTAGAGAGAGAGAGACAGCATGAGCAGGGAAGGGGCAAAGAGAGAGGGAAACACAGAATCAGAAGCAGGTTCCAGGCTCTGAGCTGTCAGCACAGAGCCTGACACGGGGCTCGTACTCAGGAACCATGATATCATGACCTGAGCCAAAGTCAGATGCCCAACTGATGGAGCCATCTAGGTGCCCCTAATTTTGCTTTTTAAAAAAGGCGCTTTTTATTGAAAAGGCGCTTTGGCTTTAGGCCATCCATTTCCTTTGAGGGATGCTCTGAGATAGAATACCTGGAAACTGTAGAAATATTATTTGCTACAGCTTCGCCAGTCGCAGTGTGGTCTGGACCAACAACATTGAGTATCTCTTGAGGGCTGGTTAGAAATCTCAAGACTCACCCCAGATCTATGGAATCAAAGTCTGTATCTTTTTTTTTTTTAATTTTTAATGTTTTATTTATTTCTGAGAGAGAGAGACAGCATGAGCAGTGGAGGGTCAGAGAGAGAGGGAGACACAGAATCCAAAACAGGCTCCAGGCTCTGAGCTAGCTGTCAGCACAGAACCAGATGTGGGGCTCGAACTGATGAACCGTGAGATCATGACCTGAGCTGAAGTCAGACGCTTAACCGACTGAGCCACCCAGGTCCCCAAAATCTGTATCTTAAAAGCCCCGGGTAGTTATATGCTCACGGAAATGACATGCACTGCACTTCATTGCTTGGTCTATTTTCTTGATAAGTTACAGGGAAAATTTACTTTAATATGACCTAGCAGTTAAGTTCCTGGGTTTGGGGTAATAAAGAGTTTGCTTGATTGGAGACTGTCAGTCCCACACACTGGTTGGGTGCTTTGGGGAAATTTATTTAATTTCTCTAAGGCACAGTGTTCTTCTCTGTAAAATGCAGACTACAATAGTACCTATTGCATGAAGTTACTATGATCATTAAGCGAGAAAATACATATACATTAATTAAGCCCCATATTGTAATTGCAAATGATAAGCAATAAATGTTAGCTATTCTTATTCCTGCTATCAGAAACTAAATTAAATTTTATTTTTTAAAATGTTTATTTATTTTGAGAGAGAGAGAGGGAGGGAGGGTGTGCGTGCGAGAGCTGGGGAGGAGCAGAGAGAGAGGGAGAGAAAATCCCAGCAGGCTTCACACAGGGCCTGGAACCTGACATGGGGCTTGATCTCATAAAAGCAAGATCATGAACTGAGCCGAGATGATGACCTGAGCCAATATCAAGAGTCAGATGCTTAACCTACTGAGCCATCCAGGAGCTTTTTAACTTCATTTTTTAATTGAATAGCTGTTTTCTCTTATAGAGTCATAACTGATGATTTGGGGAGGGGGAGTTTAGAAAATATAGGAAATATAAAGCCAAATTTATAGCCCTTTCCAGTAGGTATTCAACTTTTTGACTGACCTTACTCTAACTTCATATCACTTTTTATATATTTTTTTCTTCATTCCAATTTCCTCAGATTTTTACATTTCATTCTATTTGCCATAGTATCTTTGTAAGCCACACCAAAATTATTTTATATTGAGGTGTGACATAAAAATAGCCATCCTACTTACAAATTTATTATCCCACAACTTTCACTCTAAATTACATTGACAGCCCTGTCTTATTTTTCTGCTCCACCAACCCCTCTCTATAGTTATATAGATATATAACTATATCTATATAGATATATATAGATATATATAGCTACTTTTCTGCTCCACCAACCCCTCTCTAAGTTATAACCTTGTAAGGCAGGGATGCTTAAAAATATTTTTTAAAGAAATTTAGTTGCCCTCACACAACCTTCTCATTCACCACCCTATCTCCACTATAGTATCTCACATATAATGGGTGCATAATACATTGACTGAGTGGATAATTATGTACAGATTTATGCCTTCATGTCACTTATAGATTTATATCTTTTCATGTTTGCTTTTAAATTCAAACCTGAAACAGGCTTTCCTCATCTTTTGACTTGTCCAGTACATAAAACTCAGGTCAAGTGCCTCCCTCACCAGGAAGCCTTCCTCGACCCTTCGGCCCAGACATGGGGACTGTCTCTCCTAAATATTATGGAATTCACTGCTTGTCTTACTCAGATGGTGCTTGACACTCCTCCTTGCTGCTCTCCTTGAATGAGAGCACCAGCTTTAGAATCAAGAAGTCATGGGTCCAATCCTATTTGGTCTACTTCCCAGCTGTGTGACTTTAGGAACATTAGTTTGTCTGGGGCTGTTCTCTCATCTGGGGAGAATGGGGTATTGTATTGTTGCAATAGATAATGTGTGTGGATGATTAGCACATTTCCTAGAGATACGGCCAAATCGTCTCTTTTCACAGATTAAATTCAGTAACCTTCTCTTGTGGAATAAGCAGGAAATTATTACAGGGCTATGAGTGAAGTCTTATTCCTGTAACTCTTGAGGATTCTTTCTGCCTGGGGCTCTCATGGTTGACACAGCTACTGGGATCGCATCTATTTGATGACTAGTGGTGAATGTAGCTGTGATTAAATGTTGTCTAGGCTTCACGTCTGGATTTCATGACTCTTCAGGGGCAGTGGAGGAGGAAGGTAAGAAATATTTCCCGTTACCAAGGGAACGTGGTACAATACCGTTTCAAACTCTCCTTTGGGTCCCTTTTGTTGTTGTTGCTGTTGCTGTTGCTTAATTTACCCCCTTTTTATTCTGGAGCATAACTTTTCTTTTTCTGTACTTCTTTCCCTGAGAATATGTTATGGATGCCAGAATTAGTTTATTTCCAAAGGAATGCTGTGGATGGCTTCCCCCCTCCCTCCCCTTGGAAATCTTTAAAATAATCCCAAACTTCTTTGAGCTCTGTGCAGGGGCATATTTTCAAGGTTCTGAAATGCAAAACACATGAGAGTCAAATAAACAAATCCTCGAGTCTCTGAATCCTGAAAAAGTGATTAATTAAGCCATTCTCTTATTAGAGGCTATACAAAGTTATCACTAGAGATGCTTTTTCTTTACACAAAATCCAGTCGACTATAAAATTGATCTGTATATTTTCAGAGATTTTTCTTACGAATATATATTGAATAAAAGAGAGTGCTTTGGACAACAAAAAAGGTAGCACATCGCATCAGTGCAGTATGCTCATTTTATATTTCCTATGGGTTTCTAACTATTCTGGTTCTCCATATGGCGGCTGAGGAGACTTTTGAGATCAAATCTGATCATCTTGCTTTCTGACTAACGTCCAACCAGCTTCTCATTGCCTACGGTATTAAATCTAGTAGGAAAGCTTTTGCGATTCTGGCTTCAAATAACCTCCCCCGCCTCAGCTTCTGCCCTCGCCATGGGCTCCCCTCGCCACGGGCCCCCGGGAGCTCTAATTGCAAAGGGGTTCTTACTGTCACTGCCTACAGGTGGCGCCCTTTCACAGCTGGGCCTTTGCATGGCTCTCTTCTGGCTCATCATCTACAGCCTGCTTGCATGTGTAATCCTATTAGTAACTAATGGGAAGGCTAGGACTGAACCTTTGTGTTTATGCCCCAATGCCCTTTCCATTTGGAAGCTTTCCTGCATCCCCCCAAACAATTATTCGTGCACTTGTTATGCTGGCTAATAATTTTCCCATTTTCAAATCTCTGATTGGCTTATGAATGTTTTGCAGTGAGGATATTGCTTCTCTCGGCTGTATGACCCACTACATCCAACACGAGATCTGTTACATAGAAGATACCCAATGCTAACGCCCAATATTCGGTGGTAGCCGCATAGGCACAATTGTCTTCATTTATAGTTTTTCGAGAAGACCGTACATTTTGCTTCTCTTGGATTCAATTTCATGTTGTTAATCTTAAATTCATGCAATGAGTATTCCTCCAAATTATCCTTCTATAACTTTGAATTCATTGCTAAAGTACACACAAATTCACATTGATATTTACAATTATACATAGTGGAAAACACGTTGAAGACTTTTTCCCCTGTGCAGACCTGTTATTGAAGGCACATGTCAGTTCTGAGACGCCTCGGGTTGCCTGTGAGCTCCTGGGCCATTATCAGCAGGTCAGTGCAGCCGCGGTTCAGATTTCTGTTGGTCACTTAGCTGATCTTTCTGGTTGGTGAGGGACCAAGACTACCCCCAGCACTCTGTAACCATGGTGATAAGATGCCCTATTTTAACTCTCCAACAGAAAAGATGAGATGCTCTAGTACTTCTGTGCCTGTGGTTCCCAGTGGAATTTTTCGGAGCCGTTCAAGCAGTTAAGCAATAGAATCAGGCCCTGAACAGATAATTACTTTTTCCTGTATACTGGTACCTTTTCAACTGGGGGTGGTGACGGACAGAATGTCAGTCAGTTCACGACCAGTCAAATGTGAGGTCCAGGATGAGCCTGGGAGGCTTGCCGTTCTTATCATTCACCAACTGGGGAAAATCTCTAAGCTGAGGGCTTTGCTTAAATAAAATCGGAGTACTTACGAAAATAACGACTGCGTGCTTTTGTATGTGTTATAAAATAAAAGTATTACAGAAGATGATGTGCTTCTTGTAGAAAATCGAAGTGTTCATTTAGGCTATGTTTTCTAATCAGGGTGAGTCTTGGACGTAGTTGAAATGGGGCATAGTGTACTTTGAGATATGAGGGGGCACTGAGAAGGCACAGTGTCCAATATCTTCCTCTTTCTTTAGTCTGAAAATTTAACTTGCCAGAGTTTTTCCCTTTAAATGTTTCCAAGCCATTGTAATAAAAATACCTTTGGGAAAGTCATCACAGCAGGGGAAAGGCTGAAATTTAGTGGCCTGTGAAATAAAACTGCTGTGTAGTCTTGTTTGTTTGGACTCAAGAGTGTGTCTGGATCTTTTTAAGCCAATGTGTAATCATAAGATATCATATAAAAACCGACACTACTGTATCCCCTGTAAACAAAACGGGATATGGCAAATCTTTAATTCCCACAAGGCGGAAGCTTCACAGCCACTGTCCTGTTTAAATGGGCCAAGTTCTCTCTGATTTGTCACAGCGTCCATCCCTCCACATGCATTCAGCAATGCTTCTTCAGGTCTTCCTTGCTCATTTACTCACACCGTTGACTCCTGTAGGGAGAAGAAAAAAAACCCAAAAAACAAAACAACAACAACAAAAAAACCCCAAACCCAAAACAGAGTTAGCTTCAGTAATTGGGACAATTCGGAGGCTGATGACAAGGCGACCGATCAGGTGTGCCTTCATCTCTAAGATACCCGTAGGAACATTAAGACTTTTCTATGCCTCTTGGCTTCTGTTGTCTCTGCCTGCTCGGACTGAATGTTGTCTCCCACGTTCCTCAAGTTTATGTGTTGAAACTCTAACCTCCAATGCGATGGTGCTTGGAGATGGGACGTTTGGGTGGTGAGTAAGTTTAGGTGAGGTCACGAGGCTCTCGTGATGGGATTACTGTCCTTAGAAGAAGAGACCAGAGAGCCGGCTCGCTTTCTCTGCCATGCCAGAACACAGCAAGAAGATGCCTGTTGTCTAGAATCCAGGGAGAACATCCTCACCAAGAGCTCTGCTGTGCTGGCATCCTGACTTCAGGCGTCCAGCCTCTAGAACTGTGAGGAGTTAAGTGTTTATCGTTTAAGCCATCCAGCCTACGGTATTCTTTCACAGCAGCCTAACTGATTGACACACCGATCACCTTCTCCCCTTGGGATATTATCAGAAAACAAACATAGCAAAGAAAATAAACAAAATGTGTATTTCTTATGTATTTTTCTCCAGCCTTTATTCAAAAACTCTTATTATTTATAATGGAGCCTGCATATGTAAATACATACCACACATTCATCAATGTGCCAGAGACATCCCGCTAGTACTCGAGGCTGGCTGAAACCAAATGTGTGAGTCTTCTCAAGGTGTTGAGTGTCACCTCCATTGGTGACACATTGGGGTGACACCTTCCATTGGGGACACATTGTGGTTGTACATGAACAGTGCAGCAAGGTTGAGTTGAAGGATGGGACTTATTCTGTAACCTTGGTTGGAATGGAAAAAAAGAATTAAATCATCTATTCCCAAACCTCATTCTCTATAAGAGAGGCACTATTTCGTTAAGAGTTTTACCTAACTCTGTTGTGTAACACATTTTGGCTTAATGAAGAGCTTAATGAGAAAACTGAGAGGAGCAGAAGCACTGGGCATCGTCTGCAGATGGTTCAAGACTGGGAAGGGAAAGGTAGGAGGTTGCTTTCTTTCTTCCTTGGAAGGTTTTAGAGTCTTATGCATTTATCAGAGGCCTCTAATTCCTTCTCTGTCCAAATCCCTCACACGTTCAAAGATTTCTGAAATGCAAGGTTTATTGGATAATTTGTAATCAAGCTTAAAATGCAGCTATTTGTGCAAGAGTTTTTATGCAAACATCCTCAGAGCCATAAACACTTCTAATTATACTATTCACAATAAGCTACACATAGCGGCATAGAGGAACTTTTTGTAAGTAGGCTTCACACCCAGAATGGGGCTGAACTCACAACCCTGAGATCAGGACCTGAGCTGAGATCAGGAGTCAGATGCTCAACGAACTGAGCCACCCAGGCACCCCTGCGCTCTCTCTCTTTAAGAGAATCTGCAGTGGGAGACACAGTGAACTGACAGCTCAGCGGATGTACCTTTGGATTCACCCCTGCAGAGATGTGAGGCCACATTTCTCCCCAGCTGCTCCCAGCCAATTAGGGATCACTGTGGGGTACCAGAGCCAGCTCACATTTGGTGTGGGGACACCTCATTGGCTAGCTGCGATTTTCTTTTTCTTTTTTGATGTTTTTTTTTTTTGAGAGAGAGAGAGAGAGAGAGAAAAAGAGAGAGAGAGAGAGAGTGCCTCATGTGGAACTTGATCCCATGAACTGTGAGATTGTGACCTGAGCCTAAATCAAGAGTCTGACACTTAACCGGCTGAGCTACCCCGGCAGCGGGTGGCTAAGACTTTCTAAGAATTGTGTTTCTCTCTGAGGCTTTTCCTGCCCGATCGATCCCTTGTTCCTTCTCTTTCTGCAGATGTCAGACCTCTATCATGGGCTGAAGTTGGACACTTAACCGACCGAGCCACCCAGGTGCCCCCAGATAAATTTTAAAACAAGATTCTGGTGACTGTGGGCACCTGGGTGGCTCAGTTCGTTAAGCATCTGACTCTTGATCTCAGCTCAGGTTGTGATCTCATGGTTCATGGGTTTGAGCCCCATGATGGGCTCTATGTTGACAGTGTGGAGACTGCTTGGGGTTCTAGTTCTGTCTTTCTCCCCCCCCCCCCGGCTCTCTCTGTCTTTCAAAGTAAATAAATAAACTTACAAATATAAAAGATTCTGGTTCCGGCTCTTTAGGAGTTGTAGTGGAGATCAAATCTAGTCAAGGCCAGGCATTAACTCATTAAATAATAACAGGAGGTAATGCAGGGGCGCCTGGGTGGCTCAGTCAGTTGGGCATCCAACTTCGGCTCAGGTCATGATCTCCTGGTTCGTGGGTTTGAGCCCCGGGTCTGTGCTGACAGCTAGTTCAGAGCCTGGAACCTGTTTCAGGTTCTGTATCTCCCTCTCTCTCTGACCCTCTCCTGCTCACATTGTCTCTCTGTTTCTCAGAAATAAATAAAATATTAAAAAAAATTTTTAAAAACCCAGGAGATAATGCAATACACGGAAAAGGTTTTATTGAGGAATTTCCAATTGTTATGTTTAATAAATGCTTTGAGTTCAGAGACAGGAGGGAGAGACCACCTGGAATTTTAGAACTTTTGGGGAACATTTTAGGATAGACTTTCTTTCTAAGAACTGGATCTCACAACTGGATAAGAGCTGGTTCTTTCCCTTATGGGGAAGCGATAACAGAGATGGCTGAAAGAGAGTAGTTATGCGAATATTGGGGCAGGCAGTTACGAAGCAACACCTTAGAGCTGTGTTTCTCCAATGGGATCTCAAGACCCCCGAGATAGCATAGGAATCTATAACAATCATCATTCATTCATTTTGACGCTAATCTAAAACATTAGTATTTGCATACTTGGGACCCTTTGGATCACCTTCTAAATGAGGGCTCTCCATTTCTTTGCTTCTACTTGTGTTCATAATTATGCTGGCTCCCAATAGTACTGCTTCAATCATCACAGGCTGAGAAAAAACAGAAGTAGACTTACTATGTATATGAAGAATTCTCAAGGCCAAGTAGCATCATTTGGGCACTGAAGAAATAATCAATTTGCAGAACAGAGAATAGGGGTGACAAATGACAACATGGAGCCATCACTTAGCACAGGATAACATATATATCACAAACTCAAAGCCATCATGTACCAATAGATGAAGTGTGGCACCTTAGATTCAGTAAAACAATTTTAATTTTCACATTAAATTAATGTGGTAAATTTGAATTTAGCGCTTTGTAGTGTTTAAAATAGAATTTTTAAGTATGATTTGGTCTTATGAAATGTATGAGCCTAAGGAATCTATACTTTTTAAAAAATGTTTATTTATTTTTGAGAGGGACGCAAGGAGAGAGAACCTCAAGCAGGCTCCGCACTTAGTGCACACCCCGATTTGGGACTTGAACTCATGAACCGTGAAATCAAAACCTGCACAGGAAATCAAGAGTCGGATGCATAACTGACAAGATCACCCAGGCGCCCCTGTACTTAGTTTTATGTAAAATGTGATTCACATGTGAGTGCGCCCTGCCTTTCTCCTGTCCACCCCCAAAAGAGAAAACTATTTGCTCCTGCTCGCTACCCTCCCCTTCTCCCCAGAGGAAGGTCTGCTTCTGAGCACATACTTGGGAAAGAACACCAAGGTGGGGGAAGCCCTGCTGGCTTGGGGAATCAAGCAGCCACGTGGGTGTAAGAACAGCCCAAGTTTGGTGTTATCTGCTTAACCCTGGAGCTGGGTGCTTCCGTGTGGTGTACAAACTCAGCCATGGGAGGGGTCTCCAACAGGAACTCTGAGGTGAAGGGAAAAGGGCAAAGATGCTTAGTAGGAGAAGTGCACATAATGAAAAGTAGAGAAAGAGAAAAGTTGGTAAATTTGAAGGAGTAGAAGGGGAATTTTGGGGGATCATGTTAAAAAAGAACATGTAACCTGAGGACGCTAGAAAATTTGAAAGCATGTCAGAGAAATTTTTCTGGGGGTTATAAATAAGATACTTGGGGCACTTGGGTGGCTCAGTCAGTTGAGCATCCGACTTTGGCTCAGGTCATGATCTCATGGTTCGAGGGTTTGAGCCCCATGTCAGGCTCTGTGCTGACAGCTCAGAGCCTGGAGCCTGCTTCAGATTCTGTGTCTCCCTCTCTCTCTGTGCCCCTCCCCCACTCATGCTCTTTCTCTCTCCATCTCTCAAAAATGAATCAATGTTCAAAAAATTTTTTGAAAATAGGATTCTCTCAGTGTTTTTCCTGGAGTCCCAGGTAAAGACTGGATTCCCGTTAGTGCTGTTTGTGTTGAAAGACACACGGGAGTCCTCAGAGGTGTATCTCTCCATAGTCCCCAACTTGAGAGGTGCTGATATCCTGGCTTCTCCGATTATGGACCAATGAGGTAAACTCCAGGAAATCTCTCAAGGACAGACATTCCATTTCAAGGGAGGTTACTGAGAAAGGAAATGTTCGTTCAAGTTAAAAGGCACCCAGCCCTCCCCCAAAGTCTCAGTTGCTATTATTTTCTGGAGTAGAGGAATTAGCATTTGATTTCTCTTCTTCCTTGCCTGGGGGGCAGGGTGGAGCTTACCAGAAAGTAAAAGGAGATACATCAGTCTTCTCCCACTTCATGAATTCTTTAGGGTCATGATTCTCCCACTGCATTAGTTAAATGGAATCTCATGGTAGTGCTGGTCTGCAAGAAGAAACCTATGCCAGAGAAGACACCCAGCCGCCAGGTAAAGTGCAATTAGCTGAGCGTATAAAACATAGTGTCTTGTCGATCGGACATCCCAAATAGCCCTGGCAGCTGGCCCATTCCTCTCCGTTCCCACCCCTTTCATCTCCTCTCCATTGTTAGAATAGTTTTTAACTGGAATCCCGCTTCCAGGAGGCGTGTTTTCCTCCATTTGTTTACATCCACTCACTGAGCCGATCTGTCTATTCCCTGCTGTCATTGGCGGCTCACTCTTGAGACCCTGCCCTGAAGGCCCCGTGGTCTCTGCCTCTTCCTGGGTTACAGCCTCGTGGGGACAGACGTTAAACGAGTAATCATTCAAATACTGAGTGTGTTGGGCTTCTGGGATCTCATTACAGCTGAAAGGAAAGTCTGGGAGTGCAGAGAAAAGCTTCCGGAGGAGCCCAGAGAGTCTTTAATCTGAGGCCAGAAGACTGAGGAGGAATTCACCAAGCAGAGAGCAAGCTGAGGGGCGCTGGGTCAAGGCTGCCCCAAGTACGGCAAGGGGAGAGGCTGAATGGTGCCCAGGGACAAGGAAAGGATAGTATTTAGGGACCAGGTAGGTTAGGTAAGTTAGTCTTCAGGCTCAGGTCTAGAAGTGCCCTGTAAAGAACGTGAAATGTTGGCTTTTTTCATCTCAGGGCTGTTGGAGGCACTTGAGGTTTCATAACCCAGAAGTGGTAAGATTGGCTGCAGAGTGGGCAATTCACTGCATACCGTAGCTAATCTTCTTCGATGCAAAGTGATTACATCACTCCTGTTGTATTAAAAGTTTTAGTGACTTTTTATTTTATTTTATCAAAAAATGTTTAAACCTTTAAGTTATTTTTGAAAGAGAGAGAAAGGGAGACAGCGTGAGTGGGGGAGGAGCAGAGAGAGGGAAACACAGAATCTGAAGCAGGCTCCAGGCTCCAGCTGTCAGCACAGAGCCTGACGCGTGGCTCAGATTCATGAACTGCAAGATTATGACATGAGCTGAAGTTGGGCACTCAACCAACTGAGCTGCCTAGGCACCCCTTTGGTGACTTCTTAAGTACCATCAGAATGACGTCTAAATTTTTAATAAGGTTTGAAAGGCCTCCTGCTACTTCTCCGGGTTCATCTTTGATTCCCCGCCCCCGAAGGGCAATAGAATATGTCACCCCAGTATGTGCCTCTGGCATGAAGATAATTTTGAGCTAAAGACGATCACGGCCCCTTAACACCCTGAACGGATTTAGATAATGATTTTGATTGGAAGTGGGATGAAGTCAGAGGGAGCATCCAAAGTTCAGAACTCAAGGGAAACTGAGATGGAAAGCTTACCTTATGCTTTTAAATTCCATTTAAGATGCAACATGGTTACCTTATAATTTACTTTTAATAATACTGGTTCGAACTTGAAGAGAGAGGTATAGGAGGCATAGAATCTGTAAGATGTCATAACCAAAAGGGCATTATTTTACCCGAAACCGATTTTAGTCAAAGAGTTCTGGCGTTTAAAATTTTTTTAAATCTAATTTTAAGAATGCTACACAGGTTATAATCAGGCACTTGATGTTTTTGTAGATCTTGAAACACTTTTAAGGGCTTTTAAGGGTTAATAAAAATACGCGGTTTATCATGATCTCTTACCTTGTACTGCCATCCTGTGGCCATTTCGTTTTCTAGTTTAAAAATCCATTTGCACAATCTTATTTTCTATCCTCATTCCAGATTATGTTTTCAGATTTTATCAGTTCTCAACCAACACAGATATCCTATGATATTGGGAGTGCACTATTCAGTAGCTTTTGCATTTTCCAATAGTAAGATGTCCCATCATGCAGTAGTATATACTTCTTATGGAATTTTAATTCTGAGTGAGCGTCCACGCAATATTTTCCAAAGAGCTTTCCTCAAATATCTTTTCTTTTCATCCTTCGTTCCCGACCTGGCTTTGCAATGCATGCCTAGGAAGTAGCAATTTCTTTTGGTCTTGAAGACCAACTCCCTGGGGTGCTCTCTCTATTTGAAATACTCAGGCACTTTCTATTGGAACCCGGGTTTGGATTTCCTTTCCTGGATCTCCCCTCTTCTGATTTTATGGACTTCTAAGTCCCAGGGCCCTCACTGGCAAAATGACAGGCCTAAACAGGATCAGGCATGGTGCCCACCACAGAACGCGATAATGTTCTTCCCGACTTGTGACCGTGGAATTCGGCTTCTCTGTAGGGAAGTGGGGTGTGTGGAGGCTGAAGGGTGCAAAGGGCATCTGCTGTCCCAGGGGTTCTTCGTCTAGAGGTACATTTGGTCTATCCAACCAGGAGACTGATGGCACGCACATTCCATGAGAGCAAATTTTGTTCATGTTGTCTACCCAAGACCGTTAAGACTTAGAGTCTAGCCTGTATGGGGCTTTCATTTACATGTCATGTCTTGTTCTAAACACCTTATATGCATTATCTCATGCTTTAAGGAGTCCTGTGAGTAGAGGCCATTAGCATTCTTTTTTTTTTTTAATGTTTTATTTATTTCTAGGAGAGAGAGAGAGAGAGACAGCATGAGCAGGGGAGGGTCAGAGAGAGAGGGAGTCACAGACTGAAACAGGCTCCAGGCTCTGAGCTGGCAGTCTGTACGGAGCCCGACGCGGGGCCCGAACCCACGAACCGCAAGATCATGACCTAAGCGAAAGTCGGACGCTTCACCGGCTAATCCACCCCAGGCACCCCTTTTAGCATTCTTTTTTTTAAATTTTTTTAACATTTATTCATTTTTGAGAGACCGAGTGTGAGTGGAGGAGGGGCAGAGAGATTGGGAGACAGATTCTGAAGCAGGTTCCAGGCTCCTAGCTGTCAGCACAGAGCCTGATGTGGGGCTTGAACTCATGGACTGCGAGATCATGACCTGAGCTGAAGTCGGATGCTTAAACAACTGAGCCACCCAGGTGCCCCGTTAGCATTCTTATTTTAGCAGTTAAAAACCCCAAGTCTTAGAGGGGTGATGTTCCTGTTGAAGACAAAGGAACTGGTGGGTTTGTTGAGTGAACCAGTGAGTGAATATAGGATGCCCAGTGTGTGTGCTTCAGTGCATGCCTCCTTCAATGTCATTTCCGTGTAGTCCAAGTCTTTTGAATATTCCAGATCTTGAATTTGTTTTTAATATTTTTATATCACTCAATGTAACTTTCTTGGTCATTTAGAGAGACAGCCTTGGATCATGGGATTTTCTTCATTCATCATGGGCCAGGTACCACTAGTAAGTCATAGTGTTTAGGGGCACCTGGGTGGCTCAGTCTTTTAAGCATCTGACTCTTGGTTTCGGCTCAGGTCATGATCTCACAGGTTCATGAGTTCAAACCCTGCATTGGGCTCCACGCTGACGGCCAGAGCCTGCCTGAGATTCTCTCTCCCCCCTCTCTCTGTCCTTCCCCTTCTCACTCTCTCTGTCTCTCTCCCAAAATAAATACATTTTTTAAAAAAGTCATAGTGTTTTCTTTTTTAATTAAAAAGTATGTCTGCCACCTACCAGTCCATGGGCTGACAATCAACTTGGAAGCAGGAAGTGGGAGAGACTCCCATACTCCATTCTCTTATCACAACTGCAAGGGATCTTTCTAAGACAAATCTTGGTCAAAATGTCAAGACGAGGCACGCCTGGGTGGTGCAGTCAGTTGAGCATCCGACTGCAACTCAGGTCATGGTCTCATGGTTTGCAAGTTCGAGCCTGCGTCGGGCTCTGGGGTGACAGCTCAGAGCCTGGGACCTGCCTCGGATTCTGTGGCTCCGTCTGTCTGCCCCTTCCCTGCTTCTGCTCTGTCTCTTGTCTCTCAAAAATAAAATAAAAAATAAATATTGAAAAAAGACATCAAGGTGAAAGAAATGAACCTAGGAATTTATTTTAACATACATTTCTTTTCTACTTTTTGTTTGGTGGAAGATGCAACTGTTTAGTCCCCTGCCAGTGGCAGTTAATATGGCTCAACGCCAGACACGGTGAAAGTCTGGCTGGTCATGTCACCCTCGTGCAGTGGACACACACTGTCATCTGGGACTGGATGGGCTTTAATGTGTTTAAGTCATATTTGTTCATTTTAGGCCTATGTTTCAGTTCCTCTGTCTCAGACATGCTGACAACCACATGGCCTAATTTACTGCCCCTGGATTCTCCACATGACCTTTGTTTGACATTCTTTCAGAATAATGGTTTCTTCCTTGATGAAACTTCAGCTACACACCGTATTCAGAATTCTTTATAAAATTTTTTTTTTACATTTATTTGTTTTTATTTTCTTGAGAGACAGAGTAAGACAGAGTATGAGCAGGGGAGGGGCAGAGAGAGAGAGGGAGACAGAATCCAAAGCAGGCTCCAGGCTCTGAGCTGTCAGCACAGAGAGCCCAGTATGGGGCTCGAACTCAAGGACTGTGAGATCATAACCTGAGCTGAAGTCGGACGCCTAACCGACTGAGTCACCCAGGTGCCCACAAATCATTCTTCTGTGTCAGATTCTCTCCTGACCACCAGCCACATGGGGGGCAATTGAAGGGGTGCTGATAGCACAATAATGGTACAAAATCCATGGTCTGTATCTACTTCTCATCTGTCATAGCTGCTGCAGCCAGTCCATTTTAGCTCTTTTCCTGAAGCATGCAAAGGACATGTCGCCTCCAAAGGTTGAGCCGAAGCCACCTGAGGGTGTCTGTCCTTGGTCACAATCCCGGTGTGGCCTCTCCTGGGCCGGACTCACACCCTTGTCCCCCGGTTGCATCTGATTCTAAGGATGTAGCTCTGTCTCTTAATTGCTAAGTTTAGATCCGGTCTTTGGCACCTGACTTCAGCCTTCTCTTCAGGACCCTGTCTTGGCCTTGCTCCGTAGGTCTGGGAAAGGGTAGTACTGTGGTGAAGAGTCAGAGCTCAGAAATCAAGCTGCTGGGATTTATTTCTCAGCTCTGCTACTTAACATCTAGGTGACCTTGGGCAAGTTGGATGATTTTCCAAAGCCTCAGTTTTCCTATCTGTAAAATGGGGAATGGTTAACTGGTAACTGTGAGAGTACCATTTGGTAATTAATCCATGTGGACTACTTGGAGTGCCCGACAGATTGTAAGCCTTCGACTCATTCATTCATTTATTCAGCGAGTATTCATTGAGAACCTCTTATGTGTCAGTACTGTTCTGCCTCTTCAAGACAGCAGTGAACCAAATGGACATAAATCTCTACTTTCTTGGGACTTAAATCCTATTATGAGCCTGTATAATAGCAGAAAACAAGTTAAAATTAGGGCATATACACATTATTAAATAATAATGAATGATAAATGAAAAATAAGGCAAGAAAAAAGAGAAAGTGTTGGGAAGCTGGTTTGTGATCTTAATTAGGGGAATTAAGGAGGCCTCATTAAGAAAATATTTGAGTAAAGACCAAAAGAGGCAGAGGAACCCACCACCCAGGCAATTTTCTCAAAACCAAGTATATCAGGCTGAAGGAATAATCAGTGCAAAGGCCCTGAGGCAGATCTGATGGGTTAGTGAAAAAGGTAATGAGACCAGTGTAGCTGGAGTAACAATTTTAAGAAAAATGTTTACTTATTTTGAGGGGGGGCGCACATGAGCATGTGCTGCACGAATTAGGGAGGGGTAGAGAGAGAGGGAGAAAGAAAATCCTGATGTGGGCCTTGAACTCAGGAACTGTGAGATCATGACCTGAGTCAAAATCAAGAGTCAGCTGCTTAACTGACTGAGCCACCAGGTGCCCCTAAATAACAGAATTTGCCAAGGGATCACATACAGGGTAAAAGAGAGAAGTGTCAAGAAGGATGCCATGTTCTTTGCCTAAGCAACAGTCAGGGTGTTGTGCTCATTTACTGGGATGGAACAATGGAGGGAGGTGTGGAGGTGCGGGTGTGGGGCCAGGGGTATGTTGATGGAGACAGGGTGGTTGATGTGGGCAAGGTCGGGACTTCAATTTTGCTCATTTGCCTTTGAGATGCCAATTAAACACTCATGGTGAGAAGTTGAGGAGGCCTTCGTTTATTTTAATTTTTAAATGTTTATTTATTTTTGCAAGAGAGAGAGGGAGAGAGAGAGAGAGAGAGAGAGGGAGGAATGGAGGGAGGATCCCAAGTGGGCTCCATGCTAACAGCACACAGCCGGATGCGGGGCTTGAACTCACAAACTGCGAGATCACGACCTGAGCCAGAGTCAGTGCTCAGCTGGCTGAGCCACTGAGGTGCCCCCGAGGAGGCCTTTGGATATGAAAACCTGGAGTTCGGGAGAAAGATCCAGGCTGAAATGGAAATCAGCAGTAGCTGGCATTGAAAACCTTGAGTCTAAAGGGGAGACGGTCAGAGAAGTGAGTTTAGTTAGAAAAGAGAAGGGATGAATGCTTAGATGTCAGGGAGGTAAGTAAGCATTCCTAAAATGGTAGCTGCTGGTGTTATTATTGTAACTTCCCCTGGATTTCCTTATTTGAGGTCCACCCCTCACTCCGGCTCTCTCGGGGTCTCCAGGAAGGAGCCGTTTGGAAAACTCCCCTGTGTCTCAGTTTCCCTCCAGGACAGCACTGCTGTTGTAAACACTGCTTCTGGCTGTGGCCCGTCCCGTTTCCTGACAGCGCCTCCCATTCCAGCTGAAATCAAGGTGCCCTGCTGCTTTGAGTACCTGGCTGTCTACTGGGGGGAGTCCCTGCCTCCCCCGCTGCCTGTTTTGACACCATCACCCCTCTGTCCGCCCTCCATCCTCGGGGTAGTGAGCAGTCTGTCATCTCACCTTCAGGGGCTCAGGTATCCGGTCTGGATCTGACAGCTTCCCCCTCTCTCTGCACAGGGCATAGTCCCAGGGAGCTCACACTGCTTTCCTCTTTTACCAGGGAGACTCTTTCTCTCCCTCACATTTAAATTCATGTTGATTTTCCCTAAAGATTTGGACTCTCTGGTTTGAAATCTTACTATATGTTTCTATTTTATTAACTTAAAAATTAAAAAAAATTTTCTGTGCCTATTTATTTTGAGAGAGAGAGAGAGAGAGAGAGAGAAAGCGAGCCGGGGAGGGGCAGAAAGAGAGAGGAGGGAGAGACAGAGAGTCCCAAGCAGGCTCCACACTGTCAGCACAGAGCCGGACACAGGGCTGGATCGCACAAGTTGTGAGACCTGAGTTGAAATCAAGAGTTGGATGCTTAACCAAGTCACCAAGGCACCCCCTTTTCAACTTTTTTTTAAAAAATATTTTTTAGTGAAGTATAGTTAACATACAGTGTTATACTATCCTCATGTGCATGACGTAATGATTTAACAGTTCTATACATTACTCAGAGCTCATTGGTGTAGGTGTACTCTTAAGTAATCCCTTTTATTTATTTCACCCACCCTCCAACCATTTTTGTTTACATTTTTAACTGAATTGTAACATCATATCTTGTACAATTTAAATAATATTAATAAAACGGATACTTTGTACCCATCACCAACTTAAGATAAAGAACATTCTGGTGACTCAGAAGTCTCTTGTGCCCCTCCTTAATGCTGCCCTTTTCTCCTCCTCACTTGAGGAAATTTGTGCAAGATATTCCCTTGCTTGTCTTTATTATTTTAAAAATTTTTTACTGTTTTATTTATTTCTGAGAGAGAGAGAGAGAGAGAGACAGCATGAGCAGGTGAGGGTCAGACAGAGGGGGAGACACAGAATCCGAAGCAGGCTCCAGGCTCTGAGCTAGCTGTCAGCACAGAGCCCGACGCGGGGCTCGAACCCACGAACCGTGAGATCATGACCTGAGCCGAAGTCGGATGCTTAACCGACTGAGCCACCCAGGCGCCCCTCCCTTGCTTGTCTTTATAGTGACATGGGATAAGGGTTTCCTTATAGGAATTATACCTTCTATGTTTCAGTGATGATCTGGAAGGGACTGTGAGGGAGATGGAGGAAAAACCACTAACCCCCTCTCCTGAAACACTGTATGGATGGGCCAGCCACTGTCTCAAGGAGAAGCTAAGAATCCAAGCCCCAAAGCAGGGCTGCAAAGAGGCAGCTGCCGGAGACCATGGAAAGTGACGGCCTCTGTGTGGTGGTCCCTCTGAGAGTCCCCTGCCATTTTCCTGAAGTTGGTCAAGGGCCAGCAGTGGACAGAAGGGCTGGCAGCTGTGGAGAGGAGGCGAGTGTACATAGGAACCCGGTGCCTTCGCATCTGTCCATCACTGCATTTGACTGCACATGTCTTTCAAGAAAATGGGCTGCCGCTTCATTTCTGCCTCCAGTATCTTATTTAAGTTCTTCTTTTGGTCAGGTTTAACCTCAAAACACATAGGGAAGGGAATTCTGGGATTTGTAGTTTCTGGCTTAGCCAAATTGGCAATAAAATACACAGTGCTGCTGACTATGAGTGAATCCTCAAAACTCAAACTCAACAAACTAAAAACTGTTGAGTTTTGGCTGCACTGTATTAAAATTTTTTTTTATGTTTTTATTTTATTTTTGAGAGAGAGACAGAGTGTGAATGAGGGAGGGGCAGGGAGAGAGGGAGACAGAATCTGAAGCAGGCTCCAAGCTCTGAGCTGTAAGCACAGAGCCCGACACGGGGCTTGAACTCACGGAGTGCAGATCATGACCTGCGCCGAAGTCAGACACCCAACCAACAGAGCCACCCAAGCGCCCCACTTTATTATAACAGGAATCATGCAGCTTACTTTTTTTCTACGACTTGATTTGTCTTTTTGTTGGTGGTGTTAACTTTGGTTTTTGAGATTCCATCCAGCTGATCCATTCACTTTTAACTACTATATATAGAATCCCAAAGTATGAAAATACATGTGTATTTTATGTATCCATTTCAGTATAATTAGATATTTGGGTTTTTTTTTTCAGATTTTGCTCCTATGAACAATATTTCCATGAATATTGTCTCTATCTCCTTATCTGTAAAAGTTTCTGTAGCACATATATCCAGGAGAGAAATTGTGGGGTATAGAATATGTCACATGCCATTTTATTAGGTACTGTCAAACTCCACAAGGATTGTGCTCCCCCTGGCAGTGTGTGTTTCTGTAGCTAAACATCTTCATTATGAAGACACTTGACGTTGTCAGATATTTTAAAATTCACAAAAGCAAAGAGGCATAAAATGTCATCTGATTTTGATTTTAATTTTTTGGTCTTAATTATGAATGAGACTGGACATCTTTTACATATTTTTTTTGCCATTAGCATTTCCCGTTTTCTGAAATAACTGGTGTATCTTTGGTTTTTCCATTAGAAGAGTTCTTCATAAATCGTGGATAACAACCTTTTATTGATTATATTGCAAATATTCTCTCTTCGTTTGTGGCTTGTGATCAGTTTGAGTCATTTCTGCCTTGCTGCTCTATTTTATTGACTTACCACTGTTCCATTTCTACACTGGATTGTCTGGGTCATGCTCTTTTTGGTGTCTTTTGATGAACTTCTAGACGGCCCAAATTTTAGTATGGTAAAATGTTGTCTTCCTCGCCTACTGCTTTGGTGATTTTTGGTCTTGCATAAGGAATCCTTCTTTTCTTCCATATTGTAAAATATTCTATATTGCCTTCTAAAGTTTTTCTGGTTTTGCCTTTCACAAAGCATTTAATTTCCCACAGTATGTAATACATGCTCCTTTATATTGAGCTTCTGTATATGCACGAGTTTGTTTCTGGCCTCTGCTCTGGTCCATTGGTCCTGACATCTGCAAAAACAAGTGTCCCCATTTTGTTCTTCTTTAGCATCGTCTGGGCTTTTCTTATCTAAAAAAGCCATTTCTTTTCTGTGTAAATTTAAAAATCTAATTGTCAAGTTCCCCCAAAAACCTCTGTAGTGATTTTGGGTAGAATTAGGGGACAATTGAAATCTTTACCAACTGCTCGGCAGTCTCCGGCCTCGTCCTTCCTTTCAACATGACCGATGCTGGTGTGTCCTTCGTCAAGGACTTCCCGGCAGGTGGGGTGGCTGCTGCAGCCACCTCCAAGACTTCGGTAGCGCCCATCGAGAGGGTCACGCTGCAGCTGAAGGTGCAGCATGCCAGCAAGCGAATCCCCACAGATCAGCAATACCAGGACATTATAGACTATGTGGTTCATATCCCCAAGGAGTAGGGAGTCATGTCCTTCTGGTGGACTTGGCCAATGTCATCAGTTACTTCCCCACTCAGGCTCTTAACTTTGTCTTTCAAGATGAGCACAAGCAGATCTTCCTGGGTGGTGTGGACTAGAGAACCCAGCTTCGGCGCTTCTTTGCAGGAAATCCGAGGTCAGGTGGTGCCGCTGGGGCCACGTCTTTGTGCTTTGTGTAGCCTCTTGATGTTGCCCATACCCATCTAGCAGCTGATGTGGGCAAAGCCGGAGCTGAAAGGGAATCCAGGGGCCTCGGTGACTGCCTGGTTAAGATCTACACATCTGATGAGATTAAGTAAGGGCCTGTAGAAGGGCTTTCGTGTGTCTGTGCAGGGTAATCTCGCCTACTGAGCTTCCTACTTCAGTATCCACGACACTGGAAAAGGAATGCACCCAGATGCCTAGAATACACACATCTTCATCAGCTGGACGATTGCACAATCCGCCACAATGGTTGCTGGGTTCACTTTCTATCCGGGTGATACTCTTTGTCGCCGTATGATGATGCAGTCAGGGCGAGAAGGAATGGATTGATACCATGTACCCAGTCACGCTTGACTGCCGGGGGAAAACAGCTCATGATGAAGGAGCCAAAGCTTTTGTCAAGGGTGCATAGTGCAGTGTTCTCAGAGGCCACTGTGGATACCGGGAAGGAAATACTGGCAATCAGTTTGCCCGTACCCTACCACACATGCCCCAAATGTGGTGCTTTGGTGCTTGTCTGGTATGATAAAATCAAGAAGTTCACTTAAATTATTTTCTGGCTTTTTCCCCCTGTCAACAGGCATGTTGTAGCATATAACACATCCTGAGCGTGCCTGACAGACTGTTGGCTACCTATTATTGTCTACCTATAGACAGACTGTCTATTTGTCAATGGCAGCTATTTACTGGTTGAAAATGGAAAGCAAGAATATTCATCTGAACTAGTTTTCTCCTAAAGCCATTGCCATGATGATGGGACTCAACTGTCAGTTTTTCAGTCACTCCTGATAAATATGTATGAAGAAATAAAAAAAATCTGAAAGAAGAAAAGAGAAGTCTTTGCAGATTGCTGATTTGTTCCCACTGAATCTGTTCTTCCTGCTTGTGAGCTTATGGTCGCCATTGGAAGACTCTCTCACCCTTCTTGGCACGTCGTTTGGGGCGTGTGTGGTAGGGTACGGGCAAACTGATTGCCAGTCTTTTCCTTCCCCGTATCCACATGTGGCTTTGCTGCTCTCTTCTTGAAAATTGAATATTCCTCCTTCTTTGGAATATGAGCTGGCATTATCACTTGTTTGCCTAATAGATTGTTGTGGGTAGGATATTGCGCCAATTCTGAGCCTAGACCTCAACGAGACTTTTGTGGCATCGCTCTCTCCTGGAACTGTGCCGCTGTCTGTGAACAGGCCTGGGCGAGTCTGCTGGAAGGTGAGAGACACATGTTTGTCACCTCATGGCCAGGCTTTGCTGTGTGCTAACTGTTTGACCTTAAGCAAGGTGTTTCAGGCTCCTCATGCCTCAAAGGAGGATCATAATAATGTCCACCAAACAGTGTTGTGGTAAGAAGTAAGTGAGGTAACATAATGTAAAACATTTAGTGGGTCACCTGGGTGGCTCAGTGGGTTAAACATCTGACTCTTGATTTCGGCTCAGGTCATGATCCCAGGGCTGTGGAATCGAGCCCCAGGTTGTGATCTTTCTCTCTCTCCCAAAATAAATACATAAACTTAAAAAAAAGGTTGTAAACCACTTAGAAGGGAGTCTGGCATATAATAAACTCTCTGCGGGTCAGTCATTACCATTATAATACAAAAGATTGCACATATTGGGCTTGTATGGAGAAGAACTAACTTATTTGTCTAGAACATAGAATGTGTGTTTAGTTGGGAAGAAATGTCTGGGAAGGTAGGAAGGAGCAAGATTGTAAATAGCCTTGAATGTCTGCCTCAGATACATGGATTTTTATTCTATAGATATTAGGAGACCACTGCAAGTTTTGAGCATTTAAGAAACATGATCAATGTATTCAAATATTTAGATAAGTTCACACATTAAATAGTCCCCCATAATTTTACCAGTATTTCTAACTAAAGGCTTATCAGAGATACATTGGATGGCAAGGAATCCTAAAGTGGTCATTTATTTTGGGATGGAGGTAGTTGGATGGGTTTGCTTATATTCACACGGTTGGATTGCTGTTGGCTTTTGCAACAAAAGCAAAAGAATCTGTGGCACTGTTTATGTTCGAGAATCGGGCACCTTACACTTAGCCATTAAGCAGTGTTGAAGACATATTTCCTTGGTCATCGCCGGGGCTGTGGTAAATAGTCAATATCTTTGTATGCATCTTCAACAGATATTTATTTTACCTAGCTTTTATGCAAAAAAATAAACAAGTAGAAGTCATGACCCTCACTGTTTTGAAGTTTACATTCCATTGAGCAATGAAGACAAGTAAATAGCGCCTGTGTGATAGAGCATGATAGAGGCTGTACGGTAAGTGCATCCATTGGATATTTGTATTTAGAGAGATGTGAAATCTGAGATCTGATGATGGATGATTGAGAATGTGCCAGAAGAGGAGGCTGTGAGTTTCAGACAGAGGGAACAGAATGTACAGAGACCTGAAGGTAAGAAAAAAACATGGATAATGTTTTATAAATATGTATATATGGGGGGGGCGATATCATTTGCCAGTACTAATATTCTCACTTCTTCCTCCTGAAGTTATATTATGGACAGTGTCACAAAACCAGGTGGGCTACATGAAGCCCGCGGGCTGTGGGTTGCTTATCAGTGTATTCGATTCTTACTTAACTATCGTTTGGTACGGCAAACACATCTAAGAAATAAATCACTAGGAACCGAAAGAGGTAGTGTTGGAGCACAGGGCAGCCTGCTCCAAAATGTGCCACATAGTGATGATTTTGAATTAACATTACTTTTTTTAAAAAATATTTTTATTTATTTCTAGGAGAGAGAGAGAGAGACAGCGTGAGCAGGGGACGGTCAGAGAGAGAGGGAGTCACAGACTCTGAAATAGGCTCCAGGCTCTGAGCTGGCAGTCAGCACAGAGCCCGACGCGGGGCTCGAACCCACAAACCGCGAGATCATGACCTAAGCGAAAGTCGGACGCTTAACCGACTAAGCCACCCACGCGCCCCTGAATTAACATTACTTAAGAAACAGTCAGGGTAAGAACACTCTGACCCCTCCCTGCTTTGACTCCAAAAAGCAGGAAATAAAATCTCCCATGGGGAGGTAGACGGACATCTATTTTGTCAGAGACAGGGAATTCAGGGCCAATAAATAAATAAATATTTGGTCTAAATAAATAAATATTGGTCTAAATAAATCCTGATACTATTCCAGTCTCCAGCCCAAATTTTGTTTAGAACTCTTTACGAAGTTCTTGAACGTAAATTTTCTTTGTTCTGTCGATTCCTTACAAATTAAAAAAAATTTTTTAAATTTTTATTTATTTTGAGGGGGGAGAGGGGCAGAGAGAGAGGGAGACACAGAATCTGAAGTAGCTCCAGGCTCTGAGCTGTCAGCATAGACTTCCGATGCAGGGCTTGAACTCATGAAGCAAGAGATCATGACCTCAGCTGAAGTTGGATGCTTAATTCACTGAGCCACCCAGGTGCCCCAATTCCTCACGGATTTGTTTCTTTGTCTAAAAAGTATAAAAATGCTTACCTGCTCATTTCCTTATTTTATTATTTGGCTTCAGTATGCATGTAATTAAATTTTGGTGTTTTTCGTTTGTTTTTGTTCCATTTTGTTTTGTTTTGTTCTTTTCCCTGTTGATCTGTCTCATGTCAATTCAGTTCTTAGACCAGCTAGAAGAATCTTGAAGGATAGGGAAATTTTTTGCTTCCTCACAGTTGGTTTAGTTAATTTGAAACCCAAGTGAGAAGGAAGGGTATCCATGATGATGCATGCCAAGATTTGGATATGCAAGGAAAAGAGGTTAAGCAAAGTCTGATGAGTTATGATGAGTTATGCCAACCAATTCATGGGTACAGGATTTTCTCTACTATTTATATATGCATATGCTGCCAGACACAGTGAATTTCAAATATAGGGGGCTCTAGGGTATTTGGTTTTGTAATATTAGACTACCCAACTGTTCTCTGATGCTTTATGTTGATGGTTCTGCCTGGCATATAGTAAGTGTTCAATAAATATCAGCTGCTGTTATCATTTTATCACTATTAAGAACAATAAATGATTCAAGGCAACTTAACAATGGAATCACGTAGAGGCTGCAGTTGGAAAACTGCAAATATAGTTGGCTCTTGATTCTTTTTTCTCTCTCCCATAGTTATTTCATTATTCATGGCTATTTCTACACAAAGAGGATACAGAAAGATGTGACTCAATTCCAGCGAAAGATTAGTGCTGGGAGTTGTGCAATTCTGATCCCCTGAACAAGCCTCAGTTCCATCAGCAGCCCCAAAGCAGTGAGGGTTGGTGAATTACACACCAGGATATTTTCCAATAAAGCCACTCATAGGGGACTGTTCAAGTTAGAGGACCGAAGCTCTTGTCTACATTACTAGATTTAGGTCAGATTGGCTCAATATTAAAGCTAGGCTGCTACTCTGATTTGAGCACATTTAAGAAATATATTAAAAGATGGATCAATGCAAAATGTAAAACTAGTTACGCATGAATTTGGGAAGAAAAAACACCTAGATCCCGGAGCTATTGAGAAGACTTAAAGACAAATAAAACAAACCCTCCTCCCCTACTCTCCCTTCCCTAACTTCACCAATATAAGACCCTCTGCTCTCCCCCCAAAAAACACCCTTCAGATCTTCCATATTATGAAGGAGAAAAAAATTTATATTTTGTTTTATAATTTGGCAGATGAAATGGAAGGAAAATTTGTAATGTGTCATGTATGTTGTATTTATCATAAATAGATTTTTTTCAGGGAAATTTGCACCATGTTTATGAAGCACAACATTTAAATGGTATTAACTCATATTTATTTGAGCCTCTTCTAAATATAGATACTAGGCAAAATATAGGGGTACTGGGGATAGAGCTGTGAACAACAGACAAGCTGACTTAGTGCTTAAAGGGGGAGATGATCATGAATCAAATAACCACGCAAGGAAATGTCAAAATATAACTGTGGTAAGTACCACAGACGAAAAGTGTATGCTCCTCTGAGATCATGTAGTGGGATGGACATTTGACCCCGTTTGGGACTGAGAGGGCTGATTGAGCTCTGAAGGATACGCAGGAATTAAATAGATAAGCAGGGTGAGCTGTGGGGTTGGGGAAGAGCCACCCAGAGAAGAAAGCATGCCAAGCTGTTCTGTTGGGAGGAGCTGATCTTTTCAAGGTACCGAGAGCAAGACGATGTGACAGAGCTCAGGGTGTGGGAGCCAGCAAGGAGCACAGAGCCAGGGGAGGCTACACAGGTAGGTAGAAGGTAGTAATAAAAGCCTTAATTTTATTCTCTATTATTGTTATTATTATAATGAATATTTATTTATTTTTGAGAGAGGGGAGAGAGTGAGAAGGGTAGAGGCAGAGAGAGGGGAACAGAGGATCTGAAGCAGGCTCTGTGCTGACAGCAGAGAGTCCAATGTGGGGCTCAAATTCGTGAATCATGAAATCATGACCTGAGCCGAAACCAAGAGCCAGATGGTTAACTGATTGAGTCACTCAGGCATCCCGTTTTATTATTATTTAAAAAAATTTTTTTTTAATGTTTTATTTATTTCTAGGAGAGAGAGAGAGAGACAGCGTGAGCAGGGGAGGGTCAGAGAGAGAGGGAGTCACAGACTGAAACAGGCTCCAGGCTCTGAGCTGGCAGTCAGCACAGAGCCCGACGCGGGGCTCGAACCCATGAACCGCGAGATCATGACCTAAGCGAAAGTCGGACGCTTAACCGACTAAGCCACCCAGGCGCCCCCCCAAAAAAATTTTTTTTAAAGATTTTCTTTCTAAGTAATTTCCAGACCCACCATGGGACTCGAACTCACAACCCTGAGATCAAGAGTTGAATGCTCCATAGACCAAGCCAGTCAGGTGCCCCTCAAAGTCCCAGTTTTAAGATGGCTACCTGGAAAAAATGTTGTGGCTACGTTTTGTCCAATGAAATTTAAGCAGAGGTACTGACAGTAACTTCCAGGAAGTGTCTTTAAAATGAAAAGACATGTCCTTTCCCCCACTTCATCCTTACTGTTGGTAGAAATTTGGAGAGAGCAGCCATTTTGTTTTTTATTTTTTATTAAAAAAAATTTTTTTTAATGTTTTCATTTATTTCTGAGAGAGAGAGAGAGACAGTGTAAGCAGGGGAGGGTCAGAGAGAGAGGGAGACACAGAATCTGAAGCAGGCTCCAGGCTCTGAGCTGGCTGTCAGCACAGAGCCCATCATGGGGCTCGAACCCATGAACCGTGAGATCATGACCTGAGCTGAAATCGGACGCTTAACGGACTGAGCCACCCAGGCACCCCAAGAGCAGCCATTTTAAAACATGAAGTGACGTTGGGATAGAAATCCCTTGTGGGGCAGATAGAAGGAAGCCAAGTCCCTACCAGTGTCAAGAGTCATACTGGACTTGACCTGACTACCTAGACTTGGAGAGAGAAATACAAATATCCTTCCCTTGGGGCGCCTGGGTGGCTCAGTGAGTGAGTTAAGTGTCCGACTTTGGTTCAGGTCGTGGTCTCATGGTTCATGAGTTGGAGCCCTGCATCGGGCTCTGGCTGACAGCCTAGAGCCTGGAGCCTGCTTTAGATTCTGTGTCTCCCTCTCTCTCTGTCCCTCCCCTGCTCTCTCTCGCTCCCTCTGTCTCAAAAATTAAAAAAAAATTTTTTTTAAATTCTTTTCTCTTATTTAAGCCACTCTTATTCAGTTTTTTTTCCTGTTACTCACAGATGATCTAATGCTAACAGGTAAATGTGGGGTCTAAGAAGTCTAGAATTAGCCTAGCCAAACCCAGAGTTCTTCAACTTATTTTTATTTTTTTAAATGTTTTATTTATTTCTAGGAGAGAGACAGAGAGAGAGACAGCATGAGCAGGGGAGGGTCAGAGAGAGAGGGAGTCACAGACTGAAACAGGCTCCAGGCTCTGAGCTGGCAGTCAGCACAGAGCCCGACGCGGGGCTCGAACCCACGAACCGCGAGATCATGACCTAAGCGAAAGTCAGACGCTTAACCGACTAAGCCACCCAGGCGCCCCATTTTTTTAAATGTTTATTTATTTTGAGAGAGAGGGAGATAGAGAGTGAGTGGGGGGAGGGGCATAGAGAGGGAGAGAGACAGAGAATCCCAAGGAGCCTCCTTGGCTGTCAGCACCAAGCCTGAAGCAGGGCTTGAACTCAGGAACCGTGAGATCATGATCTGAGCCGAAATCAAGAGTCAGACATCTAACCGACTGAACCACTCACGTGCCCTAGAGTTCTTCAACTTGAGCGTACAGGCTGCTGCTTATTTCTTTGTGCACGCCTACAGAGGAGAGGAGCCTGCCGCCAGGACGTTCGGTTTGCTTGTCCTTGGCTTCATTTAGCCCTGCTGTGAAGTCCTCCATGTATCTGACCAGGGTAGGAAGCTGAGAAAACACTTAGGAGAAGTGTGAAAACTAAACGATTGTATGACGAAGTTAAAAAACGATGCCACGAAATGAAAGTACGTCTTTTTGTTATGTAAGTTCTAGTTAAGAGAAGCCTCCTTTCCTGAGGAGAAAATGGTCTATTTTGGAGGAGTGAAAGTCAATCAAAGAGAGGACAATCCAGGAGGAGATAAAGTATTTCTTTTGCAAATGTACCAGTTTCCTGGGATGGCCTTTAAAAATTACCATAAGCTGATGGCTTAAAACAATGCGATGTATTCTTTCACGGTTTTGGAGGCCAGAAGCCTGAAACCGGGTGCCAGCAGGGTCCTGCTCCCTCTGTGAGGGGAAGTCTTTCCTTGCTCTTCCAGATTCTGGTGGCTCCACATTTCTTGGCTTGTCACTACATAAGTCCAGTTTCTGCCGCTGTCTTCACACAGCCTTGTCTACCTCTCTGTGTCTTCCTCTGTGGACACTTATCATTGGATTTAGGGCCCACCCAGATAAGTCAGGATGATCTCATCTCAATACCCTTAACATAATTACAACTGCAAAGTCCTTTTTTTTTTTTTTTAAAGTTTATTTATTTATTTTGAGAGAGAGGAGAAGCAAGGAGAGAGAGAAAGCAAGAGAGGGGCAGAGAGAGAGAGAGAGAGAGAGAGAGAGGATCTCAAGCAGGCTCCATGCCCATTGTGGAGCCCAACTTGGGGCTCACTCTTACAACCCTCAGATCATGACTTGAGCTAAAACCAAGAGTCTGATGCTTACGTGTCTAAGCCACCCAGGTTCCCCACAAAGTCCTTTTATCAAATAGGGTCATGTCTACTGGTTAAAGGGGGTTGAGTACGAACATCTATTTTGGGGGTCACCATTCACTCCGCCACAGCAAGCACAATTGAAGGATGCAGGGATGAATAAACTAACTAGCTCCTTGGCTCCCTATGGTGTCTGCTGTTTTCTTCTGCTTACGTCCGGGGTCACGTTTCCTGTCACTGCTGGTGCCCAAAGTGATGACTCTACCTCTCGTGGCCACCAGGGCAGGGGAGTCAGCAAGGACAGCAGAGACAGAAAGGTTACAACTTTCAGAAAGTGGGGTCCTTAATGGCTACACCCAGGATGCTCTCTGTGGGCCACCACTGCAGCCACAGTGCCTCTTCTCGCCGAAGGTGTCACACCTGGTGACCTAACATCTTCTCTAATGGCTGAAGGAGGGGTGAGCTTTGGGCCTCATCATTGCAAGGAGAAAGGGAGGGCTGAGTAGGAGATTAATCAGAGTGACAAAAACTATGCCGTGTTCAAAACCATGCCCCCATACCCTCCTCGGAACAAACACGTATACCTCAGTCTTTCCCCCAAAGGAAAAGTTCCTACCAGGAGAGTCTTGGTACTTTGCGTAAATAAATTCTTGTTGGATTCATCTCTGTTCTCCAGACACCCCTGGAGTCTAGGATGCATCCTTTATTACTTATTCCTAGCATTCCATAGTTTTGTTTTTTATTTTCACTAGGGTTAGAGGCATAAAGACTCAGGAAGCAGATATACAGGAGCCACAACAATTTGTTTATGAGCAGGACACCCTCGACTTTCTGTTCTCTCTCTTCTTCTGTGTCCACGGCGGACCCTTGCAGTCACAGTGACTCCCATCCTCATGAAAAGTGGGGCCAGTTGAGAAGCCTGTCATACTTCCTCCTGTGCCCAATCTGCTTGCTTTGCTTCCTGCTTTCCTGTCGAGGATTGCAGAACATTTCAGATCTCTCTCTCAATCAGAAGTCATCTTTTTGACGTCCCTGTCACATCAAAGGGACTCCGATTTCTAGACCCAAGGGCTGTGTAGGAGGCTTTCAAGTTGTTGCTTTCTTACACCACTAACTTCTGAGGAAAAGAAAAAACAACAACAAAAAAATAACCAACCTGGTTACTGGAGAAAGACAAACATAATTGAATCCCAGGTATCTTCCCTGAGGCTACAAGCTTTCTTTCCGTAGAGAAACCTATGACTTCCGATGACCACTGGGGGTCCCCAGCAGGCTTTTCCAATGCGCCCGAGGCACCACACTCCTCACTCACCCTCCCGTTCCTTCCCACGGACGCCAGGGGCAAAAACAACATCAGACTGTGACATCAGCCAGCTGGAGCTTTGCTGTGGTTGTGCCCATAGGTATAGCTGAGCTTCTGAGGAGTGGGACCTCTGCTTTCCCTGCCAGCCCAACTTTCAGCTTCAATTATTGCCCTAATGTTATTTTAATGTGTGTTGGGGCCCTGGTGGGTAGAGTGGGGGGGGGGGGAAACAGCATTTAATTTCCTTTGGAGTTTGGAATGTGCCTGACACTTCTGGAGTAGTCGGGTGAATGAGAGAATCTATAATCCTGGAAGCAGCAAGCACCTTTGGGGGACCTTTTCCTTTTTTTGGCAAACTTCATGACAAAGGTAAATTTGGGGAGAATTAAAAAGGAAATGAAAGTTTATTAAATGGCATAGTTAACCCCCTCTTTACATCCATTGTATTATTTAATCTTCAAAGTACCCTCATGAGGTTGGGGTTATTGTTCTAAATGTGCAGGTTATGAAGGAGACATTCAGGGCGATTAAGCAACTTGTCTACTGTTATCCTGCTAAGCAGTGGCCTGGTTGAATCCACAGTCCTAGTCAATCTGGATGCACAGGGTGCTACACTATTTGTCCCATATCCCTCAGACCTCTGACTTATCTGTGAGGGCTCTTGCAAAGGAATCTTTTCTTTAAAAAATTTTTTTAAAATGTTTTATTTATTTCTGAGAGAGAGAGAAAGAGAGAGAGACAGCGTGAGCAGGAGAGGGTCTGAGAGAGAGGGAGACACAGAATCTGAAGCAGGCTCCAGGCTCTGAGCTGTCAGCACAGAGCCCGCTGCAGGGCTCGAACCCACGGACTGTGAGATCATGACCTGAGCCGAAGTCGGACACTTAACCGACTGAGCCACCCAGGTGCCCCCAAAGGAGTCTTTTCAAAGTATATAACCAGATCTATTTCTATAAAGGTGAAGCAATACTTCTGTGAATAGAAAATTAAAGTCTAAGTGTAATCAACCAAATGCACGTTAAGCCGCTTTTATCCACCAGGCACTGTATCTACTAGAGATTCAGGTGAGGGACACAGGTACTTCATTCCAGATAAGAAAAAATGAACCTCTGGGGTGCCTGGCTGGCTCAGTCGGTAGAGAATTTGGCTCTTGATCCCAGGGTTGTGATTTCAAGACTCATGTTGGGCACAGAGCTTACTTAAAAAAAAAAGAAAGAAAGAAACTGGGGTGCCTGAGTGGCTCAGTCGGTTAAGCATCTGACTCTTGATTTCTGGCCAGGTCATGATCTCGTCCTGAGATTGAACTCTGTGTTGGACTCCATGCTGGGCATGGAGCCTGCTTGACATTCTTTTTCCCTCTCCTGTTCCTCCCCCACTCACTTGTTCACTGTCTTTCTCTTAAAACAAACAATTCTTTATTAAAAAAATGAGAAGTATTTTGGGGAAAAAGGTTTATCTTGACCAGAATGACCTAGATTGGCTGTGTGTACATCAAGTCAATAAAAGGAAGAGCACAATTGTCTGATGAACTACTGCAGAACAGGAACTCATGATTTTTTACCACAGCACCAGGCAAGGGGTGGCTTGACAAAGAAGAATGCACGAGGCTTAAAGTATGGAGAAAAGTGCCTGTCGATACTCTGGAAATTCAGAAACAGGGAAAAAAATATAAGGGTCTACTTTAATCAACTCAGTTACAAGGTCCTGACCAGTGCTTGGCGCAGACTAAGTTCTCCTTAAATGTTGACCCAGAGTTAAATGATATTTTTAAAAATGTTGGTGCACCTGCAGTGTGTATCCCACACTGCCTTTGGCTGAAGTCATGTTTGTGTGGACTCAATTCAATCTGCCCTACAAATGAGAGCTTAAAATAAGAAACCAAATCTAAATGCTTTATGCACCATATTCTCCCATTCTTACTTTCCTTCCGTGTTGTTAACAGAGTAAGGCGTCCACTATTAGCCCCCCAGTGCTTACATACTTACAGGAAATACACCTCAGAGCCCAGAGCTACACCTACTGCATGACCCAGTTTTATCATATAGAGATCCCAGAGGTTCCTCAAGGTGAAATGACTCTGAAGTCCCTCAGATGAGGCATCTTAAATGATCTACATCTTCTGGAATTTGAGGGAGCTAAACTGGAATATGAAGGGCAAATAACCAAAATATACATTATGTAATTTTTAGTTACTTGTCCATGATTGAAAGCTTAACCATGGTCATCTTCAGAAAAGGTGATAATGATGAAATTTATTTGTGCTTATGTTACTATCTCCCAACCGAAAGTCTTTAAAATTAACTCTCAATAGTGCCTATAAAATAGATAATCCAGTAGGGCTCTTTGTAAAAACATTAATGCCTCCTTTGCAAGGCAAACCAAATATAGGGAGGAAAGAAAAGATCCAAAAAGATAATTCAAAGACAGGGTCTTAATTTTATCTGTGCTCATGGGTGGTGGTAAGAGGGGACAGCATTTGATAAAGAAGATACTTGGAAATTCAGAATCTTAAAAATAACAATGTCAGTCTTTTCTCCTCACTTTTTATTTTTTTAAAGCTTATTTATTTTGAGAGAGTGAGAGAGAGAGAGAGAGAGACAGTGTAAGTGGGGAAGGGGCAGCAAGAGGGAGAGAGAGAATCCCAAGCAGGCTCCCACCAGCAACACGGAGCCCAATGCAGAGCTCAAACTCATGAACCTCGAGATGATGACCGGAGCTGAAATCAAGAGTTGGAGCTGGACGTTTAACCAATTGAGTCACCCAGGCGCCCCTCCTCACTTTTTAAGTCGTAAAAGGAGGACAGTAACAATAACATTTACCATTTATGGAATGCTTACTATATGCCAAGCACTAACCTAGACCTGAACTGTAAAACAACAATTTCTCTGAATTCTTAGGAGCTAGATGACGTAATTCCCATGTGTATGAGTAACAAAGCTAGAGAAGTTAGTGCCTTTGCCTATGATCCCACATCTAGTGAATTTTGCTGGTTCCTTGAGCCGCTGGGAAGATTTGGTAACACAGGCTGGTCCCACTGTGCTGGGCTCAGTGGGATACATGGTTATATGTTCAATAGTGGTGACCTTGGCCTAGTGTTAACACAAATAATAGCTACAGTTTATTGAAAGTCGACTGTGAACTAGTCTTTTCACATACATCACCTCTGAATTTTTACCAAAATACCTGCTAGAAAGGTTGTATCTTTTCCTTTTCACAGAAGAGGAAACTGAGGCTCACATGGCTGGAAAGTGATGGAACCAGGAGTCAAACCTAGGGCTGTCTGGTCCTGAAGCCTGTGTTCTTTCCACCTTCTAGGCCCCGGTTGCTTGGGAGGATAATCCCACACACCGGACGTGCTTGCACAGGATACATTCCCCCCGGTGGATGAGAGAGGTACACGCACAATCCAGGCCCTTGTGTGAGTCAGCCCTTTCTGGTTTCAAGAGAGCCGCCCATCCTCACTCTTTTCTTTCTCTGTCATCTCCTGATCCTTAGCCAGAGACCCAAAATATGCATCTTCTATTTGTGACTCACTGTTTTTCTGTTTTGCTTATTATTAATAAAAATAGCCAACAAAACAAACAGTAAGACAACCCACAAAACATGAATGGACAGCACATACCCACAGTCTCTCCTTTTTTTGTTCAGTTTTGTTTTCTTTCCCATTTTAGACACTCAGGGTGGTTAACAAAATCTACCAGAATATATCTTATTTGTTTTTAGGATCTGTCAGAAAATTGTTATGCCGTTTCGGATCGTGAGTCTTCTTTTTAGCCCACACCCTTGTTTGGCATGAGGTGAGCCTAGGAATAAGAGAATAAACAGTTGCTTGTATAACATTTCCATAGGGAGTAAGTTATTATATGACGTCTAAATGGAGAAACTGTCTCTCTTTCTCTCTCCCTTAAAAAATTTTTTTTTAATGTTTATTTATTTTTGAGAGAGAGAGAGAGAAAGAGAGAGAGAGCATGCGCCCACAAGTAGGGGAGGGGCAGAGGGGCAGGGGAGACAGACTCTGAAGCAGGCTTCAGGCCCTGAGCTGTCAGCGCAGAGCCCACTGTGGGGCTTGAAACTATGAGATCATGACCTGGGCCGCAGTCAGATGCTCAACGAACTGAGCCACACAGGTGCCCCAAAAAACTCTCTTTCTTAATCCAAAATGACTGAGAATGCAAGAGGTCTCCTCTCAGCTCTGGAGCCCTGAGCCTGCATTCTTTCATGGGTTTTAGCACCTTGGTGTTTTCCTTAACATTATGAGTTTGTTTAGTGTTTTTCTCTTCTATTATGTGGTAAGCTTTATGAGATTGGGGACCAAGTTTCCTTACTGTTTTAATCTTATTTTTATCAGTACTTGATTTTCAGTCAACGGTAGGGGGAAAATATTAAGAACATAAATAGATAAGAGTTCAAGTACCTGACAAGGAATTTGGACTTCATAGTCCAGTGGTTCTCCTCTTTTTTCCCCTACACCAGGTTATAAAAGATGTGAAACACTCCTACCAGTAATTATCAGTCTCTTTTTAAGTGCATGTAGGGTGGTGGGGGGTGGGCAGGCAGAGAATAGCCGTGTAGATAGAATCTCCAAAGAGAGGCATCTTTTTGAAAAAACCTCTAAGCTGATTGTCTTAGCCATCTTCCTGGGTCCCACCAGGAGCCGTGAAAACAGTGAAGAGTCAAAAACTTTTTGAATGGCAGTGTGGACAGTTGAAGGTTTTTTTGCATGACATTATTCACGTGTACTGGGTCGGGGATGGGCATGAAATCAGAGATGGAAGGAAATTAGGGTCTATCTGTCTTTTTTTTTTTTAATTTTAAAAGTTTTATTTATTTCTGAGAGAGAGAAAGAGAAAGACAGTGTGAGCAGGGAAGGGTCAGAGAGAGAGGGAGTCACAGACTGAAACAGGCTCCAGGCTCTGAGCTGGCAGTCAGCACAGAGCCCGACGCGGGGCTCGAACCCACGAACCGTGAGATCATGACCTGAGCCAAAGTCGGACGCTTAACCAACTGAGCCACCCAGGGGCCCCAGGGTCTATTTGTCTTAATGCGATAAAAATCTGGGCTCTCTTGTGGATACAAGCTGAAGAGAAATGATGAATGCGAGAAATACGTTGAAGGAAGAATTGATAGGAGGAACAAAGGAAAAGCTATCACCACATTTAGAGAATTTGAACTTCACTGATGGAGGAAGAGTGATTCTGTTAACAGAATTAAGGTAGTAAAATGATAAAGCTCATTTAGAGCAAATCAATGATGAAGTTTCTCTTGCTGCGTAAGTTTGCATCAGTGAGAAGGAGCTATTCCTCCTTATAAATATTTAGTTCTGGGGCGTGTTTAGTTTGCTGGGACCCATAATTTGATGGCACTACAGCCTGTCTTTACACGTGTTCCTTTGCCTCTGAACTAAGAGCCTTTCTTTTATTTTCCATGTCATCTCTCTTTGTTGATATTCACATGTGAAAGCTTTTACCTGAGAGATGTAGGTGTGAGTGATGACAGTTTGAACCGGTGGAATTAGTCAAATTCTCTTAAGTTCAGATTCATGTCTATAGATCAGTTTTTATAACCCAGGCCACAGTCCGTTCTTCTACGGGAAAAACATCCCATGGCTTAACGTGGTTGATACTCTCCAAAGATAGCAGACAGCGCATCCTTCCCATTATGTACGCATATGCCACTCTTTCCGTCAAGGGGTGGAATCTGTTTCCTTTTCCCTGCACCTGACTGGTTGTGCGGTGGGCTTCCACTAACAGGTTTAATGGCACAAGCGGAGCTGTGCCAATTCTGGGCCACAGCCAGGCAGCTTCTGTTTTTGCTATTTTGGAACCCAGCTGTCATGCTGTAATGAACTCTAGGCCATCCCACCTCAGGGGAAGGTGATGGGAGAGGCCATTGATGATCCAAAACCATATAGAAAGAAAAGGCCTATGAAGGAGACTCACAACGTCCTGGTAAGAGCCCCCTCCACAACCCTAGATACAAAGGTGAGGGCTTCTCAGACTTTCCATCCCAGCCCCTCCAGCTACTGAATGTAGCTTCACGAGCGACTCCAATCTACGCGCTATGGAGCACAATATGCCTAAAACATTGACAAAATTGGGAGCAAGAATAAATCATTATTTAAGCCTCTAAGAATTAGGGTGGTTTGTTATACAGCAATTAAAAACTTATATGCATACATACTTAAAATTCCTTTTTATCATGTGATCATTAATAGATGAAAAGAAATATAGGTCACAGTGTGTAAGAGAAATAAGATTTCTCTTCTACACTCCTAGGGTTTGGTTGGGAATGACATAAGATGGATTGATGGGAGAAAAGTTACAAATTTTATTTACTAAACTTTTACATGTGCCTGGAGACCCCACAGGAAAATGAAGCCCTGAAGAAGTGGCCTAGGTACTTATACATGAGGTTGAGCAAAGGGCAGCAACTGTGGAAAAATAACTAAAATATATGAGGAGGTTAAAGGAGGTAAAAGTTATTTTAGTTCGTTTGTACCAATTTCTCTTGGCCTCCATTCCTTGTTTCTGGTTACGTCCTTAGGGAGGGCATCTTTCACACAGGCATTTCATCTCCCACCTTCAGGGAGAAAAAGGAAAGCCAGAATGCCTTTCTTAAATCTGCTACTTTGCAAGTGTCTTTATCTCAAAATAATCAATATGCCAAAGCAACATATTTTGGGGCTGTGTACTCCTCAGATGCGTGATAAGAGCACGTACGTGAACCCACCACATAAAAACTAGAATACTTCTGGGGCACCTGGGTGTCTATGCTGATAGCTCCGAGCCTGGAGCCTGCTTCAGGTTCTGTGTCTCCCTCTCTCTCTCTGCCCCTCCCCCGCTGGTGCTCTGTCTCTCTCTTTCTGTCTCTCGAATATAATAAACATTAAAAAAATTAAAAACAGAAACAAAAACACAAGAACACTTCCAAAATTATTGACACTAAATCTGTGACCCTGTCAGAGGTAATCACTATCTTTAATTCTGTATCAATTATCTCCTTGCTTTAAAAAAATACAGTATAATCATTTTTCTGTTACCACATAACATAACAATTTAGTGAGACAAACATCTCTGGAGAAAGCTGTGTTCTGAGCTCTAGCTCTCTGTGAACCTCCTAAAGGGAAGATTATAGCTCCTTAACTTCAGCACCAAAGAAGGAGACTTAATTTTTTATTTCATTTTAGTTATCTAGGTTTTACATCTTTTGCTTTCATAGTGTTAACATTTTATCTAAAATTTTTTTAAATTTTTATTTTTTTGGGAGAGAGAGACAGAGAGAGTACAAAGGAGGGGAAGAGAGAGAGGGAGAGAGAGAGAATCTGAAGCAGGATCCATGCCCAGCACAGAGCTCACACGGGGACGACCTGAGCTGAAATCAAGAGTTGGACGTTTCACTGACAGAGCCACTGAGGTCCGCATCACTGAACCCATCTTGAAGGGGAGGAAGGAGACAAAAGTAAAACTGCATTTTTAAAAAAAATTTTTAAATGTTTTTTTAAATTTGTTTCTGAGACAGACTGAGACAGCATGAGCAGGGGAGGGTCAGAGAGAAAGGGAGACACAGAATCGGAAGCAGGCCCCAGGCTCTGAGCTAGCTGTCAGCACAGAGCCCCACGCGGGGCTCAAACCCACGTACAGCAAGATCATGACCTGAGCCGAAGTCAGACGCTTAACCGACTGAGCCACACAGGCACCCCCATTATTATTATTATTATTATTATTATTTAACATCCCTCATGTTGTGCTTCTTCAAAATACTGGAGACAGGCATTTAGTAAAGACTGGTTTATTTCTTTACTTTTAGAATTGCTGTTTTTCAGAGTGTGGGCTGCTGTAAAACCAACTGGGTTTGTGCTCCAGAGCTGATGAGGTAGACCTTACCTGGTGGTGCATTTTTAATGAACGCCCTAGGTGACACTTAGGGACACTAACATGGAAGATGGCTAACTTAGTGTTCCCCAGGCTCCCAAAATCAGCCCTGTGGCTGCTACTCCTGTCTCACTCTGCTGTTCCCTTGTCATCCTAAAACTGATGACATCAGAAACCAGGAGAGAGGGCAAGACTGCAGTAAGAGGAAGAGGGGGTACAGTCTCTGCTATTGTGGAGTAAGACCGTCACCCCATCTTGCTCCTCTCTTCCATTCTGTTGCTTTGTGGACACATTATCCCACCTTTCTGCCCCAACCCATGTGAGGTCTTTATCTACTAGCTCTCTGGTGTTTTGTTTTATTTTTTAAGTTTATTTATTTACTTTGAGAGAGAGAAAGAGAAAGAGAGGGCAAACAGAGGAAGGGCAGAGACAGAGGGAGAAAGAGAATCCCAAGTAGGCTCCACAGTGTCAGCACAGAGCCTAACGTCGGACTCGAACTCACTAACCCATGAGATCATGACCTGAGCCGAAACCAAGAATCAGACACTTAACTATCAGAGCCGCCCAGGCGTCCCAATCCTCTGGTGGTTTTAATGCCGAATAGGGGAGCATAGCTTGAAGAGGCAGTGGTCCCATTCTTCCTGCCTCAGTTTTGCAGGACAGCGAGAGAGTGTTGGAGGGCAGCTCACTCTGCCAGGGCTGTGGCCGGGGGGGGGGTTAGGATGTGGTTTTGAGTGTTTGTTGAGACACTGAATGACTTTTATTATAAAAATGAATTGAGATGTGCCTGGGTGGCTCAGTCGGTTAAGCGTCCAACCTCAGCTCAGGTCATGACCTCACAGTTCATGGGTTGGAGCCCCGCATCGGGCCCTGTGCTGACAGCTCAGAGCCTACAACCGGCTTCGGAGTCTGTGTCTCATTCTCTTGTGTTCAGTCTCTCTCTCTCTCTCTCAAAAATAAATAAATGTAAAAAAAAATTTTTTAACCCAATTTGAATGTTTTTAGTTATCGCAGACTTTAAACCAAGCCTTTGGGCTTTTATGAGTAAAAGACAAACACTGATAATGTTTTTTAGTGGAAAATCCATCAGAATTTGACTTATTAATTTGGATTTCAACCCATTTATAAGCTGAGGACGCTTATATTGCCATGTGTCAAAGCTGGGATGTGATGAGGTGAATTCTTTAATGTTTAATTACTTTTGAGAGAGAGAGAGAGAGAGAGAGACCGAGTGTGTGGGGGGGAGGTGCCGAGAAAGACAGAGACACAGAATCTGAAACAGGCTCCAGGCTCTGAGCCGTCAGCACAAAGCCCAATGCAGGGCTTGAACCCACAAGCCTTGAAATCATGACCTGAGCTATACCGACTGAGCCACCCAGGTGCCCTGATGAGGTGAACTCTTTAACTCAGAGACTTCCTTGAGCTGTAGTAAGCATCTTTCTGAACAAAAGAAGCTTCCTGACATCTCAGTAACACCTGTGGATTCCACAGTCTCTGTCATATGGCAACCCTGAATATCTACAGCATTAGGTTTACCGAAAAGACCAGATTGTCAGAAAAAAGTACATTTTAGGTTTCAAGTGCAATTCCGATTTTTAAATAGGATTTCAAAATCAAATGTCTTCTCAGTAATTTGTTTTTGTTTAAGCTAAACCGTGTAACATTTCTTAAGCAGTGGAGAAGCGAGAGAGGAGAAGGCTGGAGGAAGGTAATGAGCACATGGAGGGACCTGGTTGGGGGGGGGTGGCTGAATTCCTCCTGGGAATAGTTTAACTGGAGAATAAGACTCCACAGGCTGCGTGTGTTTCTGAGGGATTACTGCAAGCCCGGGTGCTGTCAGGGACAAAGCAAACGACAAAGGAATGTCACAGCCCTGTTGCCCAGGATGTCATGCTGCAGACATGAAATGGAAATTACAAAGGAGGAAAATGTCATTTTCGCATATTTACACGAGGTCTTGGGAGGCTCCTCGGTGTGTTTTTTTTTTTTTTTAATCCTTTCTACAAGCTGCTCACATACACAGGGAGAGAAGTCTAGTTTCTCGAAAGACATTAGGAAAATAATTGTTCACCAATGAAGGTTTATTTACATATCTTTTGGATATTTATACTTTTTTTTTCACTAAAGCGATGTGGAAGAAATATGCATTTTAGAATGAGACAGAGAAAGGTATAAATTATGATTTGCTCACTTGATAAATTATGTGTTCTTGGGCAAATCACTGGGAGTCTGTCAGGTTTTCTCATCTAAAAAAATGGAAATGAAAATAACTACCTCATGGGGCCATTATGAGGAGGAAGTAATGTGACAACATCTAGTTCATGTTGCACATAGTGGGGGTTCAATAATGTTTGTTTAATATACTGGAGATTTAGTTTCCCAGGCTGATACCATTTTCATATACATAGTAAGTTAAAATCATGGTATTTTTTTTAATGGAAGCCAATTAATTGTGGTCAAAGTGTCAGGAATGCTTAGAATAAGTACAGAATTTAACTTATGATAGTGGCCTGCTTTGATGGGCTAAGGATGTACTTTTATTTTATATTTCCTACGAACTGCATTTCTGGACTGACTACATGTCATGGAACTAAAACTCATGGTAAGGCATAAAGGAATAGGACATTTCCAAAAATTGTGTGTAAATCTAAAAATAAAGACGTGATGGGGTGCCTTGGCGGCTTAGTAGGTGAAGCATCCCATTCTTGATTTCCGCTCAGGTCACAGTCTCATGGTTTGTGAGCTGAAGTCCCGCCTCAGGCTCTGCGCTGACAGTGTGGAGCCTGCTCTGGATTCTCTCTCTCCATCTCCCTCAATCACTCCTCCCCCTTCTCTCTCTCTCAAAATAAATAAATAAACTTAAAAAATTAAAATAAAGATGTGATAATAAGGAATAATAAGACGTATTGGAGTGAATGAATGGTTGACTAATTGATTAGTTGCTCCCAACCCTCTTTTCCATCTTGCACCTCAATAAAGCCAATTCCACTGAAGGATCTACTGCTTATCACTACAGAAAAGGAGGAAGAAGCAAAAAATAACAACATGAAGGAGATTATAAGGTTTGTGACATGGTAGAGGTCTTTATATCAGAGTTTTCACGTGCGGGTCTATATATTCCAACTCCCTGTTGAAATGGTAAGTGAAAACCCCATTGGTTCTTTGCACTTCATTTCAAGTTTTAGAGTTATTTTGAAACTTACCAAATCTTCCAGTGTCCGTTCCGTCATCTGACCACCTCTGCCAACTGCCACACAGCCCAGTTCCTCCTCTGTGGCTCTTCTCTCCAGTCAAGAAGAAGTGGACAAGGCAGAACAAGAGGAGACAGGTCTCAAGTAAAGAGCCTCCAGTGTTAGTAACCACTGTAATGTTGTGTCAAGCTCCTGCCCCAAAATTCCACATGAATTTCATATATTGTTTTTACTTTAAGATGTCTATGCTTCTATGTTGAAGTATACTCGTATATTTAAGAATAACTTATTAAACGCCAATGGGGTGGCTTTGTACTATGCCAGCATCATTAGACTGGAGCTATGCTCTTCAGAATTTTTTTTCCATGTATGTTGCAGGGTTAGAATTGTCAATAAAAGAAATTTGAGATTTGGAAGACAGACAAAAAAAGCAGCCATTTTTTTTTTAAGCTCTGAAATTTGGTACAGGGTGCCCATTACCGCTGCAGACTGTAAATGTTGTCACCAATCTGCTGGCTGACTTTGGTAGCCAGGTGGGCACCATTGGGGCCTGTAGCCTCTCCAGCTCTTGCTGGACTCTCTGCTTCAGCTTCTCTAGGCCTCGGATGGTGTATGGAAAGCATTATGTCAATGGCATTAGCTTCTCCAGCAAGTCACCTGTGTCATTGAGGCTGGAGGTGGTGAGAGACATATGTGGCCAGTCTTTATCTTTGCTTGTCCATATTTTACATCCAGATATTCTTCTTTAAAAATTTTTTTAAATGTTTATTTGTTTAGGGGTGCCTGGGTGGCTCACTTAGGTGAGTGTCTGACTCTCGGTTTTGGCTTGGGTCATGATCTCGTGGTTTTGTGGGTTTGAGCCCCATGTTGGGCTCCAAGCTGACCATGCAGAGACTGCTTGGGATTCTCTGTCTCCCTCTCTCTCTGCCCCTCCCCTATTGTGCTGTCTCCGTTTCTCACAAAATAAATAAATAAAGTTGGAAAAAAATAAGTGTTTATTTATTTTTGAGAAATGGAGCTGGGGGGTTGGGGAGAGAGTGAGCAGGGCAGAGGCACAGAGAGAGGGAGCAGGAGAATCCCAAGCAGGCTCTGTGCTGTCAGCGCAGAGCCAGACATGGAGCTCAAACCCATGAACCATGAGTGAGATCATGACCTGAACCAAAATCCGGAGTTGTAGGCTTAACCAACTGAGCCACCCAGGTGCCCCTCTACTGTCTTAACTATCGTTCCAGCTTACTGGTCACGTCAGGCCCCACATCGGCTGCAGACAAGGAGCTCTTTATTTTATATGGTTCTTGTGGTTCTGCTTCTCTGGTTGACCCATGACCCATACAGCCTGCATAGGCCCGACACTGCTGGGCTTTGGGGATCACAATGGCGAGTGAGCTTCTTCTTTATAGAGCTTATAGTCCAGTTTAGGATATTATTATTATAACACATGTTGTTTTAGATTTTCAATCAAACTGATTGAAATTAATATGTAAATTAATAATATGTTTAATAGCATTTAAAAGATTTTTGAAGACTTTTCTTATTATGTAATCACTGTCATGACATCTTTACGGATGTAAGGAAGAGTAAGCTGGGATGTAAGACTTTCCTCACGGCTGAGCAAGGATTTAAGACAACAACTAACCAAAGGTCATAAAGTTTGTAAGTGGCAGAAATTTAGTGTTCTGGTTCATCTTCTAGCATTTGTTTAAATGCAAAGGTTGTGAAAATAAACCCGATTTCCCAGTTTCCCAGAGGAAACACTACTAACCATTGTGTCTATGCATTGCCAAACTATTTATCAATCCAGAAAAAATACATAAATCTGATAAGACAGTTGTCATCATACAGAAAGCCACATTGGATTTTTCATCCCAGTAGATATGACCATGGGAGCATGAGCAAATAAAATGCCAGTTGTCTTGGCGACCTTTCTTTTGATGCTAAGCTTCACATAATAGGCCCCTACAGGTTGCATTTTTAGATCTTGTCTTCCCTTGGAGCTGCAGAGAGATGCTGAGATTTGTGCTGAAACTGTCATCGGAGGGGATTGTCTCCCATCCGGCTACACAGGGCGGAGTTGGAGTGATGGGCACTTCTGCCAAATATGCCACCTAGATGGAATTTCACAAAAAGGAATATCATATATATCATCATAATCATGGCATTTCTTCCAGAGCCTCAGAAGTGCCGAGTGGCCCAGACCAGCAGTGCAGCCAGTGGCATATTTTATCTCTCACAGGCAGCGTCAGTGTCCTCTGTGACATCATTCCTTAAGAGCTGGGGTACTTGGCTACCATCTTTAATCTGTTCTTTAAAAATTTCTCATAGAAGATTATTATGTGCTGGTTTGTAAAATTAAACCCTATGGAAGTATGTGGAGGAAAAAGAAGTCTCTTGTTTCCTCTATCTCCTATCCTAATCACCAAAGTGAGCCATTCTTGAAAAATCATGTATATATATATATACTCCACAAATATTTATTGAATACCTAATAATTACCAGGGACTATTTTTGGGAATGGAATTATAGCAGTGAACAAAACATACTAAAAAAACTCATTTAGTTTGTGTCTTAGTCTCTTCGGGTTGCTGTAACAAATTGCCACAGATTGGGTAAATTTTTTTTAATGTTTTTATTTATTTCTGGGAGAGAGAGAGAGAGAGACAGCGAGAGAGACAGCGTGAGCAGGGGAGGGTCAGAGAGAGAGGGAGACACAGGATCCGAAACAGGCTCCAGGCTCTGAGCTGGCAGTCAGCACAGAGCACAGAACCGTGAGATCATGACCTGAGCAGAAGTCGGATGCTTAACTGTCTGAGCCACCCAGGCACCCCCAGACTGGGTAGCTTAAACAGCAAACATTTATATCTTACAGTTGCAGAGGCAGGGCAGTCTCAGATCTAGGTGCCAACAGATTCAGTGTCTGATGAGGATCCCTTCCTGGTGTGCAGATGGCTGTCTTCTCATTGGCTCCCCACATAGTGAAGAGCAGAGATAGAGAACAAGCTCTTATAAGGAAACTAATCTCAGAAGGGCTATGATTTAATCACCTCCAAAGAGCCCGCCTTCCAGTACCATCACCTTAGGGGTTAGGATTTCAACGTATGAAGTTTTGGGGGGTGAGGGGGGCACAAATCTTCACTCCATAATGGTCTACAGTTAGCCCATGATAACATATACCCGTGTGTTAGCTAAGGTATGGCCAGTATCTGTAACGCAAAGACCCCAAATGTTTAATAGGTACAAGTTATGGAAGTTTATTTCCTGTGTATGTAACATGGTTAGGCTGTGAAGAGTCCTTCAGACGCTCATTCTGCCATTAAATGAGATTAGAGCTTGCATCCTTGGGCCGGGTTTTAGCTGGAGTATCATCCCACCTTAATCCCTTGGAGAGGATTGCTCCTATTTGTTCTTCAGCCCTGGTTCGTTTTACCTTCCCCAAAGCTGGGCCAGCAGCCTTGTTCTCTGCCTGGTCGGTAGCCAGCACTCTGGCGCTTGCTCCCCTTACGGCATCTTTCCACTTTGTGTAGATTGTCTCTTCCTTTGTCTCACTTACCAGAGCTGGGCTCCCCGGGGTGTGGTCTGTAGAGAATACATATAGAAATCAGCTGGGATACCGGTTGAAAATATGCTTTCTTGGCTTTGGAGGCTGGACCCAGTAATCTGCATTTTTTAAAAAATATTTTTATTTATTTCTAGGAGAGAGAGAGAGAGAGACCGCGTGAGCAGGGGAGGGTCAGAGAGAGAGGGAGACACAGACTCCAAAACAGGCTCCAGGCTCTGAGCCGGCAGTCAGCACAGAGCCCGACGTGGGGCCCGAACCCACGAACCGCGAGATCATGACCTGAGCGAAAGTCAAGCCACCCAGGCGCCCCAGTAATCTGCATTTTAAACAAGCTCCTTAGGTATTTTTATGCACAGGAAGATTTAAGAACTTCCTTTTGTGGCGTTTTGCAGAGAAACACTGTCTTATTCATTGCTATTTCTAGGGGGTCTGATACTCATTAGGTCATTAATTCTTTCTTCAGAAAACCAATGAACCAGGCTGTAGTTGGTAAACAAAACCAGGTCCATGGTGTTCATCTCTGCATCCTTGGCACCTAGTATGTATGTGGAATTTTGAACAAGCTCCGTCAATATCACAAATGAAGTTTTAAATGAATGAATAAATGGCAAGAAATTAAAAAAGGTTCCAGTTATAATTCGTTATATGCTGATCTTATGACTTTGGGCAAATCACAAAATCTCTCTGAACCTAAATTACCACATTAAATAGATGGGATAGTAATATTCATCCACATGTCTCACAGCTCCTTGTGGATAACAAATCCTTAAGTGAAATTATTTGTATCAACCACGTAACACGATGTCTGGCATAGAGCAACTGCCAGACAAGATGGTGTCCACCGTAATGTCTGGCGGTAATGCCTGTAATGCCTTTATAAGGCACCATGCAGATGCTTTCAGCCCTATGATTATTTTCATTATGTATTTAATCAAGCTGTCTGTGTACACAATTGAGCTTTGCTTTGCCCATTAAATAGGTGGTTTCTAGATACGGCATCAGGTTTGAAGTGCAAAAGGGTCCAGAGAAAGACAGGAGGTGAGTCACAGCCCACAGTGACTTGCCTCCTGGGTGGTCCAGCAGAGAAAGCTCTGCAGCAGGACAGTATCTGGATGCACTGAGTCACTGAAGCGCTGGCATCCTTCCTTGAGGGAGGGCTGCCCTCAGGCCCGGAAGAGGGGGAGTCCATGACAGCACACAAGAGCTGACAAAGAATCTCCATTCGCTTTCTGTGAAGTGCAAATAAAACACAGGTTTTTGCATGTGAAGAAGTCTGTTGCAGGCCTTGGTTTCTCATATTTTTCTAGTTTAGGGTTTTTATCATCCTTCCACTGACAATTCATGTTTTGATTCACTTCAAAGGGCTTTTCCAGTAAAGTAGCAAAGCCCCAGGGCTTAAGGGAGGCCTTGTGTCTGCCATGCACTTGCAAGGCTGCTGGATGGGTCTTCACAGAAAATGGTAGGTCCAGTGGATTTCACTTCTTTAAGTACGCTACATGTTTTGAGGCTAGTGTTGAGAGGTTTTGGAAGATGACAGAATTGTCTGAAGGAAGGACATGGACGGCATGTCCAGGGACATAAAATATGTCCAACAGCTATGGACATATTTTAGCTACAAGTGGAATCCTATGCTTGAGTGGATTGAATCAAAATGAGTGAGAAACAAATGACCATCTAAAGGATAAAATCAAACAAAAAAGTTAAGCAAATTCCTATAGTCATGCAACATAACTATCAAAGAAGCAAAAATTAGTTGGAGGACATATATAATTCAGGGCACCTACTTGCCTGCACAGTCTTCTGGGGGAAATTTACCCTGTATAACCTCTGCTGTTACAGCCACTGTCCCAAACGTCAAGTCTAATTGGAGGAGGAATGGGCATCTTCTATCAGAAAGATCTTTGTATAGGCTGGCCCGTGACCAACTACAGCTGTGGCCTGGCTCAAGGACACAAATTATCAATTGATTCCTAATCTCAGGAACGTGGGTGAGCAGAAGGAAGGCGGTGTGCGGCATAGCAGGTAAATTTGAGCATGATGTGGCCATCATGGCCAAGTGTAAACTGTGCGCAAAGCCTGACTGCTAGGAGAACTCCCCACCTGAACTGGGGCTTGCTGGGTAAGTTTTGTTTTCCTTCAACCAGTAATAAACTCTCATTCGAGCAGTCAAAAAAGATCAGTCTCAGTGGCTTTGTAGTGCAGTGGTTAGAACATAGGCTCTGAAACTCGGTTCCCTGGGTTCATAATCCCTGCACTATCACAAGTTGGCTAAGTGAACTTGGACAGCTTATTTAACATTTTGAAGGCTCATATTCTCATCTGTAAAACAAAGCTACCTCATAGGGTTATCTTGAGGATTGAGTGAGTTTATTATGTATAGGGAAGGCTTAGAATAATGCCAGAACACAGAGTAAACAGTAAGTATTTTTAAAAAATGCTTATTTATTTATTTATCTATCTATCTATTTATTTATTTTTGAGAGTGAGAGCGAGAGCAGGAGAGAGAGAGAGAGAGAGAGAGAGATTGTGAGCAGGGGAGGGGCAGGGAGCGAGGGAGACAGAGAATTCCAAGCAGACTCCGCATTGCCAGTGCAGAGCCCATCGTGGGGCTCAAACTCACAAACTGAGATCATGACCTGAGCCAGGATCAAGAATCAGACTCTTAACTGACTGAGCCACCCAGGCACCCTAGTAAACACTAAGAATTAATAAGAACTAAGCAGACACACAAAGAAGAAAAACTCAGAAATAGAGTGTTTTTGGGGAGAGAGGAGGGAAAGAAAAAACTCGCATGTTAATAATGCTGACAAAAACTGAGGACTGATGGATGTGGGGGGAGGGGGGGATGGGCATGGAGGAGGACACTTGTGGGGATGAGCACTGAGTGTTATGTGGAAACTAATTTGACAATAAACTATTAAAAAAAAATAAAAGAAAAGAAAAAAAAATGTGGCGATAACCTAATTTAACTATATCCAAGGCAACATCTCCCTCCTCATCTCCCTTCACCTTTTACAATGGTCTTTGTTACCACACCCGCTGTGAATGTTCCTCCTGCCTCCCTGACCACTCTTTCTCATTCTTCTTTGCTGACCCCATCTCCTCTCTCTGACTGATACTGAACTTCCTCAGGGCTCAGTTCTGAGCCTTCCTCTCTTACTTCCATAAACTGTTACTCTGGGTGATCTTACCCATTTCTTTAAATATCATCTGTATTCTGAAGTTTCCCGAATCTGTTTTCCAGATGTATTATCTCCCGTAATCCAGACTTGTTACCTGTATGTTCACCAGGTTGTCACTGGTCCAGATTGATGCTCTTAGTCCTTCTGCCCTAAGCTGCTCCTCCCCTTGCTTCCCTTCTCACAAAATGGCATCACTCATGACTCATCATGTTGCTATTCTAACCGAAACCTGAGTTGTCCTTAAGCTTCCCTTTTCCCCTAACTACTCCTATTCAGCCCAGTGCCTAGTCCTGTGGGGTTTTCCTCCCATATATAACACAAATAGATCCCTGTTTCCAGTCCCCATTAACATGCCACCATCATCTCTCAATAGACAACTACTAAAGCCTCTTGACTGGCTTCCTTATGCCCACTCTTGTTCTGCTAGGGTACATTCCCACACTACAGCAAAAGTATCTTATCTGTCTAAAAGCCACCGTACTTTCCTACTTAACACATCTCAGTGGCTTCCCACTCCCCTACACCAAAACCCACGCTTTTCACTTGGGTTCATACATCCCTTCATGATATAGGTCTTGGCCACCTCCCTACCCTTGTCTCATGCCTTCTTTCCCTTGTTCTCTGGCCTTTCGGTGCTTTGAACAAGTCAAACTCATGCGTTCTTCCCACCATTTGCATTTTTATTCCCTCTACCTGGAATGTCTTTCTCCCATGCTTTTTGTACATCTCACTCACTCGCTTCCCATCCTTCCCAATTCAGCTCTAATCTCTTGCTCAGAGATGCCTGCTCTGATCATTCAATGCTACAAGGTTATTCCCCAGTTACTTTTACCTCATCGCTGTTTGTTTCTTTCATAGGCTGAATCACAATGACTCCAATTTTGGTTCTTCACCTTATCTGCCTTTCTCACTAGAAAGTAAGCTTCCTGAGGACAGGGGACCTTGTTTGATTTGTTCACTGATATTTCTCCGTGCTTATCAGTGTTCAATAAATATTTGTTGAATGAATGAATGAACGGTGTCTTGATAAGTTCCATGGTTTCAGTTCCTAGTGAGTCCAAACCTAAATTCCGGATCTTGGGTGCTGTGGGATATTTGTGCCCTTGGATATTTTTGCCTAAGCAACTTTGAATGAGTTTCTGCAAAAAACAAAAACAAAAACAAAAACAAGCAAAAAACCCAAAAAACCCAGCAAGTATATTTTGACAAATATGTTCTTTTTTTCTAATTTATATATAATCATGAGTGGAACATGTGACAAATATGGAAATATTGGCCCAAATACTACTGCTGCACATACAGAGATTATGGCGCTAGAGAATGGAACCACTGGTATCAGACAGCTTTCCCAAGTGAAAGCTTGAAACTATCAATGGCTGATATACAAGTCTGAACTTGACATATGAAATGTGATTTGAGTGTTGTTTCAAAGTTTACTCTGTTTGATAGTGTGATACACAAAGTCACACATCCCCAAGCCTTCATTGTGTCAAGTTAACCTGACACAGAACTGTTCTGTTTGTTCCAACTTTACCTTTAGCTTTCCTCTAAACAGCAGTGATTTGCCTAGAAAACATCTCACATTCATATACATGCAGAAAAACTGTACTCATTGACATGTCTAGGTTTAATGCTGTTGCGTTTTTTCTTTTGCTCATGAACTCACCTTTTCTTACATATATAAGTTAGATGTACTAATTTTGTACTTTATTCCTTAACAATCTGTTCTTGTTTTTCTTACTGTTTTGGCCTTGGGTAGATATTATTTTCCCCATTTTACAAATAGATCTCAAGAAGTTAAATGCTTTTCCAGAGTTTACAATGAGTAAGGAGCCTACACTGGTCTGGGTGGCTCCAAGCCATTTTATCCAAAGAATAATTAAAAATTCACTAATCATCAGGGAAATGCAAATCAAAACCACAATGAGATCTCACTTCACACCTGTTAGAAGTGCTATTCTCAAAAGGAGAAGAAATAACAAGTGTTGGTGAGGATGTGGAGAAAAGGGAACCCTTGTGCACTGTTGGTGAGAACATAACTTGGTGCAGCTACTATGCAAAAAAGTATGGCAGTTCCTCAAAAAATTAAAAATAGAATTACAGTAGGATCCAGCAATTCTACTTCTGGTATTCATCCAAAGAAGACAAAAACACTAGTTTGAAAAGATATATGCATCCCTATGCTCATTGTAGCATTATTTGCAATAGCGAAGACATGGAAACAACGTAAATGTTCATCGATGGGTGAATGGATAAAGAAAGTGTGGTGTATACACACACACATACACACACACACACTCTATGTACTATATATATATATATCTACCACGTCTACTATATACATATATAATAGAATATTATTTAGCCATAAAAAATAATGAAATCTTGCCATTTGTGACAACATAGATTTGAGGACATTATGCTGAGTGAAATAATTCAGACAGAAAAAGACAAATACCATATGAGCTCACTTACATGTGGAACCAAAAAACCCTGGAAAAGAACACATCCCCCCTTCCTCCCACCCCAGCCCATGTCTATAGAGAACAGATTGGTGGTGGCCCTGAGGCAGAGTGTAGGGGTGAGCAAAAATGGGTGAAGGGGGGTCAAAAGGCACAGATTTGCAATTTTAAAATGGAGGAGTCATAGGGATATAATGTACAGCATATAGTTGATGATAGTGTATTGCATAATTGAAGATAGCTGGGTAAGTGAATCTTGACAGTTCTCATCATGAGAAAAAAACACTACAACTATGTATGGGGACAGATACCAAATGCATTCATTGTGATGATCATTTTATAATATATACAAATATTGATTCATTACATTGTACATTGGATACTAATATAATGTTATGTAAATTATACCTCAATAAAAAAGAAAAATTATGCATGCAGAATTTTCAAAGGAAGTAGAAAAATTGGGTTCTATACCCTTAACCCAATCCCTTCCTAAAAGATATTAAGAGCTGAAGTCGCAGAAAGGGAGTGAGAAAGGATCTTGGAGGAAAGTTGTTGGAGAGTATTTCCTGTCCCCTTCTGTCAGTGGTGTGGATAGGGGAGTGCTTCCTTATCAGCTCACAGTGGGAAGGATTCTGAGGGGAACTGAGTCCTGGCTTGCTATGTGTGTCCTGCTGGTGGTTGACTTCCGTCTGAGAACCAAAGGTAAAGGGTACAGTAGGAACTGCTCACGATGGCAGGGTGAAGGCAGGGACAGCAGCGGGGCACTAAGTGGCCTGGCAGGGATGTGTGAGCCCCTACTGGCCAGGTGAATGCCACAGAAGGCAGCAGGTGGAAACTATATGAAGGACCCTTTCCAAGAGGAGGTCCTGTCAGAATAAGAAGGCCAAAGCAGTAAGCGGATCCACCACCAGGCCAGAAGTGGGGAGTGGAAGATTGAGAAAGGTTAGCCAGACAGTAGTCTATCACCCATGAGGAAATTAGGGAGTTAGATGGGGTTGAGCCTTGACTATCCACTGGGACCCAAAAACACCAGCACTAGATCATAGTGGAACTATTTAAGCAAGACCTTTGCTTCTTTTTCCCCTCACTTGCTTGCCATCCTGCTCGGATGGGGTAGGGATATTGGGGTAAAAGTTGTAGACAGGTGAAGGAGTTATGGACGGTGACAAGTGAACTTGGAGAAGGCGCGCTGGCATCATGGAAACATAAAGGATTGGCCCGCCCCCCGCTCCCTTCCCTATTGCAGGCTGCTCCTGAAGGAGGCCTAAGCTAAAGGAGATGCAGTAGAATATTCTATTCATCTGAACTACTATTACGTCTAGAAGCAACTGAAAAGCCACATGACCCACTCAGGTTTTTATCTGGGGACAAGGAGAAAGATGAGGGGGTTTGTTGGGGGTGTTTGTGATAAAGAATAAGCTTGGAATTTTCAGCCTTTTGAGTTCTACTTGTTCAGCATACTAGTTACATAGACGATTATATAGAGCATAATAGTTACATATACAATAGGAGCAATTACATGTATATAATCTTATAATGCATAATTTTTTCATGGAATATATTTTTCATTTTGAAGTTTAAGGGCTTCAAAAATTGGTTGAGGAATATAGCACAAAAAGCTTTTTCAAACAGGCAGATTTGAACTTATATTTAACTGTCTTAGGTCATTTAAATAGGCCCTAAACATCCTAAAAGACATTCACTGAAGCGGGTAAAGGCACAAAGGATTTGGCATTCCTAACGTTAGCATGCATCGGAATCACCTAGGTCCGTTAAAACAGCTTGCTGGGCCCTTCCCTCGCAGTTTCTGAATTAGTCGGTCAGGGTGGATCCCGGGGAATTTGTACTTGTAACAAGTTTCTACCTGATATTAATGCTTTGGTTCAGGGACTGCACTTTGACAGCCACTCTCTTAGACTGCAGTCTGACTCAGGGCTTCCAAGACTTGAGTCTTCCAACTGGAGTGGTTGGGATTTCATTTCAGGTGTCATCAGTTTTGAGTACGTTCTCTGTGCACTCGTGGGCAGCATTAGCATTTCCTTTGCTATCAGTCCTCTGTTCTCATTCTGTCCCGTGCGTTTTGTGTGTTTCTCTTATTCAGGAAGGAATAGGGGAATAAAAGGAATAAAAGGAATGGCTTTTAGTTGAATTTCTCTTTTAAGCTAAGGAAGGCATAATGGTGTTGGCAATCAATACTTATTGAAGTCTCTTCCATTAATAAACCAAACCAGACCAAACCAAAATAAAACAAACCAAACCAAAACAAAAACTCTTCCTTTATTTACCGCCTAGATTATTTCTGTAAGTCACCTCGTAGCGAAAGAATCATGTAGCTGCATCTGGAAACACTTATTTCCCAGGAGAGGCTTACATGTAACGTAGATATTTTTTACACTCAGTTTACTCTGCCAGTTATGGAGAGTTCTTTTGGAGGGAAAAGGATACTTTTTCAACAAATATTTCTTTCATACAAGCGTAGGCACACATATTAAAGATTTATCGTTCACACAAGGACTCCACAGACTCACACCTCACTTAAGTTTTAAAGTGTTCCAGATGGTACAACTTCTAAGGCAACTTATTTCATATCACAAGATGAGGTGTCTTATCTTCTCTGTCACTCTGCTCACCTGAGCCATCAACCCCATGCACCCCAAGCGGTGCGTGCTTGTGCAGTAGTGCACCTTCTACCGGAGAAAAGAGTCCTCTTTGCTGGGTTTAAGGCTTGCAGAGTGTCAGTGTATGTAACCGACATGTAGGGATTACATACAGATGGCGGCTTGCGGCTGTCTTGCAAATATATTTCTATAATTACTTTTACAGATGGAAACTGCAGTGATGAAAAAGGAAAGGACTGGTTTCTAAAGCATCAGAAATATGTTCAAACAGTTACCTTCCCCCAAACATAAACTTGACCAACTTTGGCGTCAGATCTTGCAGATCTTGGCATGCGCTCTTTTCTTCTGTCTTCAAGGCAGGATTTGTTTTTAAGTTTTCCATGGGTCTTTCCATGCCGGCTGCCTTTCTTTTCTGATTTTGGCAATTTCTCATATGTATTTCGATCAAGTCAAGAAATCACAGAAATAGGAACTAACTTTAATGAATTTATGAGAATCGGTTTGACCGTTTGCAGCCAATGCTTGTCTGTTCCCACTGCTTCTTTCCCCGTTCTCTTCTGATACAATCAGCCATTGATGATTTAAGTGTAGCCACTCTGGAAGGTTCTCAGGTGTTCCTATATAAGAAAATGGTTACTCATCATATTGAGAATCTCATTTTGAGATTTAACTCATCTGCCTCTTGTGGTTAGTTCTGTTAATTCAATTACTTTATTATTATTATTTTTTTAATGTTTTTAAAAATGTTTTTATTTATTTCTAGGAGAGAGAGAGAGAGAGAGAGACAGAGTGAGCAGGGGAGGGTCAGAGAGAGAGAGGGAGTCACAGACTGAAACAGGCTCCAGGCTCTGAGCTGGCAGTCAGCACAGAGCCCGACGCGGGGCTCGAACCGCGAGATCATGACCTAAGCGAAAGTCGGACGCTTAACCGACTAAGCCACCCAGGCGCCCCTACTTTATTATTTTTTAAATGTTCATTTTTGAGAGAGACGGTATGAGCAGGGAAGAGGCAGAGAGGTGGGGAGGGGAGGGGGAGCAGAGGATCCAAAGCAGGCTTTGCACAGTCAGCGCAGAGCCCAAAACAGTGCTCAAACTCAGGAGCTGAGAGATCGTGACCTGAGCCAAAGTCAGACACTCAACTGACTGAGCCACCCAGGTGCCCCAATTCAATTACTTTAAAAAAAAAATAAAGGTAAGATTCACTGGAATCTACTTCCATTTTGTCTCTCTTCTACGTTTCCTAAATCTTTCTTATTGCTATTCTGTTTGTTGTAGGCTGTTTAGAGGAATTTCTGGCATGTTCGATATTAAGTACAAATCCCATCAATTTCACACTTAAAACAGCAGAAAGAATCTTATCACAAATGCTGTCCAGTAAGAAGTCATAAAAATTCTAACAAAAATTTTTCTAGAAATTTTATTTTCTTTTCATTTCACATAAGCATGTTATACCTGCTTCCAAATTACTTCCTGAATAGCAGAAACACCTGTTCAATATACTTTTCCAAAGATCCAAAATACTATCATGGAAAGCTTTTGAGAGTCCTTTCTCTCAGGCTGAGTCAATAGGAAGTAAAATTTTATAGTAGTCCGAGAGCCTCTTGGCCTCCTTCAGCCCTCCCTTCTACAAATTTATTTTATTCCATTTTATTTTAATTCCATCCCCTAGACCCTTTTTACGTCTCCTCTCTTATCCAGTGACATATCATGACAGCTTACAGGTCTCTTCCAGGTCACCCAGCTAAGATCCTTGCACAAAAAATATTACTCAAAAGAAATAGCTTAAAGAGGCACCTGGGTGGCTCAGTCGGTTGAGCATCTGACTTCGGCTCAGGTCACGATCTCGCGGTTTGTGGGTTTGAGCCCCACATCAGGCTCTGTGCTGACAGCTAGCTCAGAGCCTGGAACAGGCTTCTGATTCTGTGGTTCCCTCTCTCTCTGACCCTCCCCTGCTCATGCTCTCTCTCTCTCAAAAATAAATAAAACATTTTAAACAATTAAAGAAAAATAACTTAAAATTCTTCTAAACTTTAAGAAGAGATCTATAATAAAAGAGTAAACATTTTTACAATCACAGTGTCCTCCTCTTAGCAGATATTCCAAAGTAGAAAACACTGGCAATTAGAAGCCACACGGATGGATAATTCCAGAGTTCCATCCATGACCCAGAAAACTTAAGGAACTGCTGTTGGGCAGTCAATGGTAGTGTCCTCCATAGTCCTGCATAAAAGTAGTGTTTTTTTTTTCTTTTAATGTTAAATTAACTTATTTTGAGAGAGAGAAAAAGTGTGAGTGGGGGAGGGGCAGAGAAGGAGAGAGAATCCCAAGCAGGTTCCTCACTATCAGAGCAGAGCCCGATGAGAGGCTCAAACCTACAAATCCTGACATTCATGACCTGAGCCTAAGTTCGAGCTTAACTGACCGAGCCACCCAGGCACCCCAAGAAACAGTCTTTTTTAATAAGACCGGCACACTCTTCTTTTGACTTTTAGCATGCAGTATCTTGAATATCATTTCTTCCATAGGCAGTAGTAGAGATGTGTTTCAGGGTATCTGCCATAGCAGTAGTTTATTGGACTAAGAGTGGATAACTGGTCCAAAGGCCATTAAGTCACAAACTTGTCAACAGTCTGCAAGGTCCAGCTGTACCAGACAAGCCTGGGCAATCAGTCTCTCTGGGGACATTTGTACCAAGAAATTCCAAGACAACCAGCTCCAGGGTCTGAGCTGAAAAGTCTTTACACAGAGCTGAGGTTAGGGCAGTGGTTTTGAGGCCGTGTGCAAGATAAACAAAGAGCACAGGTTGAGAAAGAAAAGACTGGAGCAGACACGTAGGAAGAGGCAGAAGGCAGGAACCACAAGTCATGGGCAGAGAGCACGGGGCACAGGGAGGGAGAGATTGCACTTTGATGTCCACATTTCCAGAAGTCCAGATTGCTTTTTTAAAAAAAATTTTTTAATGTTTATTTATTTTTGATTGAGAGAGAGAGAGAGAGAGAGAGAGAGAGATAGCATGAACTAGGGAGGGGCAGAGGGAGAGAGGGAGACACAGAATCCGAAACAGGCTCCAGGCTCTGAGCTGTCAGCATAGAGCCTATGGGGGGCTCGAACTCACGAACCATGAGACCGTGACCTGAGTGGAAGTTCGATGCTTAACCGACTGAGCCACCCAGTTGCCCCAAGATTGCTTTTGCTTCTTGATATTGAAATCCATGAAATCCCTGCGTCTTAAAAGCAAGCCTCCATTATTTTCTTTTTACTTAAGTGAATTCGAGTAGGTTTCTGTTCTTGTGCAATGGGGTAATATATGGACATCGTAAGTGAGGTGTTAGTCTTGCTCAGAACTTTCTGCCCTCCTTTCCCCTACTTACAAGGCAGCAGAGAGGGTCCTCAATGAACCCTGTCTATACGATAGGGTTTTCAGCCTCGGAAATCTAAAGGAGGAAAAACATTCAAGGATGAGTATTAGAGCTTATCAAGTAGATTTTTACAAATCCATGGCAGAGACAATCATTTTGAGTGAAAATGCGTTTTAGGGATCAAGGGCCAAGACCGCAGAGAGGGAGAGAAAGACAGAGGAAACCTTGAAGGACTAACGTTTGCCAAGATTCTGATTTGAGTAAGACATCAATGGATTTGTCTGAGTTTTACCCAGAAGTGAGTGAATTAAGTTTTCTGCCATCAGGGGAAAATTGAGGCTTGAGAAGAAAATAGCGCATTTACAGAAACATTTAAATTGAAAGTCAATTTAAAAGAAAGAGGTATCTTTTTCTATCTGAGCTTATAGCTAGTGGAAATGGTACCCAGAATATCAAGCCATAAGAAAACACTGCAATTTCAGAAGGGAGATCATACAAAGACATAGAAATAATATATTTTCTCCTCCAACACACATATATAAAAGCCTAGGGTAGTCACTTTTGCATAAAACCTTGTGGGAGTATCTACCCATCACAGAATAGAAGCTTTACTGAATGCTTGTTAATGCTAAAGTCAGAAATAAGAATTCCACGCCAGGTCTCTCATCTGTGGTTTCATCTATATCCACCTCATGGAAGTAGGCTCATTATCACCCCCAGTTTATAGATGAGGAAACTGAGGCTTAAGGAGATCAGCGCCTGTGGTTTCAAAGTGATCACACCAAACTCTGTTCAAAGTACACCCTTGTGGCTCCTTTAGGAAAAGAAACACCCGAACAGAGCTGGAAGCCACGCGGTGCTGTTCAAGAACTATCTGTCTTTAGAACCAATTGGGAAGCACTTGGCCATTATGGAAAGATCAAGGACCCTGGAGTCAGACTTGAATTTTCAGTCAGTGTTAAGTTAATTAAACAAGGAGGCCACTAGATTGACGTGGCTTTAATGCCGTGGCAGCAGTTTCAAAAGGAAGCTTATAGGCCTGGTGCCTCTGAGCCTGCTGACCCGTCTCTGTTAGGTTCTCCCCTGATCCGTGAAGCTTCCCCTCCCTGCTGTAGCCAGTATGGAGTTAGGAGACGTGGATGCTGGTTCCAGCCCTGTCACCAGCGAGGCATGTACTCCTTCAATCTCTTCCTTGAGTCTGTATGTATTTTTTGTTTAAGTACTCATTTTATTTCTAAATTGAAGGAGTTTGGACAAGAGCAGGGTTTCTAAGACCTATTCTAAAAACCTGTTACTCAAATCATCTTCTTGGAAAGCATGGCCAACGGCTCAAGAAACATAAATTAGAAGCGCAGGATGAACTAGGAAAATTAAGAACGAGGCAGGAAAACATTCCTTGTTCCAGTCATTGCTGGCATCGACCCTAATCTGGAGGTAATTTTTACACTTATAAAACTGTCACATGATCTTTGCTTCGTCTACCACTATTCAGATATGGAGGCGTTCTGGTCTTTAGAAAGGTACTAAATCCAAATAGGTCCAGGAGAAATACTTAGAGGAAAAGCCTAAAGGAAATAATGGTTACTATTTGGAACCAGTTAGCATTCCTGTCTGAGCACCAGTAACGGAGATTTCACCTGCCTCTAACGTTTTTGCCGGGTGTAGAAGCGGCTTTGTGTGAATGCAGAGGGTTTGAGGGAGAAGGCTCCGTTAGGAACAATCCACACAGAGGAAACACAACCAGGGGCTTCATGAATATGAATGAGCAAAGTCAAGGTGTCTGCATAATTTAAGTGAGACACCTCTCTCCTTAAACTTTGAAAAACAGCGAAAAGGACTCTATAGCAGCCTGATAAGTAGCCAATCCTTAATTAAATAAGCAGGGCAAAGTAGAGAGCAATTGAAAAATGGAAAATGAGAGAGCATAGAGAATTAGTGCGCCTGCTTATGTGATCTACTAAAGTCACCCATGAATGAGGAACGAGGCAAACTCAATGACATTTGGCTTAATTTGTTAATGCTTTACCACAGGGATATCCTCTGTCTGGGCATATTTTCTGAATAAAACATGGGTAGGAATCCACAGACAATAAATGGTTGAAATGTCTCTTTTTCCTCCCAATAGCGTTAAAACAACAGGCTATTTTCAAAAATATTTTTCTCTCAGATCAAAATCTGTATTTTACAAAACAAAAGACATGTTTCCTGAACCATAATCTTTAAGAATGGGTGGTTCTCACACACGGACATATCCAGCAGGAATTTGTCGAGTGTCCCCTGTGACCTAGGCATCGATTGGATGTATAAAACTCCCATCAAATGGACAGATACAATGCAAGCATTACATATATTAGATTGCTTAATTATCACGATAACGTTGTAAGTGAGGCATAATAGCCCTTCTTTACAGATGAAAAAAGTGAGGCTCAAAAAGATTTGTAATTTCTTCAAGTTTTCATGCTTATGTTTGCTGGAACCAAGTATTAATAGAGAAAATGAGGCATATTAACATTTTAAAAGTTTATTTGAACAATAATCTATTTAAGTTGGCAGCACCAATTGGGAGGTCCCCTCTGCCGCTCTAAGACCTAATTTATTGAAAATAATTTTTTTCATGTTTATTGATTCATTTTGAGTGAGAGAGAAAGAGAGAGAAAAAAGAGCATGCTCGAGAGCAGGGGAAAGGCAGAGAGAGAAGGAGAGAGAGAATCCCAGGCAGGCTCTATGATGTCAGCTTGGAGCCCTGTGCAAGCCTCCAATTCAGGCACCGTGAGATCATGGCTTGAGCTGAAATCAAGAGTGGGATGCTTAACCAACTCAGCCACTCAGAAGGACCAGACCCAGTTTCCTAGGACTGTGGATCCCCACCGCCCCCACCGCCCACCCCAGCAGCTTGAGATGGCTTCTCTCCTCTTTGCGCTTTCCCTCTTACTCTCCACACAATTTGTTAGCACTTTCCTCATGATTATTTGGTTCAGTATCGAGGAATATCCATTCTCATTGCTCGGTTCAGAGCTAGCTGGACACAGGTGGAGACTACGTACTGCTTTCAGGCTGCAGAGGTGATAGTTCTTGGTACTTCCAGTTGGAACTTTGGACCCCTTGTCTTAGAAATGATATATAATGGGTAGGTTGGAGGTGGTAGAGTGGCTAACGTGTTGTGTTTCTGTTTTCAGAAGACCTGTGTCAGATCTTTTGCCAACATTACTAGCCTGAGCTTCAGTTTTCCCACCTATCTGAGATGAGATTATGATGATGACAGATAACACTTAACTCAAAGATTAAGTGAGGCGATGACTAGCCTATTTTAAGTGTTTAAAGCATGTTAGTTATTATTTTTAGTTTTAGGATATACTAGTGCCACGTGAAGGCGTAAGCTGGGTTAAAAAAGCCTTTTGTGGACTTGCCTAGACATCAATGTGCATTATGTAAGGTTGTTTCTATGCAAGAACATCCTGATGTTTAAAAAATATTTATTTATTATTTTTGAGAGAGAGAGAGAGAGCACGAGCACAGGAGGGGCAGAGAGACGGAGACAGAAGATCCAAAATGGGCTCCGAGCTGACAGCATAGAGCCCGATGTGGGGCCTGAACTCACAAACTACAAGATAATGACCTGAGCTGAAGTTCAACCAACTGAGCCACCCAGGTGCCCCGAGAACATCTGAAGGCGCTTTGGAACCTCATCTGTTTGTAAATTCAGGCTGCCCTACTCTCTGTCTCTTTCATCCTTTATAGTTCTTTATTTGGATATCATGAGTGAAATATTCTGAGTCATGCTGCAGATTTTACTTCTCTTGTAAATCTGTTTTCAGAAAGGTACTCTGTCCTTCCGTATATACACACAGTTACAAATTTTTTGGTTTGGCTCTTTATGTCGAGCAAATGTATGGTATGACCGACCTCTTATTCACTCGCTCTGTAGCAATCACCCAAGTGCACTCTCTCTGTGCATGTGTTCTTGGCGTCTGCTGGCTTGGCCATGACAGGTGTGGGCTGATGCTCTCTGAAGGAACTAAGAAAGGGACCCTGATTAGTGTGCTAAGGACTCGAAGCACACTCTGAAGACCCCTGAGTAATTTTGGAAGCTGTTTTTGAGAAGCTACTTTTGAATGATAGAACATTTTTTATTAGTAGCATCTTAAAGAAAGGAAAGAAAGAGGCCTAGTGATGATGAAGATTTTTGTCACCTCCTTTCACTGGGTGTCTGATCCGTCCAAGATATAATTTTTGCCCAGAAAGCATGATGGGTTCTCTTAATACTTAGAAGGGACAAAGATCCTTGGGATCAACCAAGATATTTCTCTTTCTTACGTGTAGAAAAATGTTAGAATCCACATCTGTATACATGGCAACTAGCCTGGGGGTTGGAAGGAGGTTCCTGGGAGAAATGTGAACAAGAGAAGAAGTTGCAGAGAACTCCTTGGCTTAGCGTGTTGGGAAGAAATCAGGTATGTCTGATTAGTGCAGATTTCATAAAGGTTTGGTGTTGGAGGAAGCAATAAAGTTAAATAGAGTCATATAAAATCATTTGTGGTTTTTTTCTGTGTTTCCTAAATGTTTTGGTTTAGGTGGTTTGACATTAGCTGAATGCTGGAAAAATTTTGCAATTCAAACAGGACATTCTTTGGAAAGTGGGAAGGCAGAGCGTTGAACAGAACTGCCTAATCAGTAGATATTTGCTACTAATATTGAAATGAGATCTGCCTATGTGTACCTTTATTCACTGCTTTTTTAGTTCTACCTTCTGGTGGGATAAAAAATAAATCATATCCTTCTTCTGAGTGACAATCTTTGGAATAGATAAAGATAGTCAAGTTATGGGGAACCTGGATGGCTCAGTCAGTTAAGTGTCCATCTCTTGATTTCAGTCCAGGTCATGATCTCATGGCTGTGGGTCTGAACCAAGCATTGGGCTCTGTGCTGAGTGTGGAGCCTGCTTGAGATTCTCTCTCTCTCCACCCCCCTCTTTCTCTGCCCTTCCCCCACTTGCGCATGTGCATACTTGCTCCTGAGCACTCTCTCTCTCTCTCTTGCTCTCTTTCTCAAAAAAAAAAAAAAAAAANCTGTGTTCCAAGCCATCTTAAATTTTATTTATTTGATTAAATATTATTGATCTCTTTACCTATTCTTTATATGATCTGTTTTATAGGCACTTTATTTTCCTAGTTTCTGGAAGTGTTATAAATTAGTTGGCCCTCAAAAATGTTGGACTGAACAAAATGCTTCCTATCTATGGTAGTCATTTCAGAGCACTGAGGGTGATCTTTGTTCTGGACTCTGAAAACTAAGTTTCCTTTGAAGTTTTTGGTAGCTGCATCTCATCATGGCTCAGTCTAAATTTTCACTCAGTCAAATACCTAGGCCTTTTTTGAGCTTTAACAATTTTTTTAATGTTTATTAATTTTAGAGAGATAGAGAGAGAGAGAGAGAGAGAGTATGAAAGGGGGTGGGGCAGAGAGAGAGAGAGGGAGACACAGAATCTGAAGCAGGCTCCAAGCTGTCAGCACAGAGCTGGCTGTGAGGCCCGAACCCATGTAGTCATGAACCATGAGATCATGACCTGAGCTGAAGTTGGATGCTTAACCTACTGAGCCACCCAGGTGCCCCTGTACTGACTTTGTTAAAACAAACTAATAAACATACAAATACACAAACAGCAACAATAAAACGCTCCTCCATTCTGTTCTTCTGTGGTTAATTGATAATATTATTTTGAAATCTTATTCTGACCCCTGTTTAAATTCATTGATTTGTTCAGCCTATTTTTCCAGCGTGATCTAATCGTTTTGTATCCTGAATTTTGCCATCAAGAGGATGTCTTATTTTTTGCAATTGTGGTATATGCTGATATGATAAATATGTCTTCATACTTAATAAAAATGTCAATTGAAATGCTAATGAGGTTGCATTTTACATATTCAGTTAGAAAAGAAGTAAAAGAATGAAAAAGATGTGGGGGTAAAGCATCATTTTCATAGACTATTGATGCAAATACCCTGCAAATTGTACACTAAGTAGCAAAATTTCAAAGAATGTACATTCTTTTGCAAGTAATTTTTCTTCCAGTAAATAATCTAAAGGAATTAATCTGATCAGCAAGAATAGGATATTTTATTTTCACATAATTTTGAATGCTGAAAAATTAAGCAGATCTGAATGTATCAGTAGAGGATTGAATTAAATTATATTTAAGTCTTTAAATGCAATATTAAACAGTCAGTAAAAGCAATATCATATTTTTATATGGTTTAATGGGTAAAAGAACAGGCAATAAAAGAGTCTGGGAAGTAGAGCCCATTTTGTTTTTGTTTTTGTTTTTTGTGTAGAAAGATGGGTGTGTATGTGTGTGATGAGTGTGTGTATATGCACAGAGATATCTGGAAGAGGATGTACCAGTTTAATTACAATTCTATATTGGTGTAAGAATTGCAAGTGACTTTTACGTTCTTGTTTATATTTTCTTTAGTGTGTAAATTTTCTAAAATGAACAAGCACCGATTTTACAATTAGAAGATATTCCATTTTGAATTTGGGGAAGGAGTTAGGATAAACACAGACCAACATGGCGTATCACCGAAGTTCCTCTGCAGGTCGACGTAAATGTAAGAAATATTTGTCAGACCGGCATCAGAGTCACTACTTGCAGTAACTATATTATTTTGGATAAAACATGATGTGGTTCTAGAAATAAAGTGGGATTGATGCTTCTTCCTCCTTCTTTTTCACCCTATCGAGGTGCCTTTGTTGGGTTCCCTGAAAACAGACCCTGATGTGGAGGTCTGCCTGCAGAGGCTAATTGAAGGGTTCTCTCAGCAGCTACACTGGTAATGAAGTAAAGGAGGCAGAAATAGCAGAGGCAGAAATTGCACAGCAATGCAGGATCTCGGAAGTTGGGATGACCATTCAGGTATGACCTGTATTGAGGCAAGGGACCAGGCTGTGTACCCTCATCTTGACCTGTTATTGGATGTGGGCTGACCCAGCAGAGAACATAACCTTAGGTGACAGAGCTACCTTTCACTGAGCACAATTCCCAGGGAAGGATTCATCCATGAATAATCAGCAACTATTTCCAGCAGATGGGGGAGTCAGTAACTCTTATCCTGAAGGAGGGCATCTGGGAAGTGCACCATGGGATTTATTACAGAAGGGCAGAATGCCCTTTTGCCTTTTGCCCCAACAGTTGGGCAAAACATAGAAACATAGAAATAATAATTCTACGTTTCTGCTCACAATCTTTCTCTCCTCTGTCTCTCCACTTACAGATTACCACAGTTAAATCGCCTCGATTCAAATGCAATTCTATGAAGAATTGGACAGAGGACTCATTCATTCATTCAATATTTATGTTTAATGAGCATTTACTATTGTTCTAGACATTTTTCCAGGTACTGAAAACACTACAAGGAGCAGAAACTTCTTTCTTAGAGATCTTACACGTTACGTGGCAGACTCTGGCCACACTCAAATTTTCATGTCTCCCATTATCAATAAGGCTTTGTCATTGAGCCTAGTTGACTGATACTCTACTCTTGATCTGAGTCTGCTCCTTTTAAGAAGTGCCTTAGTCACATGGAATATAGATTTCTGATTGCTTTCCTCAAGAATCTGTCTTTCAGGTGAACCTAGAAAAGTCTGAATCCTAACTGTGGATTCAACTTTGAGTAAATATAAATGCATAAATAACAAATAAGCAGACCAAAAGTAATTGCTTGGCATTATGCAGGCTAAATAGCCAGTTGACTGATGACTATTCCATTCTTCAGCACATTCTATGGACATTCAGATACAACCTAAAACACTCTGTCTCAGGGGCGCCTGGGTGTCTCAGTTGGTTAAGCATCCTACTCAATTTCGGCTTAAGTCCTGATCTCATGGTTGGCGAATTTGAGCCCCGAGTGTCGGGCTCTGCGTTGACATCACAGAGCCTGCGTGGGAGTCTCTCTGCCCCTTCCTGCTCTCAAAATAAATAAGTAAACATAAGAAAAAAATAAAAACTCTGTCTCAGATAACATCAGGGGATGTTTTTCCTGAATGAGCTCAGGACTCTAAAATGGCTTTCTTTACTCTCTCTTGCTTGGCACCTCTCCTAGATAAATATCATTTGCTTTAAGTTCTCTGTTTTAAAATGAAATGGAGCCAGTGACTTTGTGCTGAGATCAATCTTGAAAAGTAGGAGGATATTAAGAAAATTGTATGATCATTTCTCTCAGTGGTATAATTCTCACATTTTCATAAGTAAGCAACATTATTTCAGGTGAGATAAAGAAATAACATTTCTAGCAGTAAACAAACCTACTGGGGAGAAATGGAAACAAGGAGAGAGAATAGGGATGCTGCAATTTTCTAGAATTATTTTTCCTCAAAACTTATTGAATGGTTATCCGTAAAAACTATATTACAATTTTAAAACTTGCGATAATTTCTTTGTGGTCTTTTGTTGTTGTTAAATGAAAGTTTGGTGACTGAATTCAATTTTTTATACCACTATCACTGCAACATCTATCCTTCGGTGTGAAGGTGGGAAAGGATAATTGGTGGAGCTACTAGACATGATTATGTTGACCATTATCCCTACATTCAGGGTTAGAATCTCATTTAACTTCTGTGAATATTGTGAAAATGGCCGAGATACTCAGCACAATGTTCATGCATTCATAGCAATTTTCTTCTTAAAAACAAAGCAAAAGTTAATGATGCAGATTTTATCGGGACACTCCTGATTCAGATTAAAGGCTGTACATAAAACAAAATGTTTCTTCCTTTTAGTGGAAAATCATATTTTCACACTGGCAAAAACCTAGAGTTGGGCATGGTGCCACGAAGTCTTAAAATAATCAATGATAAAAACTGCCCAGCCACGCACACAAATTTATCCTACTAAATCTCCTAACTAATCCCCAAACTTTAGAGAGGGTTCAAGTTAAATTCACTGACCAACATTTTACAGGGCAGTAATTTTCCATGCGAGAGCATTTGATATAAAACTAATAGTGGGGTCATTGTTACTTAGGTTGATTTGTTCAGCTCACTCTTTAGCTTATCAGCACTTTTTCAGATATTAAAAGAAATATCTCAGTAAGAAATATTATGGTGACTTAAATTTTGAGCCACACACATCATCATCATCATCTTTACCACCACCACCATCATCAATTCCACCGAAGTATTGAATAATTCTTCATAAAGGTAACAACTGTGAGAATTTCCAATGGAAAATGAATGTTTTTCTCTGTGTTATATTAATTAGTTCCAAATCACTTAGGATAAAAGTAGATTGTTATTTACTAAAGGTCCTCTTTATTTTTTTAATTTTTAGTTTTTATTTAAAAATGTTTTAATGTTTAATTTTGAGAGAGAGAGAGAGAGAATGTGAGCAGGGGAGGGGCAGAGAGAGAATCCGAAGTAGGTTCCAGGCTCTGAGCTATCAGCACAAAGCCCGATGTGGGGCTTGAACTCATAAACCATGAGATCATGACCTGAGCCGGAGTCAGGTGCTTAGTCCTCTTTTTATATTTATTATATTATTTCAAAAGGGCTTGTGAATAAGATAGCATTAAAAGGAAGAGTAGTGCTTTTTCTGGTGTGGATGAAAAACAGTATTAAACTGGAAGAAGTCCCCTTTATAGTTTTATTTAAGAACTGGTTCATTCAACTTCCTTTGCATTAGTTATGGTTCTCCGGAGAACAGAAGTGATAGGATCTCTCTGTCTGTGTGTTATCTATCATCTGTCTATCTCTCTGTTTAAAGGAACTGGCTCAAGTGATTATGGAGGCTGGCAAGTCCCAAATTTGCAGAACTGTGTCCCAGTCGGAAGGCTGCGGGCTACTGTAGAAAAAGGAAGTGCTAATGTACTCAGTTCAAAGGCCATCAGGCAGGAGACTTGTCAGGGTCTTGGGGTCAGGTCTGCTTTTTGTTCTCATCAAGCCTTCAACTTCTTAGATGAGATAGGAGAACAATCTGCTTTACTTAGTCTACTGATTTAAATGTTAATCCAATCCAAAAACACCATCACAGAAACACCCAGAATAACATTTGATGACCAAATACCTGGGCACATGTCAATTTGGCTCAGTCAATCTGAGAATAAAATGAACTTTCATACCAGGTAAGCAGAGGACTCAGGTAGGCTTGAGGGAACACAAGTCATTGGCAGGGTTTGAGTTACATAACTATTAGGGGAATCAACTTACAAATCTACCTTGTTTTAATTATGCAATNTAATGATTTCGGGAGTAAAATCCAGTGATTCATCCTCTACATATAACACCCAGTGCTCATCCCAACAAGTGTCCTCCTTACTGCCCCTTGCCCGTTTAGCCCATCCCCCACCCACAACCCCTCTAGCAACCCTGTTTGTTCTCTATATTTAAGAGTCTCTGGTGTTTTGTCCCCTTCCCTGTTTTTATATTATTTTTGCTTCTCTTCCCTTTTGTGCACCTGTTTTGTTATCTTAAATTCTACATATGAGTGACATCATATGATATTTGTCTTCCTCTGACTGACTAATTTTGCTTAGCATGATACACTCTAGTTCCATCCACATTGCTGCAAATGGCAAGATTGTCCCTTTGGTCTTTAATTGGACAGGAAAGTTGCAGTGATTTGCATTCAGTCTCAGTCATACATGGTTTATTTTCAAAATTATTTTAAAGATTTTACATAGTGTTCTTCTCCATACTTTACACATATAAAAAATACTCTATTGGCAGAGAATGAACCCCATGCCGCTGCAATAATTAGAGAAAAATAAGCACAAATTGCCCCCATTGCCCCATTTTCTAAAGCCTGAATTTATGCCATAAGCTATTTTTGATCAAAATGATAGTTTACAACAGAAAGTCAATGGGTTAAATCAACTTCCAGATTGTAATTTATATTTTCACTGGATATAGGATTTCATGGTGAGTTTTTCATTCTTTTCAGTACTTGAAAAATGTCATTTAATTTTCTTCAGGCTTTCCTAAATTTTGATAAATCTACTATAATTCTAACTGTTGTTCTTCTGTATGTGGTATGATTTTTTCTTACACTAAATGCCTTCAAAATTTCTCTTTATTCTTTGTTTTTGGCAGTTTGAATAAGTGCCTAGGATTTTGTTTTGTTATTATTTTTGGTTGGTCTTAATTAATGTTCTCTGAACTTCTGGGTATGTGTTTTTTAAAATCTTTATTGACTTTGAAAAATGTCAGCCATTATCTCTGCAAATATTTCTTCTTTCCTTCTTCCTTTTTTGTGTTTTGGTTTGGGAAATTTCTATTGACATGTCTTTTCCTCAGCTGTGTTGCATCTACTAATGGGTCAGTCAAAGACATTCTTCATCTCTGTTAATGTATTTTTTTTATTTCCAGCATTTCCATTGATTCTTTATTATGGTTTCCATTTTTTCTGCTGAATTTACTTACTTTCTGATCATACATGCTGTCTATGTTTTCCGTTAGAACATTTAAAAAAATTATTTTAAGGCCAATATAGTTAACCTACTGTGTTATGTCTATTAAAGCCCTTAACATATTATGTAAGTAATATAATAATTTAATTTATTATAGTAATTTAATCCAGTGTGTCATAGCTAAGTTCAGTTTTGCCAATTGCTTTGTCTCTTGATGGTGACTTTGCTTCTTTGTGTGCTTTGTTATTTTTGGATGAAAGCCAAAGGTCTTGTATAGAACAGTACAGTCTGGGGTAAATAGTAATATGTTTGGAAACAGGCATACCATTTCATTTACTAGGCTTTCAGTGTGGCAGGTTAAATCAATCTATGTGTTGACTTGATTTGGGGTTTTGTTTTGCTTTGGTTAGCCTCAGTGCACTACAGACTTCCAATTCTTCTAGCTTGCTTTGAGTTGGCCAAGGTTTCTTTTTTCCTTAATGTTTACTCCATTCTCAGGTAAAAATTTTTTTTCTTTAATATTTATTCATTTTTGAGAGAGAGAGAGAGAAAGAGAGAGCGAGTGAGCACAAGCAGGGGAGAGACAGAGTGGGAGGGAGACACAGAATCCAAAGCAAGCTCCAGGCTCTGAGCTGTCAGAAACAGAGCCCGACGCGAGGCTCGAACCCATAAACCATGAGATCATGATCTAAGCCAAAGTTGTACGCTTAACCTACTGAACCACCCAGGTGCCCCTACTTCACTGTGATTTTTAAGTCTTCCCTTTCTGCTTGCAACTTAGAGTGAGTTTTTTCCATTCTCTTAAATCTCGCCAGCAGAAGACTGCAGTTGCTTGATGCTTGTTAGGCTGTGGTAGTGGGCACGCGTATTTTCTACCTTTCTGATTTAACCTCAGTCATAGGTAGACACTGGTCCCTGGGACACAGGGGTGGAATCTTCTCAGGAATCCTGCTCTTTCTTCCATTTTTGGAGCTAACTGTATTTTTGCCTCTTGTAGAGGTTGGTGGGTTATTGTTCTCTCTCGTCTTTTAGACTTAAGGGGTCTTGACTTGTGCCCTAGAGATGATTTATTGATTTCCTCACAGTGTCTTAAAGCTTTTTCCTCATAGGTGAGAGAGGGGAGAAGGACCCAACTAATTTTCATGTCTTTCCACAGCTCTTTTTTTTTTAAGTTTATTTATTTTGAGAGAAAGAGAGAGAGAGAGAGAGGGAGAGAGAAAATGAGCAGGGGAGGAGCAGAGAGACAGGGAGACAGAGAATCCCAAGCAGGCTCCACACCATCAATGCGAGGGCTCCCAAGAACCCACGGACCCATGAACTGTGAGATCATGACCTGAGCAGAAATCAAAGGTCAGAGGTTTAAGCCACCCCTCTTTCTCTCTGCTGGATATGTCTCTGAGGGAGGATTTCTCAGACCTCTGTCTCTTCCACCAATTTTTCTTGTGAGCACTCAGCTGGGTCCATGAGACAGCTTGTATTTTCTTATGTGTCTATAGCTCTCATGGTTATACTATTTTCATCCTGGCCTACACTTGGCTTTAAGCAGTTAATTAAAAAATCTAGCTGAATTCTTACTGTTCTTTAGAGTGACCCTTTTTTCCTTTCATGCTCTGGCACAGTGAACATTGCTGGTTTCCTAACCATCCCTGAAGCCAATTGTTTATTTTAGTTTTCAGATTGTTTGGTTGCCATGTGACTTGAGTTGTTTGATAAATTCAAGAAAAGTTGTGATTTTGCAGATTATCTGGTAGTGTTTTTGTTTTTGTTTTTGCTGTAAAGTTGAGAGTGATACTCTTACCAGCTTTCTGTATCCCAAGTGGAAGCTGGAAATCTAGCAACTTATTCTTAAGAGTAAGGTGAGTAAGCATCAGTTGTGTTTTCCAGGTATGGCTGAGGTGTAGAAGGGGCACTAAGCATCTTGAGAGATGAACAGAAGCTATTACAACCTGCTAATTGTCTGAGTCCATCTGGCCTACTGTCACAAACTATCACAGAGAGGATGGCTTACAAACGATATTTATTTGTCACGGTCTGGAGGCTGCATGTCCAGGATCAGAGTGCCAGAGTGGTAGAGTTCTGGTGAAAGCCTTCTTCCGGGTTGCAGACTGCCAACTTCTTGTTTTGTCCTCACATGGTGAAAGCGTCCAGGGCGCTCTGTTGGGTCTCTTTTATAAGGCACCAGTCCCAATCATGAGGGCTCTACCCTCATGATATAATCCCCTCCCAAAGGCCCATCTTCTAATATCCCATTGGGAATGAGAGTTTCAATATATGAATTTTGAGGGGACATGAACATTCAGACCAAAGCAACCTTTTATTCTGAGGAAAAATATAGAAGAAACCTAAGATCAGGTCACAAGAGAAATAATTTTCTCTACCCTTTGAAGAGACTTCTTGTGAAAACTCTTTAGTATAAGCTATTCTAAGTTCTTATTATAACTGTCCTGCCCCATACCTGGAATCAGCTATTTCTCTAGAGTCTTGGCTTCTTTTAGTGAAAAATGATATTTCAAGAACAGAAGGGTACAGAAAGTGCCTATAGCTACTAGATTGGTCATTGTTTCAAGACCTCTTCTGTGGAAAAAGCTAAAAAGTACACCACACACACACACACACACACACACACACACTAATATTTTAAACACTTTATTACTTCCAAAAATTCAGGACTATAAGTTTTTTTACATAACCTCTTTTTTTTAACGTTTATTTTTGCAGAGAGTAAGTAAGCAGGGAAAGAGCAAAGAAAGAAAGGGACAGAAGATATGAAGTGGGCTCTGTGCTGATAGCAGATAGTCTGATGTGGGGCTTGAACTCACAGACAGTGAGATCATGGCCTGAGCTGAAGGTGGACCTAAACAACCAAGCCACCGAGGTGTTCCCTTAACCTCTTCTGCTTTGTTTTGTTTTGTTTTGTTTTGTTTTTTTAATTTTTTAATGTTTTATTTATTTCTGAGAGAGAGAGAGAGAGAGAGACAGCTTGAGCAGGGGAGGGTCAGAGAGAGAGGGAGACACAGAATCTGAAGCAGATTCCAGGCTCTGAGCTAGCTGTCAGTACAGAGCCCGACACGGGGCTTAAACCCATGAATCGTGAGATCATGACTTGAGCCAAAGTCAGATGCTTAACTGACTGAGCTCCCCAGGCACCCCAGCCTCTTCTGTTTTATATCTCTATCTTCTTTCTTCCTACACTAAACTTCCTAGTTTTTAAGGGAATAATGGAATTTGAAAAATCTTACAATTACACACTTTATTCCACATATCAGTCTCAAGGTAACAATAGTATTTCCAGGGCAATATAATTACTAAGTATAAATTGTTTTGAATACTTTTTTCCATATCACTGCTATTTTTTTGTAGTTGCACTATATCTACATTTTCTAATCACATGGCCATTACATTCAATATTCTCTCCCTTTTTACTTTCATTTTTGTCTTAGTTCTACAAATAATAATGTTTAATGTTACTAACCAGTTCTTATGTTGGTGTTTCTTTAGTAATTTTAGTTTTTTTGAAGTCTGTTCTTTAGTAGATTCCTCAGGAAGGACCCATGAGAACAAGATTCCCTGAATTCTTGAATGTTGATAACAATTTATCTGTATTCTTTTTTCGAAAGTACATTTTCTCTGGGTGTAAAATCTTTGCCTCACATTTTTTTTCTTTGATTATCTTAGATATGTTGCTTCTTCTCTTCTGGCGTGAAGTGTCACTTTTGGAAAAAAAAACTACTTCTCTTTTGCTTGTAAGTCGCTTGTTCTTTCTACCTAGATGATGAAAGCATTATGTCTTTATATTTAATGTCCTATAATTTTACTATAATGTTCTTGGGGTTGGTTGTTTGGGTTGATATCCTGAAGTACATGGCATGNGACAAAGTGCGAGCAGGGCAGGGGCAGAGAGAGAAGAAGACACAGAACTGGAAGAAGGCTCCAGGCTATGAACTGTCAGCACAGAGCCCGATGTGGGACTCAAACTCATGATGTGAGGTGAATACAGACAGTCAACTGACTGAGTCACCCAGGCACCGCTGTACTTCTATTTATTTAATTAATTAGTTTAATTTTTTAATTTTTAAACTTTTTTTCCCTTTGTTTAGAGAGAGAGTGCAAGTGGGGGAGAGGGACAGAGCAGATGAGAGAGAGAATCTTAAGCAGGTTCCACACTCACTGCAGGGCCCCACATGGGGTTAGATCCCACAACCCTGGAATCATGATCTGAGCCAAAATCAAGAGTTGGACTCTCAACCAACTGAGGCACCCAGGTACCACTGGTATGTACTTTTAAAATATAGTTTAAAATATTATATACATTATTTATAGAAAGTGTTCTTGAATACATTTTTTGTATATGTTTTGTTTCTTTGTTGTTTTTTTGTTGTTAGTGGTATTTGATTTTTAGGGACTTCTATTATCTATATGTGATTTGTTTTTGGCTATCCTCAGTATTTGTCACTTTCTTTCGCATCTTTTATTTTTTTCCATATCTTTTGATAAAATTTTCTTTTCTACTTCACTTTCTATTACTTTCAAATCGTTCATGACTGTGTACATTTATTCCCATAATCCTTATTTAGTCTTTATTTCTGAAATAATTTTTCTTTTCTTTTTAGTGTTTCCCTCTGAGTTCTTTTTTTTAATTAAAAAAATTTTTTTTAATGCTTTATTTATTTTTGAGGCAGAGAGAAAGCATGAGCTGGGGAGACACAGAGAGAGGAAGACAGGAGCCGAGTGGGCTCCATGCTGACAGCAAGGAGCTTGATGTGGGGCTCGAACTCGTGAGAGATGAAATCATGACCTAAGCTGAAGTCAGATGCTTAGCTGACAGAGCCACCCAGACACCCCTCCTTCTGAGTTCTATATAGGCTTTTCTTTCTTTTATTTAAAAACATAATTTATTGTTAAACTGACTTCCTTACAACACTCGGTGCTAATCCCAGCAAGTGCCCTCCTCATTGTCCATCACCCACTTTCCCCTCTCAGTATATGGGCTTTTCTAATTCTGATTTGTGGTGACCTTTCACATCGAGGGTCATTGTTAGAAGCTGGTAGTGGGAGAGAATACCCATTTGTTTGGTCTGAGAGCCTTCCATAACTCCTGGATGCCTTTTACCACTTTTTCTGGGATTATAATTCCTCTTATTCAGGGATTGCCTCTACAGTCCGATGCCCGTGCTTGCTCCATGCCACTGTACGGACATATTTCTGATGATAGTTACTGGTCTTAGGTTGGGTACCTGATTCAAACTGAGTCTAGCCCCATGTCTTTTGATCTTGACCCTGTGTTCAATCTTTTCTCATGACTGTTGGCAACCAAGTTTTCTGCCATATGAAGAAAGTTATTCTGTCCCCTGAGAAAAATGGAGCCCAAGATAACTGAGAGATTCAGAGATGAGTGTGGAAAAAGAGTTCTGGCTGCATCTGGTCACAGTTATTCCCGAGGCCCCGTTGTTTCCATGACCTCCCCCATCTGGCTTGTTCTGCCTGATACCTAAGTCTTTTTTCATGAAGTCTCCCTAATTACAGAAGCATGTTTGAGTGGGAGTCTGTTAGCAGAAAGTGTACATCTAGGAATGTCTGTGCATTACCTTTCACATAAACAATAATCAAGTTTAGAACATAAGCTTAATTTCTGTAAGAACTGTATTTTTTTTTTCATTTCGGTTACTTTTATTTACTTTTTATTAATTTTTTTTCTTTTAAAGGAAATATTTGGAAGAGGAGGGTTTTTAAAAAATGTTTATTTATATTTCAGAGAGAGAGACAGTGGATGAGCAGGGGAGGGGCAGAGAGAGAGGGAGACAAAGAATCCTAACAGGCTCCAGGCTCTGGAGCTGTCAGCACAGAGCCAGATGTGGGACTCCAACCCATGAACTGTGAGATCATGACCCGAGCCAAAGTTGGCTCCTCAACTGAGAGCCACCCAGGCACCCTGTCCACATAATTTTTTAAAATCCTCTACTGTGTCTATTCTGCTTCTTTTTGTACCCAAAGCAGGCTTTCATTTTCTATTCTTTTCTTATTTCAACCAATATTTTTTGTATCTCTGCCTTTATTTCAGCTGTTTTGTTTGTGAAGATGCCTTCTTCTGTTTTTATAGAGGCTCTGAGACCTTTGTGAGCACCCTGAAGTCTTGGAAAATTCTTACATAATTTTAAAGAAAAGAATTTTCAGAGCCATGACCTCCCTTAGTCTTTAGGGAAATCTCTCCCTCTCTGCCAAATGTTTTCCTTCTCTTTGGTTTTAATAGGCTCCACTGTTTATTTCCTGAATGCACTGACTCGGGAAGAGTTATCCAGGATGGCATTTTTCAACAAAGTTTAGTTTCCTTAGTCTCCTTTGTTGTTCATTTGGGCTCAGACAACGTTACTCTTTCAAATCTAAACCTGAAGGCCAGGATATAGCATTCTACTTTCATTCTGTGTGTAACGCCTACTGGCATTCATCCCATCTGACAGGGCTCGTGCTATCGTGAACCTTGTGCTCTGGCTGTGCTGGGAACCGGTGATATGCTTCTGAGTTCCTGTGAATGAGCACACCCATCTCACACTCTCAGCTCTTCTGTGTCTGTTTTGTTTTTGTGGGCTTCCTCCTCCCCCCACTTCAAATACAAAACATCCTTAGAATACTATCTTAATACTCCTCTCTACTTCCTATTAATAGAATGGAAGAATACAAAGAGAAAAGTGCTGATAGAGATAATATAAAAGGAGGAGAGAACTCTGGTTACTTCTGAAAATATTGTTTGCTTGTTTTTCTAGAGTCCAGCCTCTGCTTTCTAGGGTTAGGTGTGTAAAGGAGAAATGAATTAGAGGTTTTTTCTTTCTTTTAATGTTTGTGTATCTAATTTGAAAGAGGGAGAAAGAGTGCGAGCGGGGAAGGGGCAGAGACAGAGGGAGAAGGAGAATCCCAGGTAGGCTCTGCACTGTTAGCACAGAGCCAGACATGGGGCTTGAACTCATGAATCATGCACAAGATCATGACCTGAGCAGAAATCAAGAGTTGGATTCTTTTTAAATTTATTTTATTATTTTCTTTGATAGTTTATTGTCAAGTTGGTTTCCATATAACACCCAGTGCTCATCCCAACAAGTGCCCTCCTTCATGCCCATCACCCCCCTTCTCCTCTCCCCCACCCCTATCAGCCCTCAGTTTGTTCTCACTATTCAAGAGTCTCTCATGGNTAAAGAGTTGGATTCTTAACCAACTGAGACACCTAGGTGTCCCAAGTCAGAGATTTTTTTTATTTTTTATTTTTAGTGACTATCTTTTGCTTCTGGGTCAAATGATTAAGGTACAAAGTCCAATAATTTGCTTATCAACCTATCTCCACTTGAATTTTTTAAAATGTTTTATTTATTTCTGAGAGAGAGAAAGACAGTGTGAGCAGGGGAGGGTCAGAGAGAGAGGGAGACACAGAATCTGAAACAGGCTCCAGGTTCTGAGCTAGCTGTCAGCACAGAGCCCGATGTGGGACTCGAACCCACGATCCATGAGATCATGACCTGAGCCGAAGTTGAACACTTAATCGACTGAGCCATCCAGGTGCTCCAGCCTATCTCCATTTGAAATGCATTTAGGGGAGATTGCCTGATTTGGGTACGTCATTTTTTTTCTTTTGCTATTGTCACTTACTGTCTTTCTTTTATCTTCATGGGTGTTTTCAAGAAAGACGGCAGACCAGACACATCTTTTTAAAAAATTAGTTAATTAATTAATTTTTAACTTACTTCCAAGTTAGTTAGCATATAGTACAGTGATGATTTCAGGAGTGGAATCCAATGATTTATCTACATATAACACCCAGTGCTCATCCCTACAAGGATCCTTCTTAATGCCCCTTTCCCATTTAGCCCATCCCCTCACCCACAACCCCGCCAGTAACCCCCAGTTGTTCTCTATATTTGAGTCTCTTATGTTTTGTCCCCCTCCCTGTTTTTTTATATTATTTGTGCTTTCCTTCACTTATGTTCATCTGTTTTGTATCTTAAGTTCCACATAGGAGTGAAGTCATATGATATTTGTCTTTCTCTGACTAATTTCACTTAGCATAATACACTCTAAGTCCATTCACGTTGTTGCAAAAAGCAAGATTTCATTCTTTTTGATTGCTGAGTAGTACTCCATTGTGTGTGTATATATTTACATACCACATTTTCTTTATCCACTCATCAGTTGATGGACATTTGGGCTCTTTCCATACTTTGGTTATTATTGATAGTGCTGCTATAAACCTTGGGGTGCATGTGCCCCTTTGAAATAGCACATCTGTATCCCTTGGATAAACACCCAGTAGTGCAATTGCTGGGTCATAGGGTAGTTCTACTTTTAATTTTTGAGGAACCTCCATACTGTTTTCCAGAGGGGCTGCACCAGTTTGCATTCCCACCAGCAGTGAAAAAGAGATCCTCTTTCTCCGCATCCTCGCCAATATCTGTTGTTGCCTGAGTTGTTAATGTTAGCCATTCTGACTGTAGCAGACACATCTGATCTGCTTTTATGTTCCACATTAAATTGCATTTGATTTGGGGGGATGTTGTACTAGTTTATGAAGACAAAATTCTTAGTATATTTCACAAAAGCATGTTTATCTTTTTATTACAAAAGACAATGAAACAGGGATGGCTTCTATTTCTATGTCTTCTCTTTCTGGAGCACAAAATCTCTAGAGTATACTGAATAATAGCATGGACTTTGCAGCTACATATACCTGTGTCTACATCTAGGCAAAACCACTTTCTAGGCTTTGGGCTATACGCAACCTTTTTTTTTTTTTTTTAATGTTTATTTATTTTTGAGAGACAGAGAGACAGCATGAGCAAGGGAAGACAGAGAGAGAGGGAGACCCTGAATCAGAAATAGATTCCAGGCTCTGTGCTGTCATTGCAGAGCCTGAGACAGGGCTCAAACTCACGAACTGTGTATACTCAACCTTTATGAACTTCATTTTCTCACGTAAAATGGAGGTAAGAGTATTTACCCTTTTAGTGTTCCTGTGAGGAATATACTTAGCATTGGGTTTGCATATTATAAATACTCGATAGGTGGTAGCCATAATTGATTATTACATGTATGATAGGAGACATTATCTTTGAATTTCCTAAGTGCATGTGAAATTCATAAGCATTGTAAATAAGATTAGGTCTTATTCAATACTTTTAGAAAGCAATATTTATGATAAAGACCTAGGCCATTACATAGCTAATATATAATTATTATAACAACACACCAAAATAACCTTCTTGTCCTACACACCTTACCCATATATATTAATCTGTAAACATGGCTCTTAAGCGATTTGTGTAGACATTTAGTCATTCACTTTGGAAGGTGGCAATTGGTTCACACAGAATATATTTCTAAAATAAAGTTGTGAATTTGCTTTGCCTACAGGTGTGATAATGGTCTCTTAAGAAAAGACAATCTTGATTATTGGTTGATCAAAAAACATGTTTGCATCAAAGCTGGCATTCCTCTGAAAAGAGAGTCTACGTATATTCTTGGCAACATCACCAAACCATTTCACGTGCCAGGAAGGTTACCAGCGATATCTACTGAGAGCCAATTCTTGACTATACAGCAACGAATTCCACTGTCTAGAGCTTATCCAGCCACACTGTTGCTTATCCTCTTCTCACCCGGAGGCCCAGCCATCTTTCCGATTTCACCATTTGTCGACTTCCTCACCTCTGGAATTAGTCACCTTCCACAAAGGAATGTTCACTATTTTACTTCTGATAGCAAGATCTGAAGGAGAAATTTGAACCTGTAATCTTTAACAAGGTGTCAAAATATGTGAATTTTATTTATTCGGGATTTAGTTATCCTTAAAAGTAGCATAGTATATTATTTTATTATTTTTAAAAAATGTTTATTTTTGAGAGAAGAGAGCACGTGAGGGCAGGGAAAGGGCAGAGAGAGAGGGAGACACAGAATCTGAAGCAGATTCCAGGCTCTGAGCTGTTAGTGCAGAGCTGGACACAGGACTCGAACCCATTGATGGTGAGATCATGACCTGAGCTGAAGTTGGACGCTTAACTGACTGAGCCACCCAGACGCCCCTATATATATATATATATATATATATATATATATAATTTATTTTAAAACATATCCAGCTCTCTATGATGTATGGAAAAAGAGACAAAAAAGAAAAAGTTTAGCAAATGCTAGTTTGTAAAGTAGAAATGAACAGTCACAAAGAAGGAACTGTTGGTTCAGAGGAAAGCTGACTTATACAGAAAGGACCTTCACTGCTTTGGATCCAGGAGGACGGGCGATTAATATACGGGCTGACACAGATGCGTGTCTTCGAGAAGTCCCAGCTGCCTCTTGCTAGGTATGTAAGTGTGGGCAAGTCCCTATTCATATCTTTGAATCTCACCACGGCTACTCACATTCTGAAGTGTGGCACAAATATAAACTCCATTATGTTTGTATAAGTTCTTCTAATGTGGAGATATTGAGAAAATGCAAGGGCTGCAGTTCAGAACAGCACAGTAAATGAGCATAGTAAATATCTTCTTTGCTTGGAGAAATTACACATAGACTCTCCTGGATTAGAGACAATTCTGAGTGAAGGGGACAAAGGAGCATAACATAACGGGTAAGAGCATGAGCCCTGGAGCCAGACTGCCTGGATTTGAATCCCAATGCTGCCACATACGTGGTGTGTCACCTTCAGCAGGTTATTTATCTTTCTTTTCCTCAGTTTCCTCATCTCTAAAACAGGGGTGGTAATGATAGTATTTATCTTACAGTGTTGTTACAAGGATGAAACAAATTAATATGTTAAATTAATTGAAATTGCTTAGCATCTAGCATATAATACATGCTATAGAAATACTTATTAAAAATTTTTGATGACAGCAGAATCAGTTCTTTTATTTTTATTTTTTACTTTAGAAAGAGAGAGCACAAGTGGGGGAAAGGAGCAGAGAGAGAGAGAAAATCTCAAGCAGGCTCCATGATTATTGCAGAGCCCAACATGGGGATCAATCCCATGACCCTGCATCATGACCTGATCTGAAATCAAGAGTTGGACACTCAATCGACTGAGACACTCAGGTGCTGCAAGAAAAATCAATTCTTTTTTTTTTTTAGGTTTATTTATTTATTTTGAGAGAGAGAGGGAGAGAGAGAGTCCTAAGCAGGCTCTGCACTGTTAGCAAGAGTCTGATGTGGGGTTCCAACTCATGAACTGTTAAGATTGTGACCTGAGCCAAAACCAAAAGTCAGATACTTCACTGATTGAGCCTCCCAGACCCCCCCGAAAAATCAATTCTTAAACAAATGGTCTCAGTGACAATTCTGTGTTAAGGGCATACCCTGTATACATGAGTGCTTATTACGTGAGTGTTTGTTACTCTAACTCGATATCATGTGGTTTGAAGAGGAACTTAAAATTAATGAAAATCTATGTTTTTATTTTGCATGTAGGACTTTTAAAAAATGAAATGGATTATAGAGGATTGAACGTAGTATATCATGAACTTGACACTTGAAGTTTTGTAGCAATCATAGGAGATCTACTATGCAGATCTCTTACGATTGTCACAGCACTACATCTGAATTTGAATAGCACAGGCTTCCCTAACATCCCTAAGCAGGCCGCTGAGAAGGGTATTTGAAAGAAGACTGGGTTCCGCATAGTAGGACCAAAGCACTCACAAAGCATTATAAGTAGCTGCACACAATTCCACAAGAGGAAGCCCTGGGGCAGCGTCATATCTAGTGGACAACTGGGTGGGGAGTGGATGGGAGATTTCATTTTGCAGCATAGTATCGTGACAGGTGGAATTATTCCCACTTGTTTGCTCTCGGTCACAAGCTTTGACCAGCAAGACCTGAGCAGATATGATAGTTGTCTCATTCTATGGAAACTTAAATGCAATTGGCTGCTTTATCTTGGACCCTTTTCCTCCTGCACTTGACCATGAGAATAGCAGGATTCAGACAGTGGCATCTGAGTTAGGGAATGAGAAGACATGATGAGGCCTGCTGAACCCAGCTGAGTTCAGCAGGGTCCGTCCAAGCCACAGTCTTCAGGTAACATGAGAAATAGGTAGGTGCTTGTTGGAAGCTGCTGAGCTATTGGGGCTGTTTGTTCCTGTGACAAAAGCTGACACATACAGTGCTGCTTGGTATAGTTTCCTCATCTTACCCTTCCGAGAACATGGTCTAGTGGTCTAGGGACATTTGCAGTGCCCTAAAAGCACTTTGGTACATTAGTCAAACTTAAATGTCCTTATTAGCATACTCACAATACCCATTTGTTCTAAAGACAGTAAATCTAAGAGCTTATTAATAGATATTCTGCATAGTTGGGACCCTTTTTGTTTATATGCGTGAAGGATTAGTAATAGGTTTGAGGGATGAGGGTCTGTTGTCTTTCTCTACTGCTGTTGCAAAGCATCACATATATTGGTGGCAACCACTTGAATTATAATAATTTATTTGGAGTAGGTGGAATGATAGTAATACTCCGACTTTACATTTCTACAGCTTCTTTTGTCTAAAGGATTCAAAGAACTCTTGGAACTGCGTCTCCCTGATTCTTCCAATTCTTGCACAAGCAGTGAAGTAGCTCTAATTATGCCACAAGGTTTGCAAGGTAGAAACAGGCAAGCAAGTGAAATGATGGTTCTGGGCAATAAAATATCTGGGTGTTTCAGATTACGTAGGTGAAATATCAATGGCCAACTCAATTTAAAGTAATTTCTGTTACAATTTATTATATACAGTATACTATTTTGGGACTCTAAATATTTTGGCTCTTCAGTGGAAAAGCAGGGGACAAATTAAGTAAATGATATAATAAATTAAGATGAAGCATCTGTTTTCACCCCTACTGCATACATTCTGACAAATTTCCTCACAACTATATAAAAGTGTTATAATTTTAATTTTTTCTCCTTTCATTCATTGGAATTTTTGAAGGATTTCTTTGTGGTTAAGTACATAATTCAGTTATAAAAATTTAATAAATACAAGAGAACAATGTGTAATCTTGGCTAACATGGTACACAGTTCTAGATATTTCTATTAAAGTAGGCTTATTCATTGTGAATTACATTTCTTCAGAGCCTTAATTATGTTTTCTGTGCATGATTTACCAAGTTCTGAAAGAGACATATTAAAATCCTTCACTGTAATCATGACAGTTATGATCAAGATTACTTTTCAATTTTCTGTTCATTCTTTTTCATTCACTGAAGGTTTTAACATTATTCACCACTACTCTTGTCTTTCCTCTTGATGATTTTAGCATTCGTGTAGATGAATCACTCAAAACCCTTTTCTCTTATTTTATTTATTTATTTCAATTTAATTTAAATCCAAGTTAGTTAACCTATAGTGTAGTAATGATTTCAGGAGTAGAATTTAGTGATTCATCACTTACATATAACACCCAGTGCTCATTCCGACAAGTGCTCTCCTTACTGCCCAGCACCCAGTTAGCCCATCCCCCCACCCACAACACCTCCAGTAACCCTCAGTTTGTTCTCTTTACATAAGAGTCTTTTATGGTTTGACTCCCTCTCTGTTTTTATTTTTCCTTCCTTTCCCTTATGTCATCTGTTTTGTTTCTTAAATTCCACATATGAGTGAAACTAGATGATATCTTTCTCTGACTGATTTATTTCACTTAGCGTAATATACTCTAGTTTCATCCACATTGTTGCAAATGGCAGGATTTCATTCTTTTTGATGGCTGAGTAATATTCCATTATATATATGTATATAAATATGTACATATTTCACATCTTCTGTATCCATTCACCAGTCAATAAACCCTCTTCTCTTATCAGTTATTTTTTATTCTACCTTTCATTAGCCACTCTCTCCCATACCTATATCTTGTTATTACCAATAATTAAAAAAAATTCTATTGCAAGTAACCAAAAACGGTTTTAAACATTTGACATTCTGTCCACCATCTTTTCCTATCTTTGTAGCTCATTTTCCACAGTAACTGTTCTTTAGTTATTTTTTTGTTTTTAAGTCTTTTTTAAAAAATTTATTAATTTTTAAAAATTCACACCCAAGTTACTTAGCATATAGTGCAATAATGATTTCAGGAGTAGAATCCAGTGATTCGTCACCTATGTATAACACCTAGTGCTCATCCCAACAAGTGTCTTTCTCAATGTCTCTTATCCATTTAGACCACCCCCCACCCACAACCCCTACAGCAACCCCAGAGTTGTTCTCTATATTTAAGAGTCTCTTATGGTTTGTCCCCACCCCCAGTGTTTTTATATTATTTTTGCTTCTCTATAACCATTTTTTAACTACCATATCCAGTCCATGGATCCCACTGCATTTATTAACCATCATCCTCTCATATTTCATTTTTTCGACTTTTCAGCCTCCATTCTATGCTGCTTTAAAACTCCAGCTCTGGTTACATGCGACTCTCTACCTACCCCATGCTTATGAGTGAACACTGAAATGCTGCTGGAGAAAACTACCAATCAGGTTGGCTGGTTTTGCTTTTCATTTATGACCATGGAAGGGACACTATGTGTCTCTTCTACTACATCCCCCACTCATTTAGGAAACCATTTTACAGTCTCTGTTTTGCAGTTTCCTTTTGCACAAGCTTGATCTTTCTTCCCATTTCCTCCCTCTCAGCTAATAACATCACTCATATTTCACTGAGAAAACAGAAGTTCCCAGAAGACAACTCCCAGCTCTTCTCACCAGCAGGCTTAGCTCCTCACATGGATTTCTACACTCTTCCCCACCCTCTCTCAGTCACCATGATGGGTCTCAGCTGCTTCCCGGGACCAATTCTTCCCTTTCTGTATTCAGTCTTCTAGCCGTTTCTCTACTCATGGATCTGTTTGCTCTAGTCCACCAAGTATTCTTTCTCTTTCCTTCCCTCCTGCATCACTGATCTTTCCCTCTCTAACGATCCAGGGGATCATTCCCATTGGTATATAAACATAGTGTAAAATGCCATTAAAAACACAAAGCCTTCTTACATCTTATACCTTCCCTCAAGATATGATACCCTTTCTCTGGTTTCTTGAGATACTCATTATGTCCAATTCTCGCCTTACATTCTCTCTTGAGCCCACTCCACTCAGGCTTTGTCCTTCCGGTGCACCAAAGCTATTCTTTGCAAAGTTATGGAAGACCTCCAAGTCGCCAAATCCAGTCATCAGTTCTCAGTCCTCATCTTCAGTTACTCACCAGCATTAATTGCTTCTTCCTTGAAATGCCTCTTGTAGTGTCTGGGACAGCTTGGTCTCCTGATTTCCCTTCTAGCTCCCTACCTGTTTCTGTTCTGTCTCCTTTGTAGCTCCTACCCCCTTTCTCGTGTCTAAATGTTGGAGAGCCCCCCCAGGTCTTGGGACTATGCCTCATTCTCTTCTCCATATACAAGATTTTTCTGATTTTTCTCAAGGCTTCATATGTTGACAACTCTTAGATTAGCTTCTCCTGTCTTGGCTTCTCCCCTGAGCTCTATACACTTGTAGACCCAACTTTCTATCACCTCCTAGGTGTCTAACAGGCGTTTTGAGCAGAACTCTTGATTTTTGTGTTCTCTTTGTCTTTCCCATCTGTATGACACCATGATTCAGCTAATTATCTGTGCCCCAAATCTAGGAGGGACCTTTGAGTCCACTCTTTTCCTTATACCTCAACATCAATATAATCTTTAAAATATAGCTCAGATTCATTCATTTCACAACACTTACACTGCTATCACCTTCATCCGAGCCTCCATAATGTCTCTTGGGTTTCTCAAAGGCTCCTCACCCCACCTCCTGGTGTTCTTTGCACCTCCTTTCAGTCAGTTTTTAGAACAGCGGTCAGTAATGTTGTCCAAAGCAAAACTGCTTACAATCTTTTAATGGTCCCCAATTCTCTTTAAAAATAAAAATTCCCTGCAATTCTACATAATCTGGCCCCAGCAATCCCTCCAACTGCATCATCCACACTGTCTGGCTCCATCAGCTCCAGCCACACCAACTTGCTCACTTGTCTTTGCACACTCCAAACTTGTTCCTGCCTTAGGGTCTGTGTGCTTGCCCCTCACTTCTCCTGAGATGTGCTTCCTCCAAAACTGCAGATTGCTTTCCAGGTGCACTAAATTCTTTTGTTCAAATAGCACATGTTAAGAGAGACCCTTCCTTGAAAATCCACTCCTAGTTAGTCCTTAATATTCTCCTTTAGTTTCTTATTCTGCTTTATGAGATTATATATTTCTTTGTTTATTGACTATTATCCTTCATGCTAAAATGTAGGTTCAGTGATCATGAGAAATGTGTCTATCATGTGAGAATCAACTTATTCACTGACATACCTCTAGTGAATAACCCTTAGCATGGTGTAGGTACTCAATATATATTTGTTGAATGGCTATATGTTTGAATTATTTTTGATATTTGACATATCAGCATTGTTGTATCCTTTTTGTGGATTGTAAGTTTTATAATTTAAAAATATTCTTTGTTCCAGTTAATGTTCTGGTCTTAGACTCTAGCTTATCTGATACCAATACTTTTTGCCCATTTTCTTTTGTTTACATTAGATGTCTACATCTTTGTGTATCTCTTTCTAGTTATTAACTTGTATTCATAGTGGTAGCTCCTGTTTCATTCCAATTTGGCAACTCCAGATTGAATTGTTTTTTGGGATTAGTGGCTTTAGCAGAGGCTAAACCCACATAGAAACATTAACAGTTGGAATTCCTTTTTTAAAAAAAAAATGTTTATTTATTTTTGAGGGAGAGAGACAGAGCGTGAACAAGGGAGAGGTAGATAGAGAGGGAGACACAGAATCTGAAGCAGGCTCCAGGCTCTGAGCTATCTGCACGGTGTCCGATGCAGGGCTTGAACTCACAAATCATGAGATCATGACCTGAGCTGAAGTTGAACACTTAACCGACTGAGCCACCAAAATGCTTGAACAATTGGAATTCAGGCAGGTTTCTTGGAGTTGACACCTTGAATAAGAGCCTTCTCATGGGATGTGGAAGGGGTGAAGGAAAGGAATGGAATCTGTGGGCTCTCTTCATTTGTTTTTGTTGAGTTTGAATATCATTTGTGTACAAGAAGCTAGGATGGAGGTGCCTGGGTGGCTTAGTCCGTTAAGTATCCGACTTCTGCTCAGGTTATGATCTCACGGTTTGTGGGTTCGAGCCCCGCGTCGGGCTCTGTGCTGATGGCTAGCTCAGAACCTGAAGCCTGTTTCAGGTTCTGCCTCCCTCTCTCTCTGTCTCTCCCCTGCTCATGCTGTCTCTCTCTCTCTCTCTCAGAAATGAAAAAAAAAAAAAAAAAAGAAGCCAGGATGGGAAGAAATGTGGTCTTAGGTCAAGTTGTTAGTAGATAAGCATATTTGAGAGCCCTAATGTTTTGCTCTGAGTGGCATGTTTTCCACCAAGCTCATTTCTGAATAGATTCTGGTACTGAATGACAGTACATGAGAGAATTCTGCAGGAGTTTTACCCACTTACTGTAAATCACATTACAGTTAAACTTTTCTCTGAACACCATTTTCACAACAGTTATTCTAACCTGGGACCAAGACTGTCATTTCTCCCTCATTTTAATCCTTAATATTGCTGTTCAAGGCCCATCTGCACTCACAGCTGAATGGGGAAGATTAGGCAGCTGTGAACAATAAAAAGACTGAAGCACATTTATGCTCTCTTGGTGACATGTCCAATGTGATGATCCTCAAATTTTTTTTTAATGTTTTATTTATTTCTGAGAAAGAGAGAGACAGTGTGAGCAGGGGAGGGTCAGAGAGAGAGGGAGATACAGAATCTGAAGCAGTCTCCAGGCTCTGAGCTGTTAGATCATGACCTGAGCCGAAGTCAGGTGCTTAACCGGCTGAGCCACCCAGGCACCAGCCATCACCCCATATGATGATCTTCTAAAACTCTGTCTCACACCCCCCCAAAAATCATAGAATATTTTCTCTTGTCACCAACTCTAAGTCAGTTGCTAATACTGTAAAACTAATTCCTCACTGTTCTAAACAAGTGTGTCACTCACCTAAATATCCTTTTTGACAGAAGCAACTAGATAGCTAATAGTCCCTGGTCATGTGAATAAAGTAGTAAAAGAAACATAAATTTGAAGAGGCCATCTGGGGATTTTTATCCCTTTTAAATTTTATTATAAACTTACTACCTTCAGAAACTTCTGTAATATACCAGCAGGTAGAGGTCCAAGTTTGACCATCAGATCCAAGAATGAGAGTAGATTCTAAGACGTAATTACCGGTAGCACTGATTTAGCCAAGAAGATCTGTACAGTCGTCCACTGGACATCGAAGCTTGCTTAACTGAAATTCACAAAAATCAATACGACTTTCTTGAACTTTTACATTTCAGGGCACTTGTGGATTGATTGGTAAGTCTCCTCTGTATTGTGAGGCTGAGAAAAACAAAGAAACAAAAACCTCAAGTAAAATTAAAGACCTGGGGAGGATTTCCTGTTCCTGCTTTGATAAGTAGGTTCTCTTCCTTGCCAATTTGTCAACTTTCTTTTTTTAGCATTTCCTAATATTCACTCATTTATTTATTCATTTACTCATTCATTTATCATTTACTGAGTAATTTCTATGTGTTAAGCATTGCTCTCAGATCTATCAGTGAACAACATAGACAAATTCTTGCCTTGTGGAATGTTCGTTTTATTAAGGGGAAAATAATGTTGTAGGAATAAGCAAATAGACACATAAAATGACAGTTTGTGAAAAGTGCTGTAGGGAAAAATAAACTTGAGAACCCAGAGGGTAGTCATCCTCATTATTGAAGAGTGGCAATCTTTTACTCTCTAGTATGTGATTATTAGATATCCCATTTAAAAGGCATTCCAGCTATCATGTTGTTAAATTTCAAGACTTGGTTTTGTTTACGATAATTGTTCTATGCAGGAGTACCCAGAATGGCTGCATTGGAATTTCCTGGAGGTCCTTATTGAAAATACAAATTCCTGGGTCCCACCCAAGATGCAGTACACCATAATCTTTGTTGGGGGTAGGGGGCGGGATAAGGCCTTAGCTTGTGTGCCATTGAGTGAGTATACTGGCTAAGTGGATATACTGGCAGGCTAGGAATCACTGCAGCTATGTAAGGAACATAAAAGGTATTAAGCACAGCCATTCTCTCAATTATTAATAGATGGAGAAATCTGTTAGGAACAGTGTGGGACAGTCTGTGGCTTTTGTTGACCTTTCCTCATCCTTAGTCTCTCTAGGCTGGAAAAGGTCAGAATAAGCTTCATGACCTCAATGTAGAGCCTCAGTTACTGAGATTCCTGTGGCACCTCAGGATCACTTTGAGGTCAAATTGGGCAGGTGTTTTGGTAAATGGGGTGGGGATTTATAGTTGGGCACGACTGTGATATCTAACTCTTTGAACTGAATGCACAATGGTTTGAGATAAATTGTGGATGCGCCTCATGCGATAGAGAATAAGAGATGATCACTCACATCCGAGGTGTGGCTGTATTGTGACAACCTTAGCAACTTAACAGGCAAGAATTGCACCTGATTTTCAAAAATTACGAGATAGTAATTTTTTTAGTAATTTTTGACTCATGTTCAATTTTTTTAAAAAAATTTTAATGTTTATTTTTTAGAGAGACAGAGACCAAGCATGAGCAGAGGAGGGACAGAGAAAGAGAGGGAGACACAGAATCTGAACCAGGCTCCAGGCTCTGAGCTGTCAGCACAGAGCCCAACGTGGGGCTCGAACTCACAAACTGTGAGATCATGACCTGAAGTGAAGTCAGACACTCAACCCACTGAGCCACCCAGGTGCCCCTGTTCAATTTTTAACAGGACTTTGGACAATAATCTTGCATGAAGTCACTAAGTTAATTAGCTGCAATATTATTTGTAATTAGTCAACCTCAGATCTATCAGGATGTTATATTGCTTGAGGTTAGAGATTCTGTGGAGGATTTAATGACTGTGGTTATATTCTGTGGCGACCTTTCACATATCTACCTTTCGATTGATAAATCACCTCAGGAACTTAAAAAAAAAAACCCTGCCCCACCTCCAGATATTTGGAATCAATTGGTCTGAAGTTGAGTCTGGGCATCTGATTTTTTTTTTTTTTTTTTTTATTAAACATCCTGAGTGATTCCGCTGTGTGGCCCAAGGGGAGGATTACTGTTCTGTGGGTTACAAATGTGGTGCCTCGGCCTTCCTCTGTCCTTGCACAAGAACAGACCTCCTTTGCTCTTATCAGGCCCCATCTCTTCCCCTAAGTTTTGTATTCAACCAGAAACATAGAACACATTAGCCATACCCAGGTACCTGTCAGGGAATGGGCTCTTAATCGTATTTCTACTCAGTAACCATCAGATGTTAATGCAGATAAACATTACTAAACATCTTCCCATAAAAATTTATTGAGTTCCACTCAGATAAGGGAAAAGAAAAAACCCAAGTATTACTATAAAATGAATAATCACTAGTTCCTACTTTTTAGCCACCAGCAGAATGTCTTAGTTATTGTAAACTATCTTGTGTTTTTACTTTTAAAATGTTTACTTATTTATTTTTAAGAGAGTGAAATAGAGTGAGAAAGCAAGAGAGAGAATCTTAAGCAGGCTTCATGCTCAGCATGGAGCCTGACGCTCTCATGAACTGTGAGATCATAACCTGTGCCAAAATCAAGAGTCTTTGAAGCTTAACCAACTGAGCCATGCAGACAACCCATCTCTTGTCTTTATATAATTGTGTCTTACAATATTTAAAAATTTTGATATGTAGAGATCCCTTGTCCTTGCATTTGGATGACAAGCTTTTAAAAGAAGGGACTTTGTCTATTATGTTCCAATCTTTTACCTCTCTTATGTTTCCAGAACAAAAATGGTGCCAGGAATCTGGTAGGTGTCTGATAAATGTTTTAAAAAGGATGAATAAAGTAATAAATGAACAATTGATCCTTGCATCTCAGGTGACAGAATTTTAATTGTACCTCCTTAGAATTGTAAATATCTAGGGAAATGTATCAAGCATTTTAAGTCCAACAATAAAAGCAAGTACCCTAAGTTCTATTAAGAAAACCAAATAAATCCCGATAGTGACATCCTTTCCTAGGTAGAGTCAGGCCTTTGTCTTCTTTCTGCTGAGTATTCTGTACTCCATACCTTTAGCAAGTCCACAGCTAAATGAGAGCCTGTATGCATGCTTAGCAGAAGAGGCGATGGATGGCAATTTATCAGTTTCTTTCTATGTTGGTGGCTAAAACTTATGGCTCTCAGCACTCCCAGTTGCCAGTGATTGATGGGCTTGTTTACTACTTCTCCCTTTGGTCTGGAGGGAGATACTGAGTGGGGTTTCTGCCAGCACTCTGGAAGGTTTGGCTGAGTCCCAGAGCCAAGAGTTCTGCAGCCCAAGCTGTGTTTACCCCTCAGAAGCCCTTGGGCTTTGGGGGATTTTAATCACTTTCCAAACAGATGCATTGCTGTTAGGATGGACAAGGTATTGAAACTCGCACTCTGCTCAGTAGAACCTAAATTCTGTTCGGTCATGAAAGTGTCCCTTTTTTGCTTCCAACAGAGAAATTACGTGGAAAATATTGTGTCTTCCAACTTCATTCCTGTTTCCACAGTTACGTTTCTGACCATAATAGAGAGGCTACTAAATTCTAAGCTCAGGTTATGAATAACACCTCTTTGGTTGAACAAGAGAGTTAAATGGAAGCTTATATGTGAGATTCCACTAAACTCTCTGTGCAAGCTTACACAAAATAGTATGCAATTTGCAACTTTGAGAAAGAGAATTATGTGTGTGTGTCCATGAAGAATTATGTTTCACACATACAGGTGACATGTGTTTACTTTTCATTATCTGACAAGGTCCACAGTGTGTTACCTAATTGCAAACATTGGCTTTCACACAAAAATAAAACTTACTTTTAATTTCATAGAACTGTCCTATGAAGAGGAACAGTTAAATTCTCACCAGAATTTAAGCCAAAAATAATAAAAAATCTTTTTTTCTTGTGCCTTCTTGTGGCCAAAAAAACATCATATACACAGTCTGAGAATTGACTTGTATTGCTTTGTACGCCTGGCATCCTCTCTCTTTCTCCCTTTTATCCATCCTGTACTAGGTGTTGCCTTCTCTGAAAAGCCCATAGAAACCAAATCTGGTATTTTTATTGTGTTGAAAGGATTCTGGTAAAAACAGGTTCTAAATAAACATGACAGGTGTCAAGAAGAGCAGCTGGATTTGGGTTCGAGGTCTAACAGATGGGAAAACATGAAACTGGAAATGGAGAGAACAAACCTTTGGTTCTCTGACACAGACACCATTGTGGTTGTGGGCTTGTGACCATTTCTAAGAGCTGCTAGCCACCAGCCTTCATCAAATTGTGACGCTGAGTTCAAAGTGAAGAATGTCGAGAGAATGATATTGAAGACAGATGTCCCTTACAGGGATAGCAAGAGAGGGGAGGAGTCTGTATCTACTGACTCAAAATTTTGGTTAGATAAATACACTGTTTTTCTGAACATATCTTTGGTGAATAAAGACTCTTTATAAAAAAATTGCCTGTGCTATAGTAATAAATAGATATTTTATAACTCGTGCTAGGTTTTCTACCTTTGCAACTTCTGATTCTTTAGGTCATGTGAGTCAGGATCTGAACACTGGATATTGTCAATAACAAATTATTTCACTAGCTCTAGTCTTTGTAGACTCTCCCCGTACCCTAGTGTTTCTGGAAACATCCAAGGCATTTTATTTTTAAGCTCACCAATATACCCTTTTTAGCTATAACAGGTCAACTGCCATTTCTTCTTCTTCTGCTCTTAACTTCCTGAGGGGTCTGTTGCCGAGAACCTCAATTTTCAGCAAGTCTTGTAAGAGAGCATTTCAATTGCTGCCACCATGTACAGCATATGTGAGTCACTATGCTGGGACTCTTTTGGCTGCAAGTGACAAGAGCCAAGGTTAATTGTGTCTTGATTGGCTGATGAAATCCAATGACAGGATTGCAGTGATCTCAGGAGCATGGGGAATGGGGGAAATCCAGCCTTCTCAGGAGTCTTCCTTTCTCATCTCTTTCTTTTGTCTCTGCTTTATTCTTTAAGAAAAAAAAATTAATGTTTATTTTTGAGAGACAGAGCACGAGTGGGGGAGGGGCAGAGAGAGAGGGAGACACAAGATCTGAAGCAGGCTCCAGGCTCAAAGTTGTCAGCACAGAGCCCAACGTGGGGCTCCAACTCAGGGGCTGAAGTCGGTTAAGCTGAAGTCGGATGCTTAACTGACTGAGCCACCCAGGCGCCACCTCTGTGTTATTCTTATCTTGAGACTAGCTGCCTCTTCTCCAAGCCACATGTTGATAGTATCTAATCCTTGTACTTCCTAATCCAGGCTCCCGAAAGTGAACGTCATCTCTAGAATTTCTAGAATTTTTCAGGCAGGGGCCTTGTTGGCTCAGTGTGGGTCTGTGCTCTCCCCTGGATCAATCAGCTGTGGCTGTGAGGAAATGATACTATGATTGGCTGAGCTAGAGAGAGCGTCCCACTCCTGGACCAGTCAGTGGGGGTCAGCCAGCAAGCTCACGTGCTTACCCGGCTGCTAAGTGATGTGTGGTCAGCAGTCACATCTGTCTTCATCACTACTGAATAGACCTTCTTAGAAGTAGGCATTTAAAAAATTGCAGAAAGAATGGATTGTGTGTGTACATGCGTGTGTGTGCATGTGTGTATGTGTGACGTGGAGGGTTGGGGAGTAGAGAAGAAGGGTTTCTCATACATTTGTAACACTGTCTTTTCTCGCTGATGCTAGAGCGGCAAAACTGAACCGGATAGAAGGTGTTCCACAGTTCCAACGTCATGCTGATTTCTAACGGTGCAAACTCTGGGGGTCATCTCTTCTACGTTCCGTGCTCCAGTGAGGTAAAGAGAATTCCTTTCCCATGGCTGCCGCTGCTGCGGTCTGCTCACATCTGCTGAGGTCAGGCTGTGCTCGAGCTGTTCTTGCGTGTTAGTCACTGGCACCTGGGAGTAATGGTAGACGGCGGATGCTTCTGCCCTTGTTCATGCAGGCCACGCAGGACCGTTGCTGACATGGGGAGAGCCTTCTCCTGCTCACAGGCCAGAGTCTCTACAGCAGTGGAGGGGGGTTTTATGTGTTCCTTCAGCAGCATCTGTGGGTCCTTCTCTCTGGGACTCCACGGTGAGTTCATTGCTGGAGGGCCATCTCAGACCCCAATATCATGTTCCGCTGTTAAAAATTCCCCTTTCTTCTGAGATTATGGCATCTGGACTGTGTAAAGTTTGTGTTCCTGAGTAATCCTTCCTTTAGGATCAGTTATTTCCCACATGTTCCTGTGGGCTTCCTGCAAATCATGCTGTGGCAAGTCTGCTCTGTCCTCCAGACATGCCTAGACATGGCTTAATCTTGACATTGGAGGTTTTTTTTTTTTAGATGTTCATTTATTTTTGAGAGAAAGAGAGAGAGAGGGAAAGAGAGAGCAAGTGAGTACATGAACTGGGGAGGAGCAGAGAGAGGAGACACAGAATCTGAAGCGGGCTCCAGTCTCCGAGCTGTCAGCACAGAGCTCTACACAGGGCTCGAACTCAACAAACTGTGAGATCGCGACCTGAACTGAAGTCTGACGCCTAACCGACTGAGCCACCCAGGCGCCCCTAAACATGCTTGAATCCTAAAGTGCACATAATTTAGGCTTGAACTGGACCCCTGTGCGGGTGTGGCTGCATAGAGTTAGTCAGAATGCCCTAACTCATGACTTCTATTTGTCCATTTCAAACATCCCACGCAGGAGGGTGGTTCAGGACCAACTTTGGGTGTCCTTGGGAATGCTGAAAACTGTGTCTTCCCAAGCTCCACCCTTCCCTTCTTGTGTCCATTTACTTCCCTTCTGGATGATGATTGCCCTTTGCCTCAGAGGCATTGATCCACCTAGGTATTCATGTTAAAAACATGAAAACCTTTTAAATATCTGCTGCCATACTGGACTATAAATTGTTTGCTGATTTAATTGTGTACGTGTGTGGGGAGTTTCATTTATGCGGCTCTAGCCAGGGGAGAGGGAGGTGCTCTTTGGTGCGTGGTTGAGCTGGTGGAGGCAGGTAGGACTGAAGGCAGCCTCTTTCCAAAGATTCCATGTGTCCTTGGAGAGAATGAGTCAGGAGGAAGCCACACAGAGGGGCCTAGAGGCTTGTTTTCAGGAGCTTCAAGGATGGAGGGGTAAGAGGTCACTGTTACCTGCTTCTTTGGGAGCTGGAGCTCACCCCGGAGATACTGTGAGGCCAGCCAGCTAGTGAGCTGACAGCTTCCCCTTCCTTTTTTCCCTGGCCTGGGTGCAGGTCAGCGTGGACTCAGTTTCAGCCACTCACTCTTGTAGCAAAGTGGATATTTTTTCAAACGTACTGTGTTTACTTCTTATCGATTTGAAAGTAGTGGCAACACAATGGAAAACAATTTGGAAAACAGAAAAGATGAACAAATATGAATGTTTACCATTCAAATGAAAAAGGTCAACTTTTTTGATATATAATAATTCCTTTGCTTCTTTTCTCAGCAGAGTTTTAAAAAATAAACACAAATAGGAAATAGTTTGATCACTCGAAAGCAAACTTTTCTATCTTATTTGTTTTACTTATCCATTCTATTTGCCTTTTATATACATTTTCACATGGTCTTCATAACCCTTTGGCATGTTTTCAACATAAATTAAATTTGGTATTTAATTATATTTTCACCCCCTGATACAGAATGCTTCCTTATTTGATTTTAACTTCTGGAAATAAGGCTTCTAACAATGGAATCTGTTTTTAGAAAAATCCTCTTTAATAATAGATGTGATGCCGCAGTCAGTTTGGAGCTTAGAGCTCCCTTGATAACGGAATTGGGTCATAAGACTGAACCATTTTGCTGGTTGAGATAACCCCAAACACCCATCCATCATTAAGTTCAGTTGGGTAGTTATGTAACCCAGTGTAAGGGAAAGGGAGAGGAAACATGTTGTATTTCATTTACCATACATGGCCTTCATGATTTGTAAATTCAGAGAAAGGGAATTTGCTACTTCTCAGGCCGGTTCAGGGCTGAAGCTTCTTCTCATCTCTCACTCTATTTTTTTTTTTTTTTATGTCTCCTCCAAAAATCTCAACAAAATTTATGTAATTTCTTTTTCATTGATGATCTGGGTAGAAAGGACAGCATCTTACTCTTTCAGCATGCAGAAAGTAAATTTGAGAATTAAGCCACTTTCCAGAGAGTTCAACTTATCTTCCAAGCCCAGTTACCCAAACAAACACAACCCCAGACCACTTCCCAACGGCCTTAATTATATGACTGTTCAAGTCCATGTGGATTACTTTGGCCTGGATTGTTTTAATATTACACTTTCGGTATCTACCTTTATTTACCAAAGAGAGGAAAGTTTATGTGTCATTGTGAATGTCTCACCGATTACTTTAGAATTCTGCCCTGCAGTAAGTGCTGGTTTTACAAGTTTTCTGGTTTGAAAGAATGACAGAAAACACCCCTGAATAATTACCGGAGTAATTCTGGAAATTTGCTCGCTGTGGCTTTAGGCACCACATTCATTAGCTCTACAACTCAAATGTCCATCCTCCGAAACTGGGATGAACTGTGGGGATCAACCACCTCTGGGCAGTCAGTGTCCTCAGAGAGCAAGGGACGGGCTGGGGAGGGGAGGTGCTATTAGCTTCTTTTCTTTTTCAGTGTGGACAAAACCCCTAGTGCATTAGATTGCAAGTTTATTAAATTTTATTTGTACCCATAAATAATTTTAAGGAGACTTTGTGTAAAACAAGTTAATTTGAGAGACCATCTGTTTTGGCTTGTGGCTTTGCATTCTCTCTTCTTTGTCTTCATTCTACCTCCCAAATTTATTTCTACTTCTGATTTTGCCTGGTAGAGAAGGTTGAGTTGGCATGTGTCTTGTGTCTTGAAGGCTGTTTCTAGTCCCAGTAGTTCTAACTGTGCCTTCAGAGGAAGGTCACAGCAAAAGGACCGACGATTGCTTGGCGTGAGAGGCACATTGTCAAGAAAAGAGAAAGGGAATTGGAGTGTTACTTGGCCGTCAAAAAGAATGAAATCTTGCCACTTGCAACTAGGTGGATGGAACTAGATGGTATTATGCTAAGCAAAATTAATCAGTCAGAGAAAGACAAATATCATATGACTTCACTCATACATGGAATTTAAGATACAAAACAGATGAACATAAGGGAAGGGAAGCAAAAATATAAAAACAGAGGAGACAGATCATAAGAGACTCTTTTTTAAAAATGTTTATTTATTCTTGAAGAGAAAATAGAGCACAAGTTGGGGAGAGGCAGAGAGAGAAGGAGACACAGAATCCGAAACAGGCTCCAGGCTCTGAGCTGGCTGTCAGCACAGAGCCTGATGCGGGGCTCGAACCCAGGAACTGTGAGATCATGACCTGCGCTGAAGTCAGACGCTCAACCGACTGAGCCACCCAGGTGGCCCGGCAAGGGTTCATTTTTAAAATTTAATTTCAGTGTGAAATCTGAAGCCATATCAGTGAGCTATCTGTGTGCTGTTACATTCAAATCTTTTTGTGACTGACTCTTGTAACCACATTTAGTTTTATAACAGCCTGCATTGGTTATTTGGAAAATATTGGTTCACTGAGTTACGCATAGTTTCTAAATGTTAACACATTTTGTGACACAATATGATGAGACTGCATTAATTTATATCATGACAGATCCTATCAGAAAAGCCTGTATTACAAAGTTGTCAACCTCAATGTTGGGTATGAGGTTTTCAAGCTTGTATTTTTGTTGAAAGCTCAAATTTGGTCATTGGCAACAAATACTACTTGTTATTTTCCTTAAAGTAACAGGCTTGCGTTGTTCATTTTGGAGAAAATATCTGACAAATATGCAAGTTGAATAATCACAATCAAGACTGTCAGTGGATCTGGGGTGCCTGGGTGGCTCAGTCGCTTAAGCGTCTCACTTCAGCTCAGGTAGGCTCAGGTCATGACCTCACGGTTTGTGGGCTTGAGCCCCGCATCAGGCTCTGTGCCAACAGCTACCTCAGAGCCTGGAGCCTGCTTCGGATTCTGTGTCTCCCTCTCTCTCTGACCCTCCCCTGCTCACGCTGTATCTCTCTCTCAGAAAGAAATAAAAAAAAAAAACTTTTAAAAAAATAAAAAAAATATTGTCAGTGGATCTTTCAGACAAAATGATGTTCCATGAAAAGAGCAGCTTTTCACAACTGAAATGATGGTTCATGTGTTTTTCCTCAAGACCAACATTGCTCTTCGATATGTAGCAGAAGAGCTTTAAAAGTTGCTAAAAGAATAAATCTTAAAAGTTCTCGTCATGAGAAAAAAAATTGAAACCATTTTGTGGTGATGATGTTAAGACTTATTTGGATCATCTCACTATTACAAATGATTCATGTTGTGCACCTGAAAGTAATATGTCAATTATATCTTAATAAAAAGTTTTAAAAAGCCTTTAAATGAAGAGTGGAATATGTGGATATGTACTATTTTTTTTCCCACACAATTAAAAATACATGTACTTAAAGCTTAAATCTTAATAAAATTAACATCTCTACTGCTTTATAAAGAACATCAGTAAGTGAAACTGCTGATCCCTGGGTGGCAAGCACTGACTCCTGATTTCGGTTCAGGTCATGAACTCCAAGTTTGTGGGTTCAAGCCTCACGTCAGGCTCTGAGCTGGCAGTGTGCAGCCTGCTTGGGATTCTCGGTCTCCCTCTCTGCCCCTCCTCCACTTGTGCTCTCTTTCTCTCTCTCAAAAAATGAAGTAAAAAACCCCTGCTATTCAGATGTTCATCATTAGTATTATTTTATTGTATTTTTTGAACATAGTTGACTCACAATGTTACTTTAGCTTTAGGTGTACAACATAGTAGGTCACCTTCCTTCTACATTATGCTATCTATGTTCAACACCAACTGTAGCTATCATCTGTCACCATACAACACTATTACGATATCACTGACTATATTTCTTATGCAGTACCTTTTATTCCTGTGATTTATTCATCCCATAACTGGAGGCCCGTATCTTTCTCTTTCCTTCAGCCATTTTGTTCATCCCTCCAACACTCTTTCCTCTGGCAACCATCAGTTTGTTCTAAAAATTTATAAGTCCGATTGTGCTATTTGTTTGTTTTGTTTTGATTCTACATGTGAGTGAAATTATATGGTATTTGTCTTTCTTTAACTTATTTCACTGACCATTATACACTGTATGTCCATCCATGTTGTTGCAAATGACAAGATCTCACTCTTTTTTATGGCTGAATGATACATATCACATGGTTTTAATTCATCCATTTATTTAAAATTTTTTTAAACGTTCATTTATTTTTGAGAAACAGCACAAGTGGGGAAGGGGCAGGGAGTGAAGGAGACACAGAATCCAAAGCAAGGTCCAGGATCTGAGCTGTCAGCACAGAGCCTGATGTGTGGCTCGAACCCACAAGACCGAGAGATCATGACCTGAGCTGAAGCCGGATGCTCAACTGACTGAGCCACCCAGGTGCCCCTCATTCATTTATTGATGGACACTTGGGTTGGTTCCATATCTTGGCTATTGTAAATAATGCCACAGCAAGCATAGGGATGCACATATCTTCTTCAATTAGTCTTTTCTCATCTTAACTATTTTTATTGAACATACACAATAAACACATTGGGTACCACTGCCTTGAGTTGTGCTTAAGCACTAGCCGTTTCTCCCACTGTTGCTTTGCACGATCTGTGCAAATGCCAACATTGAGGAAACATCACTAACATCATAGTGTTGTTATGAAGATGGCTCTGATATTCTGACTTCGTAGCCTTCCTGAAAGTGACTCAGGGATCACCAGAGGTCCGTGTGCTACTCTTTTAGAACCATGCTCTAGATCCTTAACAGGTCCTTTTTTTCTGGTCTACATTTTTGGCATTTTATAGAAGCAGACCAAGTGAAAAAATTCTAGGACGTGAAATTTTAATGCTTTTATAGATTACAAGTTTTAGTCTAAAAGAAACAGTGATGTTTCCCACTGTGCAGAAAGAATTTCCAGAAGTCAAAAGCACACAGTTCTCCAATTTGTCTTAGAATGTGAGGATGAAAAACAATTCCAGCCTTTTAGTATTTACTCATTCAACAAATATTTTTAAATGTTTAGTATTATAAAGTTACATAGAAATGAGAAATAGAAAATTTAGAAGTGATAAATATATATTCATGTACTTTTATTACAATGTTTCTAAACATTAATTTAAAATCTATTTTTTCGGTGTATGCTCCATAGAGTAAATTTCATTTGTTTATTTAGGTGAATATATACTTCCAATTTCGGGTAGAAGAATCCTGGTATCAAGTCAATTCTGTAACTATGGCCAACAGCTACAAAGTTAAAATATTGCATGAAATTGGGGCGCCTGGGTGGCTTAGTCGGTTGAGCGTCCGACTTTCGCTTAGGTCATGACCTCGCGGTTCGTGGGTTCGAGCCCCGCGCCGGGCTCTGTGCTGACTGCCAGCTCGGAGCCTGGAGCCTGTTTCAGTCTGTGACTCCCTCTCTCTCTGACCCTCCCTTGCTCACGCTGTCTCTCTCTCCTAGAAATTAGAAAAAAAAAATATTGCATGAAATTTAAAGTCTTCGCTGCGCCAAGTCCTCTTTCCGGTTTTTTCTCTTCCTTGCCCTCACCATCCCTCTCCTTCCCCGCCTTCCTTCTTTCCTTCCTCCGTTTCTTTTTCCTTCCCTTTATTTTTTCCTTGCCTTCCATTTGTGGAGAAAACTTCGTTTTTAAAAAATTATCGGTAGTGAAAATTTTTAATCTGTTAAAGGCTTTTTTTTTTGGTCTGTTGTTTTTGTTTTTATTTATTCTTTTTTTGTTTTTTAATTTTTAATATTTTCTTTTAAAGACTCATTTATTTGGGGGAAGTGCAAGTGGGGGAGGGGCAGAAAGAGGGGGACAGAGGATCTGATGCGGGTTCTGTGCTGACAAGGTGACCGCAGTGAGCCCCATGTGGGGGCTCAAACTCATGAACCACGAGATCATGACCTGAACTGAAGTCCAACACTCAACCGACTGAGCCACCCAGGTGCCCCTTATTTTTATTTTTAAAGAAACAGTCTGTTTTTGCTAAAATGTATTCCTTGGAGTGCATCTGAAATAATTTTTACATATCACTCCTGTCTTCCTTTTTATTTTTATTTTCCCTCTACAAGTACCTTTGTGAATTCCTTTACATGCATAAGGTTATCCTTAGAGTTCTATGTGGCAGTGCTAGCACCGACATGCAGAGCGGTTGCTGGGCTCTGGTAGTCTAAGAACTGTGTAGCAGTTAAGAGCTCTGGAATCAAGGGGCCTTATATTCTACTTGTGTATCTAATGACCTTGGCAAAGTTACTTAACCTCAAAAGCCTTGGTTTCTTTATCTATCAAAAGGGACTCATATTAGTACCTATTATATGAAGTTTAATGAAAATACAGTGCAGTGACGGGCATAGAGCTAACATTTAATGTATGTTACTATTACTTCTGAGTCTCAGTGTTCTCAGAATTCATGCGAGATGATATATAAATTAATTCCTTTCTGTATGATTGACTTTTGTGCAAATAAAATTTCTGGAAACTATCGGCTACTGTTCACAAAGAAAATCTATTAATATGAGGAGAATCGCAAATCTACATGTACGCTACACACAGATGTCAAAAGAAAAGGCAGTTTGTGTTCTCTCCGACTGATTTAATCTTTCTTGTAAGTACCTAATGTATACTGAGTAGGAAAGTGGAACAATTTATTCTAATCCAATTGTTGGGAAAATAAGAAAAGTTATGCACCATAAAATGGCCAACAGGATTAAAATAAGCTCTAGTCCCTAGTTTAGAGATCTTCTTCCTGCCCTGCTTGCCTTGCACTAAATTAATGCTAATGCAGAATGCAGAAGCAGCAGATGATAAATTGTCCCCCATGCTTGTGCTCCAGACTCAGACCTCTGGAGAGGGGTCTCTGAGCCTGCTGGTGTGAAATAAAACTCAGATCCACCAAGATGTCCGAGTGCCTCTTCGTTTCTCCACCAGTGATCCAACCTGGTTCCGTAACACAGTAATTGTAGTTTAATGCAATAGTTTAAGCCTTTAGGCAAACTGGTATTCTTTTGGTCTAAATTTTGGTATTTCGGTTTCCTTCTTTTCAACCTGCTTTTCTCCCACATGGTATCTTGGTCTAGTGGAGATGGGTATCCTGTGGTGAAGGGAAAGAGACAGTCTTTAAGATGTATCTTTAAGGCTATATATTGTCCTCCAGTGTCCTGTGGAAATGACTCTTGTTTGCCTCTGACCACTCTTGCCCTGTTATCCTTAGAGACTGAGGTTGTTGTCTTCTCTACAAATCAGGGAGGCAGATGGGGGTGGCTAAGTAGCTCTTTGGTTGCTGGCCATAAGCTCTCTGTGACATGTATTCCGTCCTGGAACGCTTTGCCGTCGCCATGCTGATTCCCAAGGGACCCAAAAGAGCTGACTTTTGTGTGTCACCTATCGTCAGGTGGGAACATCTATTTTAGGACAACTCAACTAAGATCCTTCTACTGCCTAATCTCACTGTGCTACAACTTATACTCTGTTACTACCACTCCTTCCCTCCTGTGAAGGGGCTGTGAAGTAGGGTTCAAGTCTTTGTGATTTTAGGCATTCTCCTTAATCAAATATGCTTCTCCTGTCTGGGGCTTTGCTTCTGAGATAAGAGAGCAGGACACACACATCTCACCTACTTTTGCTTGCTTTTCTTCACCCGGGCTAGAAGGATGGGCTTTGTACCTCCTTTATGTCATTTCCCTGGGTTTTGTGACTGGACACCTGCCTGCCTCTCCAAGTGTTTAAAGTGGTGCTTTGTGATTTAGATGTCTCTCTCCAGACAGCCTGCTTTTCAAGTCTGCTCTTTCCCTTCAAGAGGTCAAGAAAGTCAGCTCTGAGATTCAAAGCTGATCAATAGTGTCTTTGTTTAAGGCTCTTTCCTCTCCTAGAGCAGTAACTCAAGGCTCAAATTGATGAAGAAAAGCTGAAAGCATTTACAGGGGAAATTAAGAACATTGCTTAAATATTTACTGAATAATGCCCATTGTTATGTTAATTTACCAAATATTTACAAAATAATGTCCATTGTTATGTTAAGTTACCAAAAATGTTCTCCCAACTACAAAACCCATACTTTTCCCAGAGCTCAATATTTGGCAATGGGCAAGCTTGTGGTCGCTCAGGGCAAGACAGAAGAAAATCAGAAATGAGAAGTTTAAAGAGATTTGAAGTAGTTGGAATTTAGACACAAGGAGTGAGGAAGGAGAGGGACCTATTTAAGATTCTCTTAGATCACTTGTGCCAAGCGTTACTGCTGTAGAAACGGGAAGTATTCTGGAACATTTTCTGATGTTGCTTCAAGACTTAAATATCTCCATTTCAAAGGATTATTAGTAAAATGACTAGTTGCGGTCCAACACATATAGGTCTCACCCACTGGTATATCCAGAATAATTAGGGTGTAATTTAAAATATTGCCAGGGAGAATTTCTTTAAAGTTTCAGCATTTGCTTTGAGACCACCCTAAATGAATTAGGATGCTGGAGTCAGGCTGTCTGGAGTTGAGTCCTAGACCACACTCAAGCGACACATGAAAAGTTCAGTTTTCGGATCTATAAAATGAGGATTATAATAGCATTTGTTGAGTACATAATAGTTTTTGTATGCCGGCTACTCTCCTAAGCGCACACACGTTAGTTCATGTAATCAGGAAATAACCTCAGGATGTATTATCAGAATCTCTGCAGACGACAAAAGTCGGGTCTCTGAGAGATTAAACTACGTATTCACCACCATATAGTTAGCTACAGGTGAAGGTAGGATTAGAGTCCAGGCAGTTAGCGACAGTTAACACTTTTGGACATACTCTATGCCAGGTGCTAACCTAAGAACCCCATATCCTATGAGATAGGAACTGTTTTTATCCCATTTTACTGATTAGAAAACAGCACAGACAGGGTAAGTATTTTGTGCAAGCTGACATACTCATTAAGTATGGAGCCGGATCTCCCCTGCTTGGCTTCAGCTCAATCTTTTCATGCTACACTGTGTCAAAGGGCTTTTGTGGGCAGTAACTGAGAAAATCCGTGTGAAATACTTAGCACAGTACCTGGCACAGAGGAAATGCTCAATAAACATGGACTAATTAGTATTAACCAGGAAGTCCTATAAGTTGCCGAGTGTGATTGAGATCATTTAAGCATGGAGTGTGCCGTGCAGGTAAGCCTTTTGTCACACGTGCTATTCTCAGAACTCTCATCATGATTTGGGTTTATATAATTTCATTCATTCATTCATTCATTCATTCATTCATTCATTCCTCCAATCTTGCCTCACACGCCACTTTTAGTATGCCAGCACTGTGCCAAGTGGTTTGGTATGTGATGTGGAAATACCTTTTTGGGAAAAGGCTCATGGATTCATTGTACTGAAGCTAAAGATGAACAGAACAACTTTAAAAATAAATTCTATATCAGCAGCTGGATTTCTCTCACTAGCAAATTTTAGTGGTTTGAGAGGAACTTGTTCTGGGATTTGGTGATGCTGAGTAACACCCCTTCATGCTACATTTTTGCACTGATCTTGTAACCTTTCCCCACTCCTAACTGAGATGTTATTTTTTAATCTGGAAACTGTGTACCAAAACTTTATAGCTTTTCACTTAATGTCTTGCTCACTTTTATTTCCTTAAGTATTTTTATTTTTAAATTTAATTTGGGAGGGAGGCAAACCATAGGAGACTCTTAAACACAGAGATCAAACCAGGTTGCTGGGGGGGTGGTGAGGAAGAAGGGAAAATGGCTGACGGGCACTGAGGAGGGCACTTGTTGGGATGAGCACTGGCTGTTGCATGTAAGCAGTGGACCACCGGAATCTACCCCCAAAACCAAGAGCACACTGTATACACTGTATGTTAGCCAATGTGACAATAAATTATATTTTAAAAAAGCTAATAAACATGTTATTTATTTAAAAAAACAAAAACAAAGACTATTTTTAATTATTTTAGCACCTGAAAATTTATTATTGTCATTTTTCACTCTCAAAACTTACGATCTTGGCCTTCCTTCTTGCCTTTGTATACGACCCAAAGAGAGACACTGGCTGTTTGGACAATGTTAGAGCAAACTCTAGGAATGTCACTGATCGCATGACCTTTGCAGCCAAATCCAACAACCAGAACCTCATCATTTTCCTCAGTAAAATTCGAACAACTGTCATTGGTACAAAAGCTGTGTTTTTTTTTGTTTTTTTGTTTTTTTGTTTTTTTTTTTTGCCATTCTCCATCAGCTGGACCCTGTCACACTTCCTGATGGCAGAATCTGGCTGTTTGGCTTTAGCCTCTGTTTTTTCCAGCACAATTTCCTTTGCGTGGGAAGTGCCTCCAAAAGCATTGACCTTCAGAGCTATGCCCAGATGGGCTTGCCCGTACTGTTTACCATGCCACTTCTGATCTCCTCGGTGGCTACGGAGCTTCCTGTCAGTTTGGAGAGCGAGATACTTGCCCATCCGGCGGATGCCAGGGCCCTGAGCCAAAGAGAGAAGCAGCGCAGGAAGGAGCCACCTATTTCCTTAAACGTTTTAAAAACAGGGCTTCTGTTCTAAATGCCATTTTGCTTCCCCTAAGGGGAAGGAGAGAGTAGGTATAACCTACAAAGCACAGGTCTCAGAATCAGAACACAAGTTCAAAGGCAATTCTCTTGGCTTTTTGACCGCTAGCAAGTTGTTTAACTGTGTTAAACCTCAGTTCCCTCCTTTGAATGGAGATAGTGATTTCTACCCCACAAGACGACTGGGTGATTGAATGAAGCAGCGAAAGGCAGAAACCTCCAAAAGAGCTCTTGCTCCTGTAAGGCACGTACTTGCCTTATGTATTTCTTTTCTTTTCTCTCTCTCTTTATATTTTGTTTTGCCTGTATCCAAATATAAATATAAATGTAAATATATATATATATTTATATATTTCTCTTCTGGTTTGTCTCTTTTCTGTTTTTTATATTATTTTTGCTTCCTCTCCCCTATGTTTGTCTGTTTTGTTTCTTACATTCCACATATGAGTGGACTCATATAATATTTGTCTTTCTCTGACTGACTTATTTCGCTTAGCATAATACATTCTAGTTCCATCCATGTTGTTGCAAATGGCAAGATTTCATTCTTTTTGATCACCAAGTAATATGCCATTATATATATTTGTATGTATATATACACACACCCCATCTTCTTCATCCATTTGTCCGTTGATGGACATTTGGGCTCTTTCCATACTTCGGCTATTGTGGATAGTGCTGCTATAAACCTTGGGGTGCATGTGCCCCTTCGAATCAGCACTTCTGTATCCTTTGGATGAATACCTAGTAGTGCTATTGCTGCATCACAGGGTAGTTCTATTTTTAATTTTTTGAGGAACCTCCATACTGTTTTCCAGAGTGGCTGCACCAGTTTGCATTCCCACCTGCGGTGCAAAAGAGATTCTCTTTCTCTGCATCCTCGCCAACATCTGTTGTTGCCTGAGTTGTTAATGTTAGCCATTCTGACAGATGTGAGGTAGTATCTCCTTGTGGTTTTGATTTGTATTTCCCTGATGATGAGTGATGTTGAGCATTTTTTCATGTGTTTGTTAAACATCCATATGTATTTTTTGGAAAAGTGTCTGTCTGTTCATGTCTATTACCCATTTCGTCACTGGATTTTTTGTTGCCTGTTTTCTCCTTTAGGATTTTGGTGGCTTCCTGTCTTATGTTTCGGTCTTTCATCCATTTTGAGTTTATTTTTGTGCATGGTGTAAGAAAGTGGTTCTGGTTCATTTTTCTGCATGTCGCTGTCCAGTTTTCCCAGCACCACTTGCTGAAGAGACTGTCTTTATTCCACTGGATATTGTTTCCTGCTTTGTCAAAGATTAGTTGGCCATATGTTTGTGCATCCATTTCTGGGTTTTCTATTCTGTTCCGTTGTTCTGAGTGTCTGTTTTTGTGCCAGTACCATACTGTCTTGATGACTACACCTTTGTAATACATTTTGAAGTCCGAGATTGTGATGTCTCCAGTTTTGGTTTCTTTTCCAAAATTGCTTTGGCTATTTGGGGTCTTTTCTGGTTCCATACAAATTTTAGGATTGTTTGTTCTAGCTCTGTGAAGAATGCTGGTGCTAGTTTGATAGGTATTGCTTACAGTTTGAGGGGATCTTAAAAGCCAAAGGGAGTCCAGTGCCTGCTCCAGGCATGCAGTCACAGCTTCTCTGCTGGGTGGTACCCCTGGAGAGAAAGGCTCAGGTATGTGAAAAGCACTCTAAGGCAGATCCAGTGGCCACAGGATGCTCTGTTGGTGTGAAGGAGATGTCCTTTCACAAAATCCACCATTCTCAGAAAGATCATGTAATTTTTCTTATTCTTTATATGAAAGTCTTTCAAATATTCAAAGATAGTCCTTTCTTCAAATTAAACAACTTTTTTCTTAATCTCTACGGGTTGCCAATGTTTCCCTCAGAATCCAGAGCACAGAACAGACATGATTACCAACTATCTTTTCAAGCAAATTTCTGTTAAGCCATATCTGTCCCCTATTGCCATGAGGATTTTATTTTCACCTAAAAGAAGATTTTATTAATACCTGAAACAGGATTTAAACTGAGACCTATATGATTTCAAAGATACAGTTTTCCTAGCACCGTATTATTCCATTATAACCTATATTCGAGGCACAGGAAACTCTGATTTTCTCCAAATACCCAGTGTTCTTCATCATAATTCTACACAAACTGTCACTTCTGCTTGTAACACTTTTACTCATTTTTGTCCTGGTAAATTTTAACTCAGTTGTCTATATTCAGGACTCTGCCTTTTGCTCCCTAGGCCCTAACCTGTCACCCAGCAGACAGCTCTTACTTCATGAGCCCGTATGAGACACCTCACACGCATCTATAGAGAAGAAAGTGGAGACGATGGTCTAGGTTTTGCCATTTTTAAGTTTGCCCAATTTTACTTAAAATAATTGAAACTCACAGAGGACTAACCAAGTCAGCAATGCCTTTGAATCAAAGATAATCGAGCCAAATATATTTGCAGAATTTATTCATTTGAAATGCAGTTGGATGGGGCACCTGGGAGGCTCAGTCGGTTAAACATCTGACTTTGGCTCAGGTCATGATCTCCTAGTCATGGATTTGAGTTCCATGTCGGGCTCTGTGGTGACAACTCAGAGCCTGGACCTTGCTTTGGATTCTGTGTCTCCCTCTCTTTCTGCTCCTCCCCCAACTTATGCTGTCTCTTTTTCTTTCCCTCTTTCTCAAAAATAAATAAACATTTAAAAAAAAAAAAAGGAAATGGAGTTGGGGGAACCTGGCTCAGTCAGTTAAATGTCCTACTCTTGATTTCAGCTCAGGTTATGATCTCACATCTGTGAGACTGAGCCCCATGTCAGGCTCTGCACTGACAGTATGGAGCCTGCTTGGGATTCTCTTTCTCTTCCTCTCTCTCTGCCCCTCCCCCTGTTCATGTGTGCTGTCTTTCTCTCTCAAAAATAAATGAATAAAATTAAACATAAGAAAGAGAAATTTTTAAAAATGGAGTTGGAAATATTTCAGGAACAGATAGAGGTCTTTAAGCAGAGTAATCTTTTTTCTAATAGGAAATCCTATAAATCTCCCCAAATATACCATTTTCTAAAAGTTTTCAGTAGAATTCAAGTTTATTTTTTAAATAATAGAAACACAAATAAGTTACCTTTGTTGTTAGATCCTTCTGGACATTTTTAAGCAAGAAAACATTTTAAAAGTTTTTCCCCTTTTAAAAACATTAGGTAGCTTGCTTTCCATCAAGTCATATTTTGTTATATACTTTCCTATTATATATTAATCACAGAAATGAATATTTTACTTAATGTTAGCAGACACACACCAACATTTCTGCTGAGACTTTCCCTGAGGATTTGCTCCTTTCTGAGCTTTGAGGACAGTAAGATTGCCTGATACCTAATGACCAAGAGGATTAATTTCTGTTATATTTAGAAACATAACTGCCCACGTGTTACTACAACCAAGTGTTAGCCAGCAGCTTTAGCTTTCACAAAAGCAGCTTTATTTTCTTCACGTAATGTCCAGAAACACTAGTGAGGTTGCTTTTTCTTTTTTTGGTTATTATCATTATTTTTAAAATCACCATTTTATTTTGATCAGTGCTGCCTGGATTCTATTTTTTTTCTCATTTTTGACAATAGCAGACTGCCTTAACACATTAATTGAACTCTGTTCTTTTAATGGTTTTTCTTTTCTCAAGAATATAAATCAATAAACTTTGCAAAGTGCAAAGAAAAGGTCTTGCTGTAGTTGAATATCAGAAAACTCAATATATCTACTCAGAGCATGTCCTAAAGTCATGTGACACGGGTCATGTAAAAATAGACCGTTGTAGCAATTTACTCTTCAGCATGCATGTATCGGTCACAGGAGGGCATCCAGGAGTTCTGTGAAGTTCTTGAATTTCCTGTCCTTTTTCTTTAGTTGCTTTGAAATTTGAGAAAGAACAGCCTTGCAGCTGCTGGCCACAGAGCTACCACGTAAGACATATGGTTAAAGCAAAGAATGGTGTTAGATTCTTATTGGAAAGAACACATGGGTCTGTTAACCTCATAAATTGCTAACAACAACAAAGCATGGAGATTGCTGAGTGACTTTTAGACTCAGGATATTAGAGAACCAGAGACTCAGAGAATCAAAATGACAGGTGGGGACCTCTTTCTGCATTTACTAAGAACATTTAAGATCATAACTCAAATGCCCTCCAGGCAGGTGACAGGGTCAGGTGAAACTAGAGTTGGGTCAGGTGAGGATAGTGGCCTGCTGTAATGCACATACCCACCTTCAGGAAGAAGCTTCCATTCAGCGATGCTGTGTTATTATTATTACCCTAAGGGAATGCAGTCCGTGCTGCACATAATGGGATTCCTGGAAAAGACAGAAATCTGGATTTTAATGTAAAAGTTTCTGGGCTACTTTGCCCAACTGCACAAATTGTGAAAGTACAGCCTATACAGAGGCACATACTATGCCTAAATGCGAAAAAACCAAAAGATTGGGCAAGCATTAAATTTGACCCATTGGTGGGCAATTTGCTGTTTCCAGTTTATACTGTTAGAAAGTTTTTTGTTGTTATTGAAACAAGATCTGTTTTCTAGTAGCTTTAATTCCTTGGATCTTAGGGTCATGTCAAACAAATGTAATTTTTATGCACAAACATACACACACAAACAGTGTTTCAAATATTTGAAGTCAGTTATCATATTTCTTTACTTAAATTTAGGGTCTGGGGAGCCAGTCAAGGAAATAAGTTGTTAGTGTGTTATGAATGAACAGTAATGAATGTAGGCTAGTTCTCTGGTGTTCACTTTTCCCCCATCTGAATGATGACAGTAACTTTCATAATAATGCATCCTAGAATCTTGCCTTAAATCAAGGTCAAGACAACTGGTCTATTGCTTGGAGGATCTGTCAGTCTGTGGTCTACCCGGTAGAGAGCTCTAAAGTTCTGCCACCTGTGGGCTTCTTCCTGCCAAGCTCTTGTACCCATGAGAGCATGCCTGGCGGGGTATTCAGTGAGCGGGATCCTAAAATAGTCTGTTGTGTTCGCACCTGGTGTTGAGGGAACTTGGAAGGAATTTAGCCCCTTGGTGACTTTATGAACTTTAGGCTATATCCTCTCTCATTAATGCCCTCTGTATGTGTGGCCTGTATCAGACTACAAGGACATGCTTAAAAACAAGTAGTAAAGACTACTGAGTTTGTGCTGTGCACAGTTCCAAGTGTGCTCTCTCTCTCTCTCTTTTAAGTCATTAAATGCTCATGATAACTCTATGAGGTGTTAGTCTTGCCTTTTAGTGACGAGACTCTTCACAAGAAACCTACCCAAGGCCACACAGTTCATCAGTAATAAAACAAGGATTCAAACTCTAGTGTTTGGCCCCAGGATGTGTACATCTTCCTTCCTACAGCTCTGCCTAGGTCCCTGGGTGTTCAATATCAATTCAAATCCTTTCACAGACTGGAACTAGACTATTTAAAAAAAATGATTTTGGGAGAACTGGGATCTACTCGCTGCCCTGTGTCTGGCTCTCAGCCAGCCTGACCTCTCGTGTGCCTCCCACACCACCTCTGTACCAGCCCCCACACGGTGGCAAACTTCCAGGGCATCCGTACATGGCTGCGGAAGTCTTGTTGCTGACCTGTCTGGAGGCCTCCTGTCTCCATCCAATATTGAGCTTCAGGCTCTGCAGTCACTGTGTTCCCTGACTGGGAACGTGGGGTTTGTCATTGGTCCGCTCTATATCTGAATCGTGATCTAACTGGACTTTTTAGTGTTTAATGGCTCATGCGGTCCTGTCCCTGCCGAACCCCAGACTGACATGGAGTTGCATTTGGGTTCTACAGCTTAATGGCCATGAGACTTTGAACGAGTTAAGTATCTCTTCAAGGTTTACCCCTTAGCAAAAGGGAGGAATTATTTTCTGGATTGTCAAGTAACAAGTGACATACGTAATATAGTCTAGTACTGCATCTAACACAAAAGTGTTCAAATGATAGGTCTTATATTCCAGAAATTTTACTGGAAGTAGGAACTAAGTAACTCCCACCCACACTTTTAAAATCTCGACTTTTACCCTAAGCCTCAGATGGCTGCCCAAGTAAAAGACAAAAGTACTTGTGTAGTGCTTTGAATAGTTATCGAATCCAAGTTAAAAAAAAAAAAACCAAAAAACTGAGCCCTAACCTGTCCTTACCCAAGAGAACAATTGATTCGATGTGAGTTTATCAGGAATGATCATTTACAGTATACATGTAATGAAAGAAACATAAAAATTTTGTTATGCATTAATTTATTTAAGCTACCATTTTATAAAGAAATTTTGGAAGGATGGATTATGCTATGTTTATCTGATTCTTCTTTCTTTTTTAAACCTGTGTGCTACCATCTATTCTCTATTGGCGGGTTCAAATGAGCTTGACTTTAAAAAACACTCACTTACTGGAATATTTAGAAAATAAAGAAAAATATAAAAAAGAAAATAAAAATTACTTATAAACAATTGCATAAATCAGATATAAATGCAGATAACATTTTGGTGTGTATCCTTCTAATTTTTTTTCTTTGTAATTGTAAAGTAAATAAAGATATAATAATAAGAAATACAGATAAGAATTTCCCAAATCATTAAACTGTTTATGAAAAATAAATTTTAAATGTTGATATAGGAATCCCATCCTGCGAGTGTATGGCCATATTTAATTAACAAGTTACCTGATACCATTCCAATTTTTACTTCTTTTTTATATTAAAAAATTGTTTTTAATTTTATTTATTTTTAAGAGAGGGAGAGAGAATGTGTGTGTGTGTGTGTGTGTGTGAGTAGGGTGGGGCAGAGAGAGAGGGAGACGTAGAACCTGAAGCAGGCTCCAATCTCTGCGCTGTCACAGAGCCTGCCACAGGGCTTGAGCTGACAAACTGTGAGATCAGGACCTGAGCTGAAGTCAGACGCTTAACCGACTGAGCCACCCAGGTGCCCCTCCAATTTTTACTTCTATAAAATGAGTGTCTTTAAAGGATATGGCTTTTCTTTTTTCTTCAGCTCTTTAATCCCCTTTCTATGGTTAGGACCACCCCCACCACCCACCATAGAAGCTGAAAGATATGCCAGATATTTGATTTTCCAGCCTCCTTTGCAGCTAGCATGGGGTCTCCTAGACCTAGAATGGAAAGATAGCCCACTGAAGAAGGAGGGCTGTGCAAAATGTATGTGCTGAGAAAGGGGGCAGCCTGTTCCCTTCATGGACAGTGGCAGTGGTGTCAGCAGCAGCGTTGGGGGTGGCACGGAGTTAGAAAATGTGAATATTTCAAATCTCCTTATCTTTATTTAAATATGCCCTTAAAAAGGCTAATTTAACTTTCATTCCTGCAGCCATGAGCATACCCAATCCCTTTACTTCCAAGACATGCGTTTCCATAAGACACACTGCCTCAAAAGCTATTGTCCCACAGGGGAAAGATGTCAGTATGATGTGGAATTCCTTCCGGGCATAAGCAATGTCACCATAGTGGTCAACACGTAACAAAAACTGAGGGCAAATTACATGAACACAGGGAGAAGCAGCAAGCTGTAGGAGAATATAGTACTTACTATGTATGGGGTCCATTCACATCCTGGGCTCCTTGGGGCATCAATTTGACCACACACTCGGTCTTCAAAATGCATATGACTTGATTTTCCCATGTTGTTTTCTGATTTTTGTCCTTCTGTGACTGGACAGTCTAATCCTCCCTTACATACCCTTGCCTTAAGCTAGCTTTCACTTTTTTAAAGGTGGAATCATGTTTTACCGTAGTGGTTTTGTTTGTTTTATTTATTATTATTATTATTTTTTTTTTTTTTTACTTTTGTAGCTTTTTGTTTATTTGTTTCATTAGAATTGTTACTGGTTTTGTTAGTGCTGTGGTTACATTACACATGTTTTGCGTGCCCTCCTGGAATCCCTTTTTTTTTTTTCTATGAACTCTGTTATTTTTGGAGTACAGTTCAGCAGGAAAAGAGGTTTCTTAAAAATGCTACACTGGGCTACAGCAGAAGCATGGGTAGTGTCCTCACTTGCCCAGTCACATCAAATCCCAGAGAGACTTGTTAAACACGGATTTCAGAACCTACTCAGATCTGATTGGGAGTCTCCGGGGATGGTTCTGGTACTCTGTTAACATGCTACCCAGGTGATTTTTATGTTATACTGAACGAGGAGGCCGCCCTTTGGTGGCAGGGACTAGCAAGGGTGGTTTTAGGGTTTTACTTTTCATGTTAACATGGTATCACTTCAGATAAAGGCACTCCTGTTAAAAGTAATTAATTACAACTCTCCCACCTTTATGATTCGAATTGTCCTGGTCTGTCGGGTCCTCCCGGCTGTCTGATTGTATTTGCAGTCTTAAGGCAAGTCTTCTGAGACTTCATTTCATTTGCCTGCACCAGTGATCAACCCAAGCAGCCTGCATAAGGGACCTGCTCATATCTTTATTGTATAATATTTTAATTCTCAACTATCACATAATAAAAGCTTTCTCTTTATTTTTAATTTTTTTATAAATTTTTTTAATGTTTTATTTATTTCTGAGAGAGAGAGAGAGAGACAGCGTGAGCAGTGGGAGGTCAGAGAGAAGGGGAGACACAGAATCTGAAACAGGCTCCAGGCTGTGTCTGAGCTGTCAGCACAGAGTCCGATGCGGGGATCGAACCCACGAACTATGAAATCATGACCTGAGCCGAAGTCAGACGCTTAACTGACTGAGCCACCCAGGCACCTCTTAATTTTTTAAAATTTACATCCAAGTTAGCATATAGTGTAAAAGCTTTCTCTTTAAATGACACACATAGGATAAGTGAATTTTAAGCTGCTTTATAAATAGTAAGTGCAAATCTTGTGAAGATGGGGTTCCGAGGTGAAGGATAGGAGAAACAAAGGTACTGGGGGGAAAGGCTTGTCAATAGAAGCTTTAAATGCAATTCAATAGAGAGAGATCTTATGTTTAGAGGTCATTTCTGTTCGTTTGTTTCTTTGTTTTAACAGTTTTTGTTTGCTTGCTCAGGCCGGTCCTGGATTTTTAAAAGAGGGAACTTTATTTTGTTTATTTTTCCTGCTTGAGCTAAAGCATAGAAAAGACACATTGTAAGGCTGTCATAAAAGGTTTATTATAAACTTTATAATTTGTTGTAATACTCAGTAAACTCAGAGTAATAAAGATAAACCAACTCATAATGGCAATCTTTGAATTCCTGAAATACTTTTCTTCCAAAACAACCTTGTTCATTGCTCTTCTATTTACACCTCTGAGGCTGGAAATCCCTAGTTTATATCAACATTCATCTGAATTAACTGTTGCTTTCTCTGCTTATTAAAGGGAAACACAACATATACCATTCCGTGAGCAATGAGAATTAGTTCTTTTCAACTAGCAACACCCTAATCTTTCCAATGTTTCAAATGTTGATAGATGAAAAGATCTGCATGCACAGCAGTTTGGGTTGATTGTCCTGAAGAACTAAAATGATACTTTTTAGAACTCTGAATCGATAGCAGCCTTGAACTTGGGCTCCTAAGTACACACTAGTATTTTTGCAACTCCAGCAGTAATGTACTCTTCACTCCCATAGGATCTGGAAGAGACCATCTGGTTTGGTTCTGTACACAATAATATGTAATTTTGGGCCTTTTCTTCAACTGGGACCTTTCACATTTGGAGAAAGGATTATAAAAAAAAAACAACAACAAAGAGTTTTCTCATAGTCTGGTCGGTTTTCATCATACCTAGGATCACACAGGAGGAAGTCTAGGGCATGCAAACGTTTAGAGAGCTGCTCCTGCCATTTGGGGAATAATTCTTATGCCATTTTCAGTGAGTCAGGTTAGAATTTTCCAGCTGTTCTCTTCACCTACAGCAGATACACGACACCGTAGCAAAACTTTTCACTGGTAAACACTTCCTTTGTTTAATTATGGATACATGATATGTTAGACTTGTGGGTGTATCAGAATTATTCTATATGAGCCTGCGAACACCGTATTGTAAGTTATCCTTTGAGACTGAGGCAGAGTTAAGACCAACAGGAATTCTGATCATTTAGAATGTAAAACATTCTTAGATGTGTCTCTTCTTCAGCATTTCAATAAAACTTATTTCTCAGTTCTGTCTTTCCATAGTCACCTTAAAACCACTGGTTGTTGTAAAGGATGCCACACCTCAGTGCACCATCGGGTTGGGGCCATCATTTCCCATCTGCTGGCTGTGTGGGTGTCGACAGCTGCCACCTGCGGCCTTCTGCAGGCATTGCCTTCACCCAAAGCCATGGCTCTGGGAGGCAGAACTCCAGGAAACAGTCACATTCCTCCACTCGATTTTCAGAACTAAGCCAGTTTCTGACCCAGAACCCACTCACTGAAGGGCAGGTTGGCACTTCTGGAGACAAAGCCCCAGCAATCCCATGACGAACACGTACAGAGGGACACCCCCGGTTCTTTCCCAGAGTGACCCACAACCATTTCCGTGGCTGGCTGGACAACAGAAAATGAGAGACGCATAGTTTTAAGATGTGTCAGGCGTGGGGTCTGAGTGGGCCCCGATGATCTGGCACCTAAGTGTCACTGCAACCTCTAAGTAATAGATGGAGTCCTGGCCCAGGTCCTGCTCTGAGTGCAGCCACTGGGCTCACGGATGCACCTCCTGGTCACTTCCTCAGGCCCCAAATGTGTAATTCCAATGGACATATTTGGTAGCTGGCACAATATATTGGTGCTTTGGCCTGTAAAGTAGGGACTACTGTTGTGGGAATAGCCAAGAATAAGTGGTTAAGTGCAGCAACCATGGCCTAACGATGTGGTGACCAGGCACTCAGACCTCTCAGCAATGAGGGTCTGGGTCACTCCCCTAGAAGGTCACCTGACAAAGAGAGGTGATAGCCGAGGAAGCAGGGAATCTAGAATGGTAGCAAGGAAGGAATGATGCTCAATTGTGGCTTTGACACCACCTGCACTAGCACGGTTGGAGTTTGTCCCATTAACTTTTCTCGGTCGGTCACCCCAGGAAAAGAGATCAGACAGAATCCTGCAAGAGCTGGACCTAGAATCTATGACACGGCACAGGGGATCCGAGCGGCACACACAAGGGACTGGGGTGGCTACTGCAATGTGTCGCTCAGATCCCTCTTCGTGTATGAGGCTGGCATCCCCCAAACTGTTGGAAATGTCGGTGGCTGACTGCTCACAGCTGAGTCAACCCCTCAAGAATTGCCTTCAGCTAAAGAGTGCAGCCTTGTCCAGAGTCACACGCCCCTGTCCTAGGCATCCCGTCTTTAATGCCTGGTCAGTAGGCGAGAGGGTAAAGGTCAAATCCTATTCCTTCAGAGAGCACATTTCTGAAGGACATCCAAACTCTAGGGCTTCCCGAGGGATCAGGTGAGGCCTCTGGTCTTTTGAGAACGTATCCGCTGTTCCAGTTTTTCCTTTGCTCAGTTCTGCTTCCTTCTCTCTTCCAGAGGTGTTGATCGAAAAGCATTAAGTTCCTACAGGCAAATCTCCACCTCAGATCTATTTCAGCGGACTCCACCTAAGGCAGTTATTAAGACAGAAATGATGCCAAATGTAAGATCTGTGGGAATCCTATTTTATGGAAGCTTCATTAAGTTCGCTCAATACCCGTCCTGGGTAACGTTATTACGTTCTGCGTTAAACGAGCAGCAGAAAAACCTGAATACCAGAAGTTCACTGATGGCCTCTTTTTTTATTCCTTATACCTGGCCACCAAAACCAGCTGTTTCCCTTGAAATCAGCTCTTGAGCTACTTATCGTCATCATCATTATATTTAACATAAATGGTTTCTTCTCTAGTTTTGACTTTTCTCCCTTTCCACGTAGGTTATTTCAATTTGTTCTTGCCTTCTGTCTATTGCTCTTTATCACTGAATATAATATTATCTGATTGATTTCTCCCAAATCTGTATTGTAATGGCACCTCACCAATTACAAACATGAAATAGCTCAACTATGTAGAAACTGTATTTCTCAGGGTTGCCTCCCAAAGACCTCTACATTCTGGGCTATAGTGACCTCTTACTAGACTAATAAATGGTTATTGCTAATGACAAAGACAAACATCGAAGTAAGTGTCTGCCTTCGAGTTGCTCAGAGTGACTCCAAATGTTTTTTCTGCTGCCTCATTCTTTCAATGTGAAACACTCTCCCTTGAATAAACCCTCTCATGACTATCAATCTTTTTCAAAAAAATATAAAATATTCAAGCATACAGAAAAATAAAGTGAATCAGAAAATAACTATCTGTGCACTGGGTTTTAACAGTTTGGAAACTTATTTATCTTTCATTTTTGATTAATAATTCATTACAGATGCTCTTATACAGCATTCTCAGATCTCATCCTTTGCTCTTTCTAAGGGTAACTATTATACTGAATTAGCTTTTATTTTTTACATGTGTGTTGCATCCGGTTACTACATATGTGTGGCTCCATGAACAATATGTATTCTACTATACTAATTCTTCTTCGTTTTTTAGTCAACACAATATTGACATTTAGTTATGTTAAGATATGTCCCTTTATTTCTTTCTGTTATCTATTACATCTGTATTTATGTTCCAGTTTTCATGCCTACGACTCCTTATAGGTGCTCTCTAGTTTTCACTTGTTCATTTCCCCTAGTTTGTCAATGTCTTTTCCAAAAAATAAGATTTTGATTTTTTTCCTATTTGTTTATATGTTTCTTAATTCTTAATTACTGCTTCCAGATTTATCGTCTCTTCCCTTTTAGTTTCTGGCATTTCACAATTTCCTCTTCTAACATCTTGGAGATTTAAACCATTGATTTTCAAGTTATTTTCCCTCATCTAAACATTTAAGGCTATCCATTTCTTTTTATAGATTGTCCTTTTTTTTAAGTTTATTTACTTATTTTGAAGAGAGGGAGAGTGAGCTAGCAGGGGAAGAGCAGAGACAGAGGGAGAGAAGGAGAATCCCAAGCAGGTTCTGCACTGTCAGCGCGGAGCCCAATTTGGGGCTCAAACTCATGAACTGTGAGATCATGACCTGAGCTGAAATCAAGAGTCAGACACTTAACCGACAGAGACACTCAGGTGGCCCATCTTTTTATGGATCGTCGTAACTGCATCCTAGATTTTTTGGGTATGTAACAATTTCATTATCATTAAACACTAAGGTTTTTCTTATTATTTGACCTATGAATTATGTAGAAGTGTGTGTATTTGTTTCAATTCCCAAATTTATGGCTGTTTAGTGGTTATTTCTATGTTTTTTCTACTTATTTTGCAGAACAATCTGTGTTAATTTAAGGTTTGCTTTGTATTATACATAAATTGTGTTAAATTTTTGAGAATGTTTCCTGTATACACGAAAGTGATGTGTATTGACTAAATTGGAGGTTTATAGTTCATTGCATGGTTACTAAACATAATATGAAGTTGTCATTCAAATCTTCCACTTCTTTAATTCTTATTTATTTGTTTGTTTATTTATTTAATTAATTACTTCAATTAATCAATTAAGTAGGCATCATGCTCCGCACATAGTCCAACGCTGGGCTTGAACTCATGGCCCTGAGATTCAAGACCTGAACTGAGATCAAGAGTTGATGCTTAACCGACTGGGCCACGGAAGTGCCCCTGAATAATTAATTTTCTTTTATATTGATCTTTCAATTATTGAGAGAAGTGTATTAATAACATTCAGTAGGTTTTTGAATTCTTCAGTTCAACTTTTATGAATTTGCACTTAACATTGCACTTAATATTTTGAGGCTATTTTGTTGGGTACACATGTTATTAGTCAGGATAGAAAAGTCATTTGTTCATTGTGCTGGCTGTGTAACAATGAATGGCAGGCTTGGGTCTTGATACTGGCTCCTGGAAAGCAATCCTCCGTAGGTGGTCATCTTTCTGCATGTCTTTCAAGTGAGGCAGTTCTGGACTATCTTTTCAAGGGAGTTCATATAGTGAACAACAGCAGAAGATAACGTCTCCCTCTGGATCAAAGGGCAGGCATGCCCATTATAAAAGGCTTGGGTTCCTCCGGTTCAGAGTTCCTTTCCTTTAGATATCCATCTGCATCCAACACCACTGCTTCTGTGGGACAGGATGGATGGGGTGACTGACGGAGATATGCTGATGCTCATGCTGCTTGCTGGGTGTGAGGAACACAATCCTTTGTCTCTGACCCAGGAATCTTGAGTCTTATACTGGAATCCACGAAACTGTGGCAGGCTAACACATTACCTCTAAAGCAGGAGAAATCTTAGGCCATCTAGAATTCTCGACACCAGACTCACTTCCCTTCCTGTTAAAGCTTGTTTGTGCTGCTGCTAATGCTTCCTTTATACTCCACAGTGCCTATTATAGAGAGTTCTATTTGATTTATGTGGTAGCTACCTGGAGAATTCTCTGAAACACAGTAAGAGTTGACTCAATATCTTTATGCTATTGCTGAGAGGACATAGCAACATGCTCTTTTATCCTCACTCCAAAGGGCTTTAGTCTGGAGTTTTGCCTTGAAACACGTTTATAAGACTGCCCTCCTCTTTCCCAGCAAAGTCATACTTGAGGTATAATTTGAGTTTTGATTTCAGATTTGATTTGTTTGCCTTTACATTTTCTTCAGCATGTTCTGAGTAGATTGAAGAAGTTTTTTTTTCTATATTTGCAAGTTATTCACTAATATATTTATGTAAATAACTTGACCTAATTATCAGTTCTGGAAATAAGATTAATTATCCAGCTGGCCAAGTTCCTAGGCAGCTTCTTTCGCATAGCCCGCATTCCTCACATGCTCTGTCGTAATTTCTCATATATTGTGTGCTCAGGCAATAAACATCATTTTATATTATCTTCTGCAAAGGTAAATGTGTCAAAAGATTAATAATATGCAGCCCATGGCCAAATGGTAATGATTTTTGCATTGTATGCTGTTTTTCATTATTTATTCTGTGGCTTCCTTCCAGGGTGAGAATACTTGAAAGCTGGCTATAATTATTGTTGAAGTTTGTTCAAGATATTTATACTAGGAAAAATTAGTGACCTGAATAAATGATCAGAACTTCCTATTTTGTAGAGCTAGTCTAGTGAAAATATACTTGTTGTAAGTATTGAAAAGTCTTAGGTAGAGATATAGTTTGAATTTCATTTAACTTTTTAAATTGCTCATAGTCTTTTAATATTTTTAAATAATTTTTTAGCTGTTGAGTAGGTGCAAACAAAGATTTATAAAACACATGTAAAACATAAGGAGTCAAGATTCAGCAGTATATGTGTGCCCATCTCCTACATACTTTCCAATCTCTTAAAATTCTGTGCTTCTAAATCCCTGGATTTTTAAAAAATAAATATTTAAATTGATAAATATAAATATTTAGAATAGATAAATTTAAAATATATAAATATGTATCTCAAAACATTTTAATTTTTCATGTTTTTACTCACTCCATAAACAGAAACGTTGCCTCTTAACTCTTTTGTGATTTCTTTTGCATTCAATGTTACATCTCAGTTTCATCCAGGTCATTTGCGACTTAAATTCCATTCCTTTTCATTGTTGTTTAGTATTCCAGTTGCGACTGTATCACAATTCATTACATTTGTGGACATTTGTGTTGTTTCCATGCTGTTCTTCCAGTCTGATGCTGAATGGTCAGTCTCCTGGCACACGGAGGAGAGTACTCTTCCTTCCTTCCTTCCTTCCTTCCTTCCTTCCTTCCTTCCTTCCTTCCTTCTTTTTCTTTCTCTCTTTCTTTCTTTCTCTTTCTCTCTCTCTTTCCCTCCCTCCCTCCCTCCCTCCCTCCCTCCTTCCTTCCTTCCTGTTTTATTTATTTCTGAGAGAGAAAGACAGCATGAGAAGGGAAGGGTCAGAGGAAGGGGAAGACACAGAATCTGTAACAGGCTCCAGGCTCTGGGCTAGCTGTCAGCACAGAGCCCAACTCAGGGCTCAAACCCACGAACTATGAGATCATGACCTGAGCCGAAGTTGAACACTTAACTGCCTGAGCCACCCAGGCACCCCCCTTTCTTAAAAATTGATCTTCCTGAGAAGGTACATGAGATGTGGGTCTTAATTGTTGGCTTCCTGTGTAACGTAATGACCTTCTGTGGCCATTTCACAAAAGACATGCTTCTTGCTGCTGGCCAATCTTAATACAATGCTAGATTTTGGGGTGTAATGACCTAACTTGTAAGATACCAAATAAAGGGACAGTTTGAAATACTGTTGTAGTATAGTATTGAGAAAGTGAACTATTTGAATGTCTGGTTGAATTGTATACCCCTGATATTTGTATGTGGAACTCCTAACCCCCAGTACCTCAGCATGTGCTTGTATCTGGAGGCAGGGTCTTTCAAGAGGTGATTAAGTTAAATACGGTCATTAGGGTGATTCCTAATGCAATATGACTGATATCCTTATAAGAAGAGGAGATTTGGACATAAACAGTACAGAGGGAAGACAGTGTGAAGAGTAAGAAGACAGCACACACTAGCCCAAGACAGTGCCTTCAGTGAAAACACCTTGATTCTGCCAACGCCTTGATCTCACACGTTAGCTTCCAGGATTGCAAGAAAATTTATTTCTCTCTCTTTTTTTTTAATGTTTTATTTATTTCTAGGAGAGAGAGAGAGAGAGCGTGAGCAGGGGAGGGTCAGAGAGAGAGGGAGTCACAGACTGAAACAGGCTCCAGGCTCTGAGCTGGCAGTCAGCACAGAGCCCGACGTGGGGCTCGAACCCACGAACCGCGAGATCATGACCTAAGTGAAAGTCGGACGCTTAACCGACTAAGCCACCCAGGCGCCCCAAAAATTTATTTCTCTTTAAGCCACCTCTTCAGTAGTATTCTTCTGTCAGCCTAAGGAAATACATCTTGGTAACAAGGCTTTTTGCAAATCAGGTGTTTTTTTAATCCTTTGATTTCAATAATATTGAAAGAAAATCTGATTGAATTATCTGCTTATTGATCATTGAAAATATTTTTTGGTGATTAATATTTTTGTGATTTTGACATATTATCTTGAAAGTAGCTCAAAGATTGGTTACGATTTGATATTATAGTAACTAAATCTCCTCAATTCCCATGTACTTAATCATATAAATATGTTTTTTCAGAGCTTACATCTGTAGAAACTGAAGAAATGATGCTTAATCCTCTAATTCTAGCAAAAACCAGTATTTATCAATAAATTAATTCACTAACTTAAAAGAATCATCTCACTGAGAGAGGATAGTATTTTTGTGTTTAATAGTATTTATAAAATTCAAAAATATACTTAATGTTGTTTTGATAATTATATATGATTATTACAGTAAACTCCATCAAAACATTAACATTTAAAGCCTTATGATTACAGGAAATTTAAAAAATGTAATTTTAACTTATAATTGCTTTTATTGTAGAGAAGAAATACTAATAAAAGACTTTCAAGCTTAAAATATATTATATGAAGGTGGAGCACCTGGGTGGCTCATTTGATTAAGGGCCTCTTGATTTCTACTTAGGTCATGATCCTATGGTTTGGAGCCCCATGTCAGGCTCTGTGCTGACAGCATGGAGCCTGCTTGGGATCCTCCCTCCCTCTCTCTTTCTTTCTCTCTCTCTCAAAAATAAATAAACATTAAAAAATAAATTACATGAAGGTAAGATTCAGTGTAAAAAGTAGACTTTAAGAAAGCACAAAAAAAAGAAAAAGTAACACTGAAAAATTATATTCTGTTGAAGATCTTATTTTAGTGTTTTCTAAACAGATATTAGCATTAAATTATCATACCATTTACATCCCACTGGAAACAGTTAACAATGTAATCGTTTCATTAAAAAATTGATACTTATTACATATTAGAAGGTATATCATTTGCAACTTTTTAGACTTAAGATGAAATTTTTGGGTGGCAATTTAACAATATGGCAGGGGGTGTATTTTTAAAGAAATTTTACAGATGTGCAACAAGCAAAAAAACTTGAAGAACACTGGTCTAGTTTTGATAACTAAAAATGGAATTGATGACCCATAAAATATGTTAAACTCCAACTCTACAAACTAATGCCAGAGGGCAGAGATACATGTACCAATTAGCATGTTAAAGCAAGGTGGTTTTTTCCATATCCTCACCAACATTTGGAATTTTCAGATTTTAAACTCTTTTTACATCTTTTTTTTTTTTTAAAGAAAATGATGGTCTATACATTGGTGTCTTGTGTTTTTAATTTGCATTTCTCTTATTACTAGTTAAATTGAGCATCTTTTCATATACTTCTCAGCCATATGGGCTTCTTTCTCTGTAGAGTGTCTATTCAAGCTTTTGCCCATATTTTTTCTTTTGGGTTGTTTTATTCTAATTGCTTTAAGATTATTCTTAATATGTTCTTGTTACTCTTTTCCAGTTATATGTATAGAAGATACTTTCTTCCAGTCCATGACATGTGTTTTCATTCTATTTATAGTGTTATGTGATAAACAGAAATTTCAGTGATTTCTTTGCATCTTATTTGAGAAATCTTTCCTTACATCAAAACCTTAAAATTTACATTGTCTTCTAAAAGTTTCCCTTTCACGCTGAATTCTTTCATCAATCTGGAATTGATTTTTGTAGCTGATGTGTATGCATCCAATTCTATTCTTTCACGTGAATAAATGGTTATTAGAGCACCAATTACTAAAAAAACACCATCATTTACCCATTGATCTGAAGTGCCAACTTTGCTGCAAATCAACGTTCCTTATATGTCTAGGGATGGGGCTAGGATATTTATTGCTTCACATACTAACTTCTTTCTTTCGATGTGGCAGAAACGGTTGGTCAAGCCTACTTCTTTTTGTTTTTTTTTAATTTTTTTTAACGTTTTATTTATTTCTAGGAGAGAGAGAGACAGCGTGAGCAGGGGAGGGTCAGAGAGAGAGGGAGTCACAGACTCTGAAACAGGCTCCAGGCTCTGAGCTGGCAGTCAGCACAGAGCCGGATGCGGGGCTCGAACCCACAAACCACGAGATCATGACCTAAGCAAAAGTCAGAGGCTTAACCGACTAAGCCACCCAGGCGCCCCCAAGCCTACTTCTTTCTGAGCACAGCTTGTCACTACCTTTCCCAGCCCTTCTTGGCTTGATGGGGTCACGTGACTGAGTTCTGATGAGAGGTTGACAGAAATCATCTACAGAACTCCCACAGCTGGCCTCTGAATTTCCCATGAGACCTTTCACGGTTTCTTCTCTTGTCTGTGGCAAACACAGAGGATCTGACAGAGTAGGGGGAGTCTATAGTCAGTGGCAGGAGTCTGGGGTTCTGAATATCCACAAGATGCTCCTCCCGGCACATCACCATGTACCTTTCCCTCTTCATCTGCCACCACCTGCCTTGAACTTTTGTTATTATCGTCACTTGCTTAAACCAATATAGTTGAGAACTGAGTGTAATAGACCTCAGAGTTTTACACTTGTGCATCCTTCCAATATGCAAATGTAAAACTGTCAATAGGGCAGCATGAAGCTGACCCCATGAGGACATAAATTATTATTGGTGAAATAGATTCAGGAGACTGAATCCATTACTATAATACTATCTTTCTATTAATAAGAGGAAAATAGGGCATCCCCTTTTCTCAAGAGGCCATCATACATTACAGCTAACAGTTTACTCTCTATTGGGAGAGAAAGGGGACAGATTACCCCCTTTGTTTTGAAGGTACATGAGAAAGTAACCAGGCCAATCGTACAAGACAGGCATGAAGGTACCAAGACTGAAATGCACATATTTTAATCATTTGGATGGTTTTTTATTTTAAGCATAGTTCAGGTCCAGTGAATGGTGAATACTGACAGTAGTTTCCTCATTTTTCCTACCTGAAACCACACATTAATAATTTTTTCTTCGAATTTAGGGGCAGATGTTTCTGACATCGTTTTTACAGTCTTTTGGTGACGTGGATAAGGTCTCTGTGCTGCCTTGTGCCCTTGGTGGCAGCATGGTAAGCTCAGCCCACGAGTTGGCTTGGTTTCATACAGTACTCTCACTTTCCTGTATAACTTGCTGACTTTGGACAGGTTATCAAATCTCTCTGTGTCCGGACAGTTTTCTCCAAGAGGGAGATTACAGTAGTCTCATTTCATAGGGCTTTTGGGAGAATTAAAGATGATCATTCATGTGAAGCACCTAGAACAGCCCAATATTTAGTTAGTCTTATTAAATGTGGGCTAAGCAGTTTGAGAAATCTGAGCTAATGACCATAAATCCAGAGACAGAAAAGATAGGTGAAAAGCTTAAAAGCTCAACTCGGTAGTAGTAGAATTAGGAAGATATGTCTAAATGGAATAAACTCAACTTGATAGTAAGTCGTTAAAATAAAACTTGATAGTTGAAATAAAACTCAGCTTGACAGCAGAATTAGAAAGATATGTTCAAATGGAATAAGCTAATGAAAATGAAAATGTACACTGATTTTACAATTTGATCTAGAGACAGTTGACGCAGTTTTGGCTTCTAAAAAGGTGGTTGCCAAAGGAACCCAAAATTATTAATGTTTTTCTATAAAAATTATTATAATTGAAAAATTATGAAGCAAATGACTATTGATACATCAGCCCGTGTAATAAATATAATTGGACTATTACAATTGGACTATTACAAATAGCCTTTGCTGAAAAGGAGTTAATTGGTCATCTTCCCTTAAATAGTGTCAGATATATTTTCAAGTGATTATTGCATCAACTCATTAAAGGCAAAGAAGGCAACAGAATTAAAAAATATATGAAGCTTTATTGTCAAAAATAGACAAACTTTAATTTCCTTGAACAGGAATATTAATTTCAGAATCTCCATAAGGCATCACCATTTCGTGAGCACAAAAGACAAGAGTCCATGACAACTATCAGTGGAAGAGGGACAGCGGTTCTGCATCCACGCCAGAGAAGCCACGCCCACGGAATCACAGTGACCTTTGGAGCCCTAAACAATAACAGACATGCAAACAAGGTTGACTTATCTTGGCCCCGTCCTATAAAGTTCGGCTTTGCGGTATCGTTCCAAACGTGAAGAGTTCGATTTGTTAGACTGCTTGCTGATTTGAATAGTGAAGTTTTCGGTCACTTATGGGCTCAGCAGCGCCTGCTTTTGAGTAACGTGAGGATGAAGACATTTGTCCCTACAAGCCTGGCCTCAGGCATGTAAAGCGGTGGTACTAATAATTTTGGCACAAGACCCAAATAAGGTCCTTCTGGGTGACTTACTGCAAAAATGTGAGGGCCTCGCTGAACAGAATAGTGTGGAGGGCACACTCTCTCATTAAGATTCAACAAGGATGGCTAGTGACCTATCGAGTCGGAACAAGAAAAAAAATCAGGCCGTTCTTGTTCCCTAGGGACAGGTATCCAAGGTTGAAGAGAACTGGTTAGCTAGACCATGGCTTTCATTCTCTAGTCTGTACTATAAACCAGAACTCCATAGCCAAAGTGGACTTCATAAATAGGCCCATCTTGATAATGAAAAGTGGTAGCATGTACCTATCTCCTTTGAAGATTCAGGTTAAGGACAGATACTTGGGTTCCCAGGAGAAGCCAGGGCCAGACAACACCGACACAGTGAGATGCTTTATCTGAGGTGAAGCATATGTAATAACGAAAAGAAGCTACATTATCAAGCAAATGAGAAAAGAAGTGGATCTGAGAACTCATTTCCCATCCCCATACACATTCACCAGTGGACGAGTAATCAACTAGATGCCAAAAAATCAGTTCAACACTTTCCATTTCTCTGGTTGAAAACTAACATTCAATACTTGAGCACTAGAAAAATAGGGTTGTATTGTACCATAGTGCAAACAACACCGTGGTTACTGAAATGACAATATGTGCTTTCGCCACCTCTTTGAAACAGAAGCACAGACAGGGTGCAAAGAAACACGGAAGGAGCTCTTTTCTTGGTGAGACATCGCTTATCCACTCCCGTGTGGGGTTAACTTTTAATTAAGTTCGCCCACTGAATTCTACCCTCCAGCCTAGGAACCCTTCGTATTTGAGTAGGGGCAGGAAATAGGTGCGGGCTTCTGGAAGTTTGAACAGGCTAAGCATCATTAAGTTTCTGTGACCGAAAGGATCACTCTGAAAACATACAGAAAAAAGAGCCATATGAAAACCAAACCAAGCACAGTTGGCTTATAGTCTCTTTAGCAAGACTACCTGGAAAAAGCGAGGTCAAATAGAAAACTAAAGTGGGTTGCTGCTTTTCATTCCATGCCGTTTTGGGAAAACATGTGATATACTCAGAGAATGTACACTTTCTCGGGTCCTTTTCAAAAGCCATGAAATCAGCCTCTTAGTTGGGTTGCTGTCAACGTGGAGGCATGGAAGGGAGATGACTCAGTTTGGGGTTTCTTGCTGAGAGCAGGCAGGGTGACTACAAATGACTCTCAGGGGGCAGCTGTGCAGTTTTATTACCCAATTATAAGAAGGACCTTTAAAATGTTTCCTTCTCAGCACTCTTCAATGACTGTTGTTCCAATCAAGGAGTAAAGCTTTTTCTTAACGAGGCGGAATCCCGAACTCAGGATCAGAGTTCGCCTGAGGCCAGATGAGAAGCGACCTCGGCTGAAGAAAAAGTCCCTGAAGCTAGTCCACGAGCAGTTCTCCTGCTTAAACACAAGTGTGAGCTCAAAAGTGGGCACCACACTAGAATCGCACACAATCTTATCCAGCTTTTTACATACGTTTTCAATTTCCAAGTTCACGTGCATGACACAACCTCGCAGGCCGCAGGGCTCGGTAGAGGAAAGCCGCAGGACATCTTGAGCAATTCTCTGGGTCAGTTTCTCAGGGACAAGGACTTTTGAGCAACCAAGCTTGGTTTGCTTTGATTTGGACAGACAGTTCTCCAGCATTTTAACCAAACTCTGGCACGTTGTCTCCTCAAATATCACCTCATTGAGGTTGGGTTCAGGAACAACATAATCCCAGTAGTCAAACTCTGTAGAAAATGGAAGTTCAAGATGAAAGAAAGAAACACACCAAGACAGCAACATTGGTTACTTCTATCTACCATGTCTACCTGTTGCTAGTACTTGTTTGGGAGTCAGGAGGCTTCACTCTGCTGTTAAAAAGCTGGGTAACACAGCAAGTCCCTGGACCTCTCTGAGACTAGAAATTCATCTATGGGATAAAGGTTTTGCTACATAGGATGGCTAGGATACAACTTTTCTATATACTTACATGTGTACACATGTACAAAATCCATATAAAGTTATCTGAGAATACCAGTGATTTTCTTTTCTTTCTTGCTCTGAGAATTTTCTAATTTTGTTTTACACAGAACACATACTACGTCTGGAATAAAAGTGGTTATAATTTTTTTTTTTGTTTTGATGGACTGTTACTTCCAAAGATTATACGTGTTTTTTCTTGTAAAATGCAGATTTTTTTGCTCCTGCTCCTTAGTGATGAACTTAAGATGACCTTGCTGAGTTACATTAAATATTGAATGTGTGTCTTTCTTTCACAGTCTCTACTGGAATGGTCTGCAGATCCCAATTTTAGCTTCAACCTCTCTGATTAAAAACTGCTCAAAGGGAAGACCTTTGAGGTTGACGAGGATATTTATAACTGGCTGGGTAGCTGTCGTAGCCAAGCAAAACAAAACAGTCCTAGGAAAATAAAATTAGATTTGCTCAAAGGAAAAGAGATACTCTGCATTTGGTCACCTACCTTCCAAATTAATCCTACCACTTGGCAGAAGGCCACTACACACACACACACACACACACACACACACACTACACACACACAGAGTCAAGTGCGCAAGGCTCCCCTCCCTAAACATACTCCACCTTCATTGGTCCTGCCTTTTCCTCTTTCCACATCATGCATTTAGTTAGATCATTTTTTAAAATAATAAAATGAAACAAATACACTCCAAATTATAAGGCTCCATATTTTACCTAGATTGAAGACAGAGAATTTTAGAGCTTGGCCTATAAAATTAGGTCATCAACCACTTTGCCTTCTAAATGAGGAAGGACCAGAGATCTTAAGCAATTTGTCCATGCCACACAGCTCCTTAGTGGCACAGCAGTGTGTTAACCTAGAAACTGCTGCTTAAAATTGCAAATGGAAATACGTCCAGCACCACCGCAGTTTTAAAATTTCCTTTTGGCATTAAAAACAGAAGACTAGGTATATCCACAAATAGAATACTACTCAGTAATCAAAAGGAGCGCTTACTGATCTAAGCCATAACATTAAAAAGGATCTCCACATCATGAGGCTGCGGGAAAGGAATCAGATGTAAAAGTACCTATTACATGATTCCATTTGTATGAAACTGTAGAGGCGAAACTAATTTATGGAGACGAAAAGCAGATCAGTGTTTCCCTGGGGACAGGGAAGGGCGAGGGTGGAGAACTGATGGCGAATGGGTACATGAAAATTTCAGGGGAAGGGTGATGGCAGTGGTTGTAAGGATGGACACATTTGATAAAACACAAAACTGTTCACTTAAAATTCGCCATAACTTCACATCCCCATAAGGAACCTATACAACTTTTAATCCCAAACAGCCTGTTAGCCGCAAACTAGACCATGCAGCCTTCGGTTATTTTATTTTTTGCTGCTTTTGTTTCTCACGGTAATGTGCAGAAGATGCTAGAAAGTTTGGAAAGGCTTTTCAGATGGATTCTGTAGCACTCCAGACATCAAGGAAAAAGGCGCCACCGCCCGCCCACCCATCTCTTCCATCCAGGGGCTTCGACCTTTGGTGTAGAGAGTGGCGGGCAGATGGGAAACTCACCATTTAGCAGGCTCCCCGGGTGGAAACCATGGTCCAGCAACTCTGAAATGCTGCCCGGGTTCTTACTGCTCAAACTGCCAGTTGCAACCATGGTCAACGGCTCCGTTTCCCTCGCGGGGCGGAACGGCCTTTCCAGGGCGCTGGAAAAATAAGGTAAGAAGGGCAGATTTGCAAAAGGAGGCAAGACGTGCAGAGGCTTCTAAAATGCCCAGCGTCGCGGAAGCAAACTAGCCCAGCCAGTCATTTTCCAAAGGGAAGAACCGGTCTCCTTCGGAGTCCCCTGAGTCCCTTTTGCAACTCAAGTTTACAAAGCCCCGGGAGTGGAGACGCCGGCTACAGCCGCAACCTAAAACGAATTCAAAGTTAGCAAAACTTGGAGCCAACTTGTCCCGCGGGGTTCACCCCTGCGCCCGGAACTGCGTAGCCCTCCGCCCCTGCTCCCTCCCCCAAGACCGCAGCCTCGCTCACCTGCCTGGAGTTCGCTGGGGCGGGAGCGCTCGCCGGCTGGGCTGCGGGGTAAACCGAGGCAGGCGCTATCCCCAAGGCGCCTGCTCCCTCGGAAGCTCAGAGACCTGCAGACCCGAGCAGCGACCGGCCCCTAGCCCGCGCCGTACCCGCTCCACCGAGCAGCGGAGGCCCTGGGGCCGCGAGCACTTTATAGGCCCAGCCTTCTCACCCAGGCGCGGCCCGCCCACCTGCACCACCCCTCCCTGGCCCTGCGCCCCGCCCTTCCCGGGGTCGGTTCGCATTTCAACCCTGCCACTAGCAGCAGCCCAAGGGGAGCCGCTGGGAAACTGAGGATAAGCTTGCGGCAGGGTAGACACCTGCTGTCTCCTGGGTGGGCCGCAGGTCGCCGAGTCCGCAAATCCGGNGTTACTGTGACTCGAGGCTTGGCTGTGTCTTCCTGAACACGTTGCTTATAGATCTGCTTCGATGTTCAGTGAGCATCATTTATGCGCTTAGCTCTGGCCTCTAACCAAGTCAACTCCGCTCGGTGTAGGTCCCAGGTTTCCACCTGCTCCCCTTCTGCCCTCGGTCAGATCTAGTTGGCCTCTTGCGCCTCGGAGGCTCTCCAGCATTTTCGGAAGGGCTTCATCCTCCAATGCACTCCCGGCCGTCTTCCTGCGGTTTCGTCTATGACTAATAACGTTTTCTCCGCGAGAGGGGTGAGGCCTGGGACTCTTCTAATTAGACCTGGCTCCAGAGCGCCGGGAGCTTGAAGGAAGGGGAGTTTGCCACAAAACTAAAGCAAAACCATTAGGGGGACCTTAGCTGCTGCTTCGCCTGGTCTTAAGGAGCAATTGTCATTCCCAGAGGTAGCTCTGTCTGGCTAGCCCTGTTAGGGGGAGACACCTGGTCGTGGGCAGCCTTGAAGGGGCTTGGGCGATGAAGACACCGAGTTTTAGACCCTGCTAGGTAGGAACGATCCGTGTGTGGCTTGCTGAGCACTCCTGAACCGAGCGCAGCTAGAGACGGAGGAGCCGCGCACAGTCAGCCTGCACGCACAACCCGGGAGGGAGCAGGAGGCCAAACATTTTCTTTCAGGGTCACTAGGACACCCTTTTCCTGCTTTTGACGTGCAGCAGGAGAGGGTCTGCTCCCAACGAGGTGGGTCAGGAGAGGCGAGGGAGGGGATGCCAGGAGGGGAAGACTTTCTACGAGTAGAAGGTTCTGGTGGTGTCTCCTGGTCTTCGGGGATTATGTGTACGAAGATCTGTAGGTTAGGGCCTTGAGAAGCAGATTTAGCTGTCCGGGCTAAAAACTCTCAGTAAGAAAAACAACAACAGAAGGGGTAAGGAGAGTGTGATAAACAGATCAGTGGGAGGAGATCGGGAGGCAGAGCAGCAGAAATTAAGGCCAGCTTGACAGTCCATTTTTAACTCCACTCTGGCAGCTGCACTGCCTGAAGGTCAGGCCAGCCAAGGAAGGAGATGCTGATAGGCTGGTCTTTGAAAGCAGATTTCCACTTCTATTTCAATAACAGAAAAGTGGGAAACAAACAAGCCCATTTAAGCCGATTAAAAAGCAGTTTCAGTGGCCCGTGTGTTCAGGACCAATAGATGGGCGCCTGTGCCTGTGTCCCCAGCAGCTGCCCAGCAATGTGGGGGGTGGAGGAGAGGGCAAACCGCAGAAACGACTTTCCTTATCTCGGTGGCGATATTAATCAATGAGGCTGCCTCTTACCTGCCTCCAAGGAGAGTTATTCGGATTGATATAATGAGCGGCCTGAACCTACATCAACGAAATAAAGAAATCACCCAATTCATTTCCCTTAGGGTATTTAGGCAAAACTCATAAACTAAGTACTCCCAAAGGACCAGAAAGATTATTGGGCTTTCTAGAACATGGCAGTTGCTCTTGGCTCACCCCACTAACTGAAATTTTGCAAAGCCCTTTGGGATTTTACTGCAGAAAATAATTTACCTATGTACAAAAGACTGAATAATATTCTTTCTGGCTGAATGGGCCTAGCTTTTGGGAATTACAGGGCATAAGGAATGATTGATGTGGAACACATACTTGGGAGAATTAGTGCAGATTGTCCCCTTTCATCTACTTACAGGGTAAAATATTCATTCTACCAGCAGTTTGCATCTTTGTGGGGTTAAATAAAGAGACCTGATTTTTAAAAATCAGAATTTGGAAAAACTAAGGGCTATTATAATCTTGTAAGAGATGACACACTGTCTATTAATTTTTAAGTGTTGTGGATATAATTAATTATAACTGAAGGTTCATCACATGGGTGTACCTCAAGTTTATGAGGTAGTGATGAAGTCCATTTCATTGCTGTTTTCTTACATCCTCTCTAATACTATAAAGATAGTTTGCAAGGGTGCTTACTGGAAATAATGGTTGAATATGAAGAGAAAATCTAATTGGTTAAATAATTTGATTGCCTTTCATAAATGAGTGTAATATAGCAAACTACCGAAATCATAAGTAAGGCCTTTTTTAAAAAAATCTTTTTAAGTTTATTTATTATTAAGAGAGAGCACAAGCTGGGGAGGGGCAGAGAGAGACCCACATACAGAGAATCTGAAGGAGGCTCCAGGCTCTGAGCTGTCAGTACAGAGACCGATGCAGGGCTGGAACCGGTGAACTGTGAGATCATGCCCTCAGCCAAAGTCAGGGCCTTAACCGACTGAGCCACCCAGGTGCTTCCCATAAGTAAGGCCTTTAACTTAAGTATACTTTTTTATTACTATGATGTACTCATCTCTCTTCTTACAAAGAAGAAAAATAGTGGTCACATGTGGCAACAGTATGTTCATTGGATATATATATATATAAATATTGAAGTTCCATGCCCCCCTCCGGTCTACATAAAGTATTCATAGTATTATTGCTCACATCAAGTGTTAATTCAGAATATCAGGGGTACTACAGAAAATGAAAAACATATATGGTGCTTTAATATATTATTCTAGGAAAAACTGCTGTCTTGTGCATTCATGATTTGGATGGAGTGTTGAATATTCATTACATGTTTTACCAGCCATTTCTTTTCTCTTTATCCACTGTGAGCCATTTTTCTTGAGCTCTTATTAATACATTTATATCCAATGCACTGCTTATTTAATATCATAAATTATGACATCAGAGGAAAAATTACTGGGTTTCTTAAACTGTACTATCGATTCAGGGAGGATTTATAGGACATGGAAGTCCCTTGGCAAGCTCACAAGAGTTTGTTGTGAGATTAAAAAAGAAAGCCTTATAATCAACACTAATGATCTCTTTTTTATAAAGAAATCCGAGATCTTTAAAGGTACACTATCTCTGGCTTTCCTTGGTTATGCTAAAATTCTGAATCTAGTACTCATGTGATGTTTTAGAACAGAGTCTGGTACAGAGCAAGTGCTTAATGAGTGATAGCTATTGTTATTGCAATTATTACAGTTTCTGAAATTTTAGTTCTTTGTTGTAATGCAGCAAGCACTATGGAGCTAAATGGGATTGGAGAAGTATTGTTAGAACAGAACAAAATTTATTGTCTTTCCTGTTTGCAGGAAATATGGAAAGTATTTGCCACTGATTGGGAAAGACTTTTTTTAAAAAGTGTTTTTATTCATTTTTGAGAGACAGAGAGAGACAGAGCATGAGGGGACAGAGGGAGGGACAGAGAGAGAGGGAGACAGAATCCAAAGCAGGCTCCAGGCTCTGAGCTGTCAGCACAAAGCCCGAAGTGAGGATCAAACTCACAAACCATGAGATTGTGACCTGAACTGATGTAGGATGCTTAACCGACTGACCTACCCAGGTGCCCCAGAAGAGACTTTTTCAAAATTACAGTAAATGTATAACTATATGGAGAAATAGGAAGGAGAGCTCTCAATGATATGTAAGAAAGTAATATGGGTACAAAAATTTTCTTGATGGAAAATACAGAGTTATTACGTACTAACTTATCTAGGAAATGGTTTCCGGGAGAAAAATTTATAAGTATTTAGAATCATTGATTGTCAAATTTTCAAGATATGTACGATACTCTGTTAACATTCTGGATGAGATATTTCCTTATCTTTGAGGGTGCTCCAACCAATAAAATTACAGTTAAATGATGAAATATGTAATGAGTTAGTCTATAGAATAACAAAAGATTTTCCATTAAGTAAGATAATGTGAAGACTTAGTATAAGACAAATAAAAGGCCCACTAGAAAATAATACATAATATCTGCTGCTAAAAGCTGAGAGAAACTTCCAGTAGCAGAAGGCATTGCCTTTCTAAATTCAAGCAGAGAAATGGTTACCATAGTGACTTATCTCTTAAAATAGTTGTATGATTTCATAAACAATGTTATGTATTATCTTTCTTTAAATAAAAAAAAGCTTATATGTTTAAATGCACACAATCCCTGCTTTTCCTTAATCACACCAAGATTTGTAATTTGGGAGCCCGTGTAAGAAAATGTCAGCTAGGAACATGGAGAAGTTCCTTGACACTTTTCTAGGAATAGCCCTTAAAACCTTGTCAAGTTCCAGATCTGGGAATGCCACCATGACCTACCATTCCTCTGGAATTCTTATGCGCACAAAGACAAGAAAGGGAAATAAAGCTACGTTTTTGTGTAGATGCTGGTCCTTCATTGGTCCCTTTCCCTGACCAGCCAAGTGTCTTAGTCTGGTGGCCAACCTTTGCACAACTTTTGTCATTCATATTTGTGTCCCAGAAAAGTTACACTTTGCTTCATGACATAAACCTGTAGGGTTGCACAATTGCTAAATCCAAGAATGCCCGCATGTGGACTAGATAGAGAAATCTGCAAAGTAGTCTTTAGAATGGGTCTGACCCCCACTCTGCAGATGTAAAGAACAATGATGTTAAAAAGCTTGAGAGACAGAGATTCTGTTTTTCTATCTTCATGGTGTAGCAGTTAGACATAGGGATGGTGGGGCCTGACTGCCACCTTCATTTCCCAGCAATGACACTAATTAGCTATACAAACGTTGATAATGCACTTAACATTTCTGTATCTCCATTTCTACCTTTAAAATGGGAATTATAGTAACTGTACTATATGCAGGGCTATTGGTGGAGATTCAATTAGTGTATGTGTTCAGGGGTGTGTTTCAAAGTGTATCTTTTCATATTTATATTCATTCATTGCTCAATCCACATTCAGTAGGTTTTTATTGAGTATTAATTTTCTGTTAGGCACTGAGAACACAGCAGAATCCCCAGAGAGATTATAGTTTAGAAAGGAATGGAGGCAAATCAATAGGAGGTCACAATTAGTGTGATGAGTTAGGGACACACTATGGGCACCTGTGGTGGCATAATGGTATAAGCACTATCATATTTTGAAGACAGGTTTATGGCCTTGCTTCTCCGTGTGTTTCATGGACCAGTAGCATGAAGATCTTTTAGGGGCTTGTAAGCAATGCAGGCCGTTAGTCCTTAGCCCAAATGAAACAGAATCTGCTTTTTGAAAAGATCCCTAGGTGATTCATATTGTATGCAATTAAAAATCTGAGAGGCACAGATTTAAAAGGGAGAAAACCAGTAAGACCATCGAAGCATTTGTAAAATTTATTCTAGGCCAATCAATTCAAAAAATATGTATTGAGTTCCTACTTTATGCAAAGCATGGCATTGATGAAAGGTAGAGTTCCCAGCTGGGCAAGTGTTTGCTGAGTGTTCATAGTTGGTCAGACTTAATGGCCCTAATGAATCTCATCAGTCCTGTGTGGGTTTTAGCCCTTGGGTCTGGCTCATAAAATCATGCACAGCTATGTGAAAACAGTCCGATTTTCGGAGTAGACTGTATTACCTAAAAATAAAATCCTGTTTAATAAACTTGAGACACTATCAAACTGTAAATTGTTTCAACCTTGTTGAAATGGAAGCCAATTATGTAACATATGGAACGGGCTTACTTTGTGAAACGTATTTAAAATGATCACTCTGTTGAATGTTGTGTTTGGAAACAACAAATTTGGAAGGAAGGCTGTAATACAGAAAGATACATGTCTTATTACTTCCAAATTTACTGGAGAGGGTAAATATAGTTGTGCTAGTATTCGTCTCTTCTGCTATGATTATATCATAAAATATACTTTAAAAAATTGACTTGGCTTTTTTAAATATTGTGCGGGTAATTGAGAACTATTTTTATGGGTGATATATATATATGATGGAGGCTGTAAATCATAAATTGCTGAAGCAGTCTTTCGGAGATGTCAGTATAGCTGTAAGCACGCTGAAGTGCATTCAGTTGTGTGATACTGATGCATCATATCTAAGCTGAGCAATAAATGGTATTTAAAAATTAATGCATAGCAATACATAATTACCTTTGCAACGGGTCTAGATGTCTGTATACTAAACACAAAAAGAAGTACTCAACTTCTGTATATGTAGCAGAGCAGCACACCTTAATGATGGGACTTTAGGCTTCTACTCAACCAGATTCAAATTCTGGCTTCGACAAGTAGACATTGTGCAATGAACTTAAATCCTTTGAATTTCAGCTTCCTCCTTTAGAATATGGAAGGTTGAATGGAACAATGAATGTTAAGTTTCTTGCAGCATGAGTCCTACATGTTAAGAGCTCAGTCGAATGTGGCCATCCTAAAAACACATAGCTTGTGAGTTTGCTCATGCGAATGCATATCCTACTGCGTATTATAATAATTCATCAAGTTCCATATTGGGTTTCTCAGGGTGGTAGGAGGTTTTATTTTGCTCATAATGAATAATAAAGGTTGGAGAATTAGGATAGCTGGAGAATTAGGCTGCCTGGCTCCACATATAGCTTTTATACTGGCTTGGTCTCTGGCTTCGGATAGGAGTTATCTATGGATTTAAGAGCAGTAGCGCCCAGGCTCTAACTTTTTGTCAGTGTCTAGGAGGTAGCAAAACACTAGAGAGGAAGGGCACAGGGTTCCCATACTTGAGAACGATTTCTGCTGTGCCCTGAGGATCAGGTAGAGCAGCAGGAAACAACCAGATATGATGCTATGCTGAGGGCATGAGTGATGAATACCTTGGTTTTAACATCTGGGTGACCAATGACTAGAGGGTGTCTGTCTCATTTCCACCCCTACTCCTAAAGTCTCAGTATTACATAGGATTTCGAATCCTTGGCATGAGCATTGGATCTATGGAGTGGGAGGATGAGGATGGTAAGGAGCGGGGGAGAATGGCATTAAACGTACCTATTCCTTGGTGGAATGAAGGAGAAATATCAGATATTAAGTGAAATTAGCAGACAACAAAATAGTAGTTTTGCTTTATTGCACAACCAGTATGTGAACTAACATTGATATTATTTCTATTTCTACCTACCTACCAACACGGCTGTAGTTCTAATTCTAAAAAAGTATATTTAGTTTTTTCTTTTTGTTCGATGTGCACATCTTGAAGCAGTTTTCTTGGAAGCCCTACTTTTAGCATTTATATTCAACTTAAAAGTTCCATATCTAGTGCACTTTTTTAGCTTCACTATTATTGAAATATTGCTACCTACAAAAAAATCTATATATGAAGTATTTCTTAAAAAGTATTTTTAATGTGTTTTATTTTAAAACAGTTACTATGAAAGCTCTATATATCAGGAGTATTTTTGTGTTTTCTAAATCAGGGAGCTGTTTATAGATTGACATAATAAAGGTATAGCCCTTTTAGGCAATTACATAAGTGGGATCCAACAAATTTAACTATAAAAATTAGTTTCAGGGGTGCCTGGATGGCTCAGTCGGTTAAGCATCTGACTTCAGCTCAGGTCATGATCTCGAGGTTTGTGAGTTCTAGCCCTGCGCTGAGCAGGTTCAGAGCCTAGAGCCTGCTTTGAATTCTTGTGTGTGTGTGTGTGTGTGTGTGTGTGTGTGTGTGTCCCTCCCCCATCCCCCCCACTCTCTCTCAAAAATAAACATTAAAAAAATTAAAAAATTAGTTTTAAAATAATGATCCTTACAACTTTATCTTTCTCTTAAGTAGTCCAGGGGAAGTGTTACTGGAGGAGGTCCAGAACACTCAAAATGAAATAAAATGATAAAGTTAATAAAGTTGAATTGACTTTTAATTTATAAGTAGCCAATTAGAAAATTACAAAAGGGGCGCCTGGGTGGCTTAGTCGGTTAAGCGTCCGACTTTCGCTTAGGTCATGGTCTCGCGGTTCGTGGGTTCGAGCCCGCGTCGCGCTCTGTGCTGACTGCCAGCTCAGAGCCTGGAGCCTGTTTCAGTCTGTGACTCCCTCTCTCTCTGACCCTCCCCTGCTCACGCTGTCTCTCTCTCTCCTAGAAATAAATAAAACATTAAAAAAAATTTAGAAAATTACAAAATAAGGGGTGCCCAGGTGGCTCAGTCGGTTAAGCACCAGACTTCTGCTCAGGTCATGATCACGTGGTTTGTGAATTTGAGCCCTGCATCGGGCTCTGTGCTGATAGCTCAGAGCCTGTAGCCTATTTCAGATTCTGTGTCTCCCTCTCTCTCTGCGCCTCCCCTGCTAATGGTCTGTCTCTCTCTGTCTCTCAAAAATGAATAAGTATTAAAGAAAATTATGAAGTGAAAAATCAAATTCCTACTGTTGACTCTCACTCATTCCATTCTTTGCCCCTTCCCACAAGAAGTAACCACTATTATTAGTTTTTAAGTATTCTTCTAGAATTTCCTTATAAAACTAAAAGCACATACTAACATATATTTCCATTTTATTTATCTTTCTTTCTTTTTTACCCTAAAGGGAAATCTTATATTTATGTTCGGCACCTTGTCTTTTTGCACTGACAACATAGCTTAGAGATTTTTCCATATGAATACATTTCTTTCTCTGTCTCTCTCTTTGCTGTTATGTAGTGCTCGGCTTTCATTTAATCGGTACCTCACAGAGGGACGTTTTGATTATTTACAGATTTTTGCAATTACACGCAGTGCTGTAATGAATAATCTTATTCATAGGTTACTTTGGGTTTGGTAAAGTTTACCTATAAGATAAACTGTCAGAGGAGGGACTTGTGAAACAAAGGATAAATGTGTAAAATATAGTTTGAAAGATCTTGATAAATTATCCTCATAGGGGTTATACAATTTGGGGCATCCACCAGTAAAGCGGAAAAGCTCCTGTTTCCTCCTAGTCTCTCCAACATATATTCGCTGATTCATCAATAGTTTAAGCATATACTATGCCTTTTTATATGGTTTTAACATACTCTAGAATCCCGTTGTTTAGGAGTTATAATTTCTCTTATACTAAACAGGGAAGATATCATTACCCTAATTTTAAAAAGGAAGAAACCATAAATGGAAAGTACTAATGATAATTCTCAGGAAAAACTAGAGATATATTATATGCTTCCTGATTCCTCATTTTTGAGGGAAAGCACTGAGGCTATATCTACAATGACCATTATGACTTCACTGATGGGCCATTTCAGGCAACAAGAATATAAATATGTATTAAAATATATACAAACATATTTTAATTTCATCACTATTTATACTACATTGTCAATCAGATAATTTTTTGTTATGTGGGGCCATTGTTATGTTTGTTGAAGCCAAAAGCCCTTTTATTTCTTGGGTATTAAAGAGTGAATGTCCATCAGAGCAGAGAACAATATCCTTTATTATAAAGCTTACTTGACTTCAATGTTCAGATAGTTAAATAGCATTTCTTTCATTTCATTGTAAAATCATGACCCTGTTATTCCTCACAGTAAAATATTCAGTTCAATGCCAGGCAAATACATCATACTATGAGTACAGATGAGAGCATGGATTCAAATGCAGTTTTAGGGAAGTTCCTGATCTGCTCTGTTCAATTCCATTGCGCCTACACACATGTGATGAGTTTTCAAATGTGACTAGTCCAAAGTGAGATTGTATAAAATACACACCAGATTTCAAAATTTAATTGAATATAAAGACTCTAAAATGTCTCATTAATAGCTACTATATTAGTTACATGTTGGAATGGTAAGATTTTTATATTCTGGGTTGAATAAGATATATTAGTAAAATTAATTTCACTTGTTTCTTTTTTTAAAAGGTTTTAACATGGCTACTAGGAAATTTAAAATGTTCTACGTGGCTTGTAGTATGGCTCACCTTAAGAAATATAGGACAACATGATTCCTTTTTTAAAAACATTAAATCAATCAATCAGTTAATTAATTTACATCAAAGTTAGTTTGCACATAGTACAATCATGGTTTCAGAAGTAGAATCCAGTGATTCACTGTGTGATACACAATGTGTATAGATAGATAGATAGATAGATACACAATGTATATATATACCACATCTTTATCCATTCATCTGTTGATGGACATTTGGGCTCTTTCCATACTTTGGCTATTGTTGATAGTGCAGGACAACATGATTCTTCATCTTTGTCACTTCATCTTAAAAAAGGAAAAATAGTAGATCTTTTGTATATATATGAGGATTTGAAAGTTCTTAAAAGTGTACTCAGTAAGTAGTAACTATCAATTTTGGGAATCAGGTTTATTTAAGTACACTCTAAATATATTAATAATCTAGTTTTTCAGTGTAAAGGTCTATGAATTTTGAATGATTCCTACAGTCATGTAACTACTACTACCACAATCTGCATACACAGCAGTTCAATCATCACAAAATATTGTGATTAACTTCTGCCTCAGCCCCAGCTCTTGGCAATCAACAATCTTTTGCAGAGTGTTAATGGGATCACACTATATAGACTTTGAGTCTCATTTCTTTTAAAACTTAGCATAATGCATTTGAGATTTACCCAAGTTATTGTGGGCATTCTTTCCTTTTTACTTCTGAGTACTATTCCATTGTACAGATGTAAGCTTTGTTTATTCACTTGCTAGTTGAAGGAAATTTGGAAGTGTCCAGTTTTTGATGATTATTAATAAACATAGTATAGATATTTGTTTACAGATTTGTGTATGAACATATATTATCATTTCTCTTAGATAAATGCCTAACAGTAGACTTGGTGAATCAAATGATAAGTGTAAGTTTAATTTTACAGGAAATGGCCAAAATGTTTCCCCCCCAAAATGGTTTCATTCTGCATTCCAATTATCAATATATGAGTGTTTCAGATGTGCCCTATCTTTGTTAGAACTTGGTACTATTATCTGCTTCCACTTTTTTTTTTATATTAACCCTTCTAATAAGAATGTAATGATACCTCATTGTAGTTTTAATTTTTATTTACCCAAATGACCCATGATGTTCAACATCTTTTTGTGAGCTTCTTTACTACTTGTATCTCTTCTTTGCTGAAATGTATATTGAAACTTTTTGCTCATGTATTTTTATTGGATTATTTGAGGCTTGAGTGTTCTTTATATATTCTAGATACAAGTTATTTATTACATATGTGTTTTGCCAATATTTTTTCCCCTGGCTGTGGTTTGTGTTTTTATTCTTTTAATAGTGTCTTTTGAAGAAAAGTTTTTATTATGATATTGTCCAATTTATCAGTATTTTTATGGGCCACGTTTTTGGTGTCATATCTAAGAAATTTCTGCCTAAACCAAGGTCACAAAAGTTTTTCTCATGGTTTTTTAAAAAAAATGTTTTTTATTTATTTCTGAGAGAGACAGAGAGAGAGAGAGGCAGCATGAGCAGGGGAGGGTCAGAGAGAGAGGGAGACACAGAATCAGAAGCAGGCTCCAAGCTCTGAGCTGGCTGTCAGCACAGAGCCTGATGCGGGGCTGGAACCTAAGAACCGTGAGATCGTGACCTGAGCCGAAGTCGGACGCTTAACCGACTTAGCCAGGTGTCCTTATCATGTTTTTTTTTCTAGAAGTTTTATAGTTTTATGTGCACAGATATGATCTATTTTGAGCTCCTTTTTATATATGGTATGAGGTGTTGGTTGAAGCTCTGTTTTTCATACAGATATCCAATTTGTTGACAAATCATACTTTCTCCGTTGAAATGCCTTTGCATCTTTATGAAAAATCAATTGGCCATATACAAACCACTCTATTTCTGGTATTTATTTTATTCTATTAATCTATATATCTATCTTTTCATCAGTTTGACAAGCCTTAAAATCAGCTTGTATGAGTCTTCTAAATTTGTTCCCTTGCAAAATTATTTTGGGTTTCTGTTCCTTTGCATTTTCAAATGGATTTGCAATCTGCTTATTTATTTTGAAAGAAAATGTCTTGAAATTTGATTGGAAATGCATCAAATTTGGAGAAATTTGTATCACACTTTCTTGAGTTTTCCAACAATAAACATGACATAAACTTTCTTTTCATTCAGGTCTTCTTTGATTTCTTTCATTAGGAGCTTATAGTTTGCAACACCGAGAAATTGCGTAAATTTCATTAGATTTATACCTAAGTATAAATCTTTCGATGCTATTTCAAAATTTCAATTTCCAAGTGTTCATTGCTAACATATAGAAATGCAATAGAAGTACAGAAATATTATATCGAAATACAGAAATATAATTTATCAAAAAATATATTGACCAGTTCCCTTCACTCTTGTTAAACTCACTTATTAGTTTGACTAGATTTTAATAAATTCTTTGAGATTTTCTCCACAGTTCTGCAAATAAAAGTTTTATTTCATTCATTCCGATCTGTATGTCTTCCTCTCCCCCAATCTGTATGTCCTTATTTTCTTAATTATTTTCCATTATTGCACGGACAAGATCCTCAAGTGATGCTGAATGTGAGTGGTAAGAAGGGATATCCTTGCCTTGTTCCCACTGGCCTTTCATCATTAACTGTGAGGTTAGCTGTAGGTATTTTAGAGATGCTGTCTATCAGACTGAATAAATTCTTTACTGTTCCCTGTTTGCTAAAAGGATATTAAATTTGGACGGGGCGCCTGGGTGGCTCAGTCAGCTAAGCGTCCGACTTCGGCTCGGGTCATGACCTCATGGTTAGTGGGTTTGAGCTCCCTGCTGGGCTCTGTGCTGACAGCCAGCTCATAGCCTGGAGCCTGCTTCGAATTCTGTGTCGCCCTCTCTCTGACCCTCCCCTGCTCATGCTGTCTCTCTCTCTCTCTCTCTCTCTGAAATAAATAAAAACATTAAATTTTTTTTAATTGGTCAACTTTTTTTTTTACATTTTTTGAGATTGTTATAGTTTTCTGCTTTAATCTGTTGATGTGGTGAATTACATCATTTATTGTAGAGTGTTGAATGAGGCTTACATTTTCTTATGATGTATTACTGTTTTTATATCCTTGGATTCAGTTTGCTAATATTTTGCTGAGGGCTTTTGCTTCTATTTAATGAGGGATGTTTTCTGTTGTTTTCTTTTTTGCTTGTAATAGTTTTGTCTGGTTTGGGTATCAGGGTAACATTGGCCTTCTTAAATGACAAATGTGGTGCTTGTATTTTCTGGAAGAGTTTGTGCATAATTGATTTTAAGTCTATTTTAGTTTCATTTTAAATTTCACATTCTTGGAGGAGACTTTCCTAGCACCCCAATCTAAATTAGGTGACTTCTGCTATTAACATTCTTAGTATCTTTATTATCTTCATAGATTTTAACAAATTTATAATTATGCATTTATTTGAGGTTTATTACTTTAATGTCTGCATTTTGTTCCAAAAGGCATTTCCATGTCTGTGCCGTTTACCATTATACATCCATGCTTAGCACAGTGTCTGCCACCTAATAGGTGTTTAATAAATAATTGGCTGAATAGATAGATGAATCCTTAGGACTTAATGAATGTCCTTATTCATCATTCATCATTCCAGTTATGAGCATTAGACCTGTAATTGCTTGCTCAGTATTCATGTAAATGTCCTACAATGAACAAGAATGCACTTTAGACACAATCTTCACGGGTATTAGAAAACATAATATTAAACAGAAGTAGATGATTGCCAACATAATGATTTATAATGTGGAGTTAGAATTTCCATAAATTAACTTGATCATGATAAAACTGCTTTTGTGTTTTCTAATGTGAAACGACAAACTAAATTTTTGTGAACTGTTGGAACTCATATTTAGTCTCAGTGTAAGAAAAAGAGAATTTAGTAGAAATTATATGTCAGTCATTTAGCTTTTAAAGATTAAATAGAATACATTTAGATAAAGAATTCAAAGTTATATCTGTTTTATAATACTTTAGGTATTGGCTAATTTTCTTTTCTTTTCTTTTTGTTTCTTAAGTAAAACCAACTAAATATATTTTGGTAAAACAAATAGCGAGTTGGTCCGATCAGGAAGCTACAGAGCACACAGTCCTCTTTCTGGGGCACAGAAGCAGCCTGATCTGTTGCAGCTTACAAAGAGAAAAGTTCAGAGAGGCATTCGTAATTCTAGTGGCTTCCATTTTACTTTTTATTTTATAAAAGTGTTTATTTTTATTTTTAGAGAGAGAGAGAGGAAATGCAAGTGGGGGAGGGGCAGAGAGAGAGGGAGACCAAGAATCCCAGGTAAACTCTGCACTGTCAGACAGAATGCAACGTGAAGCTCAATCCCATGAACGATGAGGTCATGACCTGAGCTGAAATCAAGGGGTGGAGGGTTAACTGTCTGTGCCACCCAGGCGCCCTTCCAGTGACCTCCATTTTACATAAACTTTCACTATGTTCTCAATGAAACAAAGGCTCTAATTCTCTCTCTGCCAGCAACAGCCATGATTTTGAAGTATAGAAGAGAAGTGAAGCGTATGGTTAGCTAATTAAAGATGTTATAAAAGAATCCACAAACATGTTCAAAAATGAAATCTGAATTCAAGCAGAAATGATTTTTCCCTGGCCTGTCAACTTTCATTCAGTAATTCTTTCTTTCTTTGCGCAAATCTATTTTGAGTGTCTAATACATACCAAGTGCTTGGTAGGGGTGGGAATAAAGTGGAAAGGGGCATAAGGTAGAATTTGTCTTCATGGAGCTTACGGTTCAGTGGGAGAACACAGACAGAATGCAGGAAATAATAGGAGGTAATGTTAAGTCCTTTAATGAGGGATGCCAGTCCAAACGAGAGGAGTATTAACCTAGTCAGGAAAGGGGGTATGCTGGGAAGATATCTTGTTTAGGCTGACATTGAAAAAATTTGTAGGAACCAGGTATATGAAACAGGGTGACAAGTAGAATGAGCATTATAGGCAGTGTAACTAACACTATGAATAACAACCAATACTTAGTGGGCACTTACTAAGTGTTCCACAGGAACAACTTCATTTGGTTTTTACAAAACCCTATGAATTGGGTGTTATTGTTTCCAATTTAGGAACAAAGATGAGGATTCTGGGACACAGATAGTTTAGGAACTTGCCTCAGATAACACAGGTAGTAAGTGGGAGACTCAGGATTGGAATAGGGTTACTCTATAACTATTTTCAGAAAAGAAGTTCAGAATAACTGGAGTGTATAATGCCAATGGAGGAAGGTTGTTGGTGGGAGAAGTGAGAGCCAGACCGGGGAATAACAAAATAAAAGATAAAGGTAAGGATCAAGTTCTGAGGGGTTTTGCAAACCATGTAAAGGAACAAATTGAATGTTACTTAAATGTATACATTTTCTCCCATAATTGAAATTCCTACCTTGAAGTAGGTCTTGAGCTCTTTTATCTTACTTGGTGTAGTGAAGAATATTGTCCTGACTCAGCTGATATGACTTAGATATGATAAAGACTATATCCTAGTGGAAAATTGTTTTGCTTGAGGAGAGTTTTTCTACCCCAGAGTAAAAGAATGACAGATAGCTTTCTTACTGTCTGTCTGAATTTATAGCCTCCTGACAATCTGTGTTCATTCTCCATAGTTTTTGTTTCTGAAACATACTTATTTTACCTTTGTCTTTGGGTCAGAATAATTCATTAAAGATTGTTAATTTATATGCTGCCAGACACAATGGAGTGTCTTATTCTATTGTAAGGGTGCATCACAAATAGTTTGTTACAAAATATGAATCATTATCAATATGAAGCATTACATTTTGTGAATGTTTTAATATTAAAAAAACAAATTAACTCAGATTAAAAGAATTTTTAGGGCATAACTATTGCATTATAGTTCTTCTTTATGAGTGGGAGAAGAAGGAGAGTTGTTTTTAGTATGTGTGCTATTGTGTATGAAGGCATATGGGGCATGTGAATAACACTGTTGAATGTCAAGGTGGATAGTCAATTGACATAAAGTGTGGTGGTCTTAGGAGGCCTTCATTTAACTCAGGCATGAGTAGGTTGCTACAGGTGGTTATGTTCTTAACCCTAGATAGTCATCTTAGACCAAAAGAAGCCCAGGAAATAGAACTGCTTGCTACAAATGCATGACCACTCTAGTTTCTTTCATAGAAAATAGAATAAGCACACGTTTCTTCAATGGTGAGTCCGCTGGGTCCTCTTTGGAAACACCGAAAGGACATGGAGACAATTACAACTCTTTTTTTAGGAAGATCTTGTTCTAACTTCATTTCTGCATTCACATATTTTCAGAATATTGGGTTCATAGCTGAACATTTTTATGAGTGAAATTGAGGATATCTAATGGCCAGCAGAATGGTATAAAGTTCTTTTTTATTTTTTTTGGTAGCAGTGGGTCAGAGAATTTACATATCTCTGTGACTTAATGTGATTATTAGAGTTGTATAAATTTATTTCCTCTCATTAATAACATTTTAGATTATGCATTGCTTATAAAATATGTGTTGTAGAAAATGGAGTAGCCTTGTATATCTACCTTAAAAAATAAACATGCTGAGGTGAGAGTTTTCATGGGACAAATCTTCTTTAGATTACTTCAAAGAATTTTCGCAGTAGGCCTCTCTGGAAGAAAGTGGAATTCTTGTCTTTGTGATGGCTTGGGTCCCTGCTCAGGAGACTTGACCTTTGTACTAGGAATGCAACAAATTCTAATTTTTGGTTTGCTGATGTAGGCTTAAGGAAAACCTCTCTTATTGTCAACCCACTTAAATTTGCAAAAAAAGAGATTGTACTTAATAGAATTCTATAAAATGAATTGAGTAGACAAGGACAAAAAGAAGGGGGCCTCCTTTTATGCATTACACTTTCATTTAGTTCCAGAATTCGTGAAGGGGCTGTGAGAATCAAGGCAGCATGATACTAATTGAGCTGACATGTTCATTCTTTCATATAGGAGAGTTGTCATTTAAAAACATTAAAAGTGAAAAGAGAAAAAAAAAATCAATGATTGACGATCTAACAGGACTAGTTGACTCAGCAACTAAGTCACCAATTTGCCTCATTTCTGGAAGAAATCCAGTATTTGATAATTGGAGTTTTTCTAGAAGTTGAAGTGGTAAAAGTAGGTCAGCCCCGTTGGACTTTGTCTCTTTTTTGAACAAGGGAGCTTTGGTTTGACACAGCACAACTGGCCTCCTCACGCGTACCTTCAAGTCCATGAGATATGGAAGAGTTTGCCAACACTGTGGGCTGGTGTGGGTTCATTTTGGGATATAAGGAACTGGCCAGTCAGTCTCTTTGCAGATGGCTATGTCCTTTTTCTTTTTTTTTTTAAATGTTGTTTTTTTAAATTTATTTCTGAGAGAGAGAGAGAGAGAGAGAGAAAGAGAGAGAAAGCGTGAGCAGGGGAGGGTCAGAGAGAGAGGGAGACACAGAATCTGAAACAGGCTCCAGGCTCTGAGCTGTCAGCACAGAGCTGGATGTGGGGCTCGAAGCCACAGACCGTGAAATCATGACCTGAGCCAAAGTCTGATGCTTAACTGGCTGAGCCACCCGGGCGCCCCTGCAGATGGCTATGTTGTTAAGCAGATATTTTGCATCTGAACAAGGAGAGCCCTTGGTAAACCAAAGTGGGTGAATTTTATTTTCAGTGACTACTACCCTTCCTCTCTATGCAACCTGAACACCTTTTACTTGTTCCCACTGTGGGTATGGCAGATTCTTCTGGAATTTTGAGATACTTAGCCTGAAAGTCCTGGCTTCCTCACTGGGGACAAGTTTACTCTCCTAGCAGTGCCTCATACTCTAGGCCTTTCCCATTTCTCTCAATACCCCTTCAAAGACTACCTGGCTTAGTTCCAGTTTCTAAGTGCTCTTATTTTTAGGCATTAATGAGTGGTACTACATATCAGATATTCCGTAATTCCTTTTATTGCATTAGATTGCTGATATATGTATGTATATATCATATATTTATATATATATAAATTTTTAACACCTATTCATTGTTGAAAGACAGGGAGACAGAGCATGAGTTGCGNGCAGAGAAGGAAACACAGAATCCAAAGCGGGTTCTAGGCTCCAAGCAGTCAGCAGAGAGCCTGATGTGGGGCTCGAACTCACGAACCACAACATCATGACTTAATCTAAAGTTCGAAGCTTAACCGATTGAGCCATGCAGGCACCCAAGGTTGCTTATATCTTTTAACTCTCTTGGATAGCATAATGTTTTAGTCTAGTTAAAAAGGTAGAAAATTAAAACATTTCAACAAGCGAATGGAAAGGGAGGGCCTTTACAGGCCATTTATTTCACATTCTTTTAATAACTTTCTATTCCAGAAGCATATAGAACTCATTTTGTGGATCTGTTTATGTTTCTTTTCTTCTTTGAGACATTTTAAGGAAACTATACTTTAAGTGATTTGAGAGTTTTCAAAATAAAGGATAAAGGAAAGAAAATATTGCCTTCACATGTATCCCAGATAAGTTATGAGGGTGGAAAGAGTCCCAGAGACTAGAGACATTTTTTCTCTTCCTTTTAGTAGACTTCAAGGTTTAATCTAGTCCCATTTTCTTACTTAAAAAGCCAGGAAACAGAGATACAGGGAAGAGGAGTATTTATAAGGTCAGAGAGATTGCTCCCCGGTGGAATGGGAACCAGAACACAGTTTTAATATGATTGATATATTTTATTTCAATAAAGATGAATAGTTTTAAATATTTGTGATAAACTTTGGGGCTTTATATGTCATGTCATAAAAAGAATTCTTTGAATACCACTCTGTCTCATTCTTCCTCCTAAACTGTATCTCTAACTTCCTTACAAAAAATTGTTTTTTGATGTTTATAGTTGAGAGAGAGAGAGAGAGAGAGAGAGAGAGAGAGAGAATGAGCGGGGGAGGGGCAGAGAGAGAGGGAGACACAGAATCTGAAGCAGGCTCCAGGCTCTGAGCTGTCAGCACAGAGCCCAACGTGGGGCTTGAATCCATGAACTGTGAGATCGTGACCTGAGCTGAAGTTGGACGCTCCATCAACTGAGCCACCCACGTGCCCCTCTAATTTCCTTTGAAACCTAACTCAAATTCACCTTCCTGGAAGAAAATGTGTGTGATTACCTTGCTACAAAGTTACTCCACTTGACCTCACATTGACCTTCAGGAAAATGTTTTCAGTGTTTATGTTTAGCATGCATTCATTTATTTAAAAAGAAAGTTATTGTGTTTGTTTGTCTTATTTTCCCCATAAATAAGCATCCTTATTCTTACCCCTTAGCATCCAATGGGTGCTCTGAAATGCTGATGCCAAAGTACCTCTGATCTTTCTTTCCCATCTTGTTTCCTCTACATTCTTTCTACTGGGCCACCCTGGTCCAAGACCCGAAGTTGTAGTGGGGATTAAGCCAAGTATTCCCAGGGCTGATTGCAATGAAAAGCAACTTCATTTTGTCTTCTGGAGGATGTGGCCCAAGGGAGTATCCTTTTACTTATAGTATGTTCAAAGCCTNAGGTATGGAAAGCTGGTTGTAAGGGGGAAAAAGAAGTGCAGCATTTTTAAAAGTGTGAGGGAAACAGCATCCAATTTAAAACAACCTCCTGTCTCTGTTTTTTATATCCTTGCTGTGAATTCAGGAAAATGAGCTCCCAATTTAATTGTGCTGTGGGTGTATGTCTATGTGGCTGAGGGCTCAGAGATCTTCTAAGTGTTTCCACGTTAAATGATCCCTGTAATGCCCTGAAAGAATTAGGGCTTCCTGGAAAATCTCAAACATGCTCCTTGGGAGTTTATTTCTCCCTAGTGCAATCTGATTCACCATGATATTTATAGTGTATGTTTTCATTCCGTGCTGGTGCCTTGGGCTCACAGTGTATTTTTCTAGATGGTGTTGTCATGTAATGTGACTTGCAAAACTATTTAAAGGCTAAAGCAGCCTTTTTTTTAAAAAAAAATTCTTTTGGGCAAGAATAAAGATTGAAGACTACACTATTTCGTAATACTTTATCTGTCCTTCCTTGCCTCTGCTAGACCCTGACAAGGATTTTGATGCTTAGGAATTAATAGAGAAACATCAGACCAAGTAAGATACAGCATCATATTTCCTTATCAATAACTGAGGGTATAGATTTTAGTCTCTATCTCAAAGATATTAGAGGTGAAAATCAGTCTGATTTAAATCTATTATTGAAAGGATTGTGTAGTTTTGGGTGCTTATCATTGAGGAACCCTGTTTCCCCACTTCTGAGATAAACAGGATGTAAGAGACAATCTGTAGCAAAGGAAGTTCTCTATTCCTTTTTTTTTTTTTCCATTCTTTTCCTTGCAGGTGGAGGTATAAAGACAGACACTTTGTCTAAAAGTGCTTGCAAATTACTCTCAGAAAGGTGATCGATACTAGAAAGATGAACTTGTTTTCCTTCCTTCCTTCCTCCCTCCCTCCCTCCCTTCCTTCCTCCCTCCCTTCCTTCCTTCCTTTCTTCCTTCTTTTCTTTTTTCTGGTAGGTCCTTTGTTATGAAGAATCTGAGCGACCTAAACTTACGTTTGCAGTGTCCAGGAAGGGTCACGCACCAGGTTTTTAGGCAGAACCAGGAATGGTGGCCATTGTGAACTTGAGAAAAGCCTCCAGGGTGGAGCTGGGGAGAAGTTGCAAATACAGACATAAAATAAAGAGGAAGGAGAGAAGAGGAAGGGAGGCTAAGAGAGGTTAGGACTGCAAGACACCCATCCCAGACGGGCTCTAAACCAGTGCTTTTCAACAGGGGGAGATTTTGCCTCACCTTCGTTTGGCAGTGGGTGACATCAGGCCATTCCTGGAATCATAGTTGGTTGCTCCAACTTGATGTGAGTTAGTGCTGGTGTTTTGTGCGTAAAGCCAGGAAGTCTGCTAACTGTCCCCTGATGTACAGGACAGCCACCGCCACCACAGAGGTTCATCAAACTCAAAATGGCTGTAATGCCGTGGCTCAGAACCTGCCCTAACACAGGTGATGGGAAAGTAACGTCGGGCAGTGCTTTGCACCCGTGTGCATGGTCAGCGAATCATATTGTTTTTTTTTTCTGGTAATGTGCTGCCCTCCCAGCCCTCCCAGATGCGGTGGGCAAAGCAGAGGTTTTAGTCGGGTCTTCCCCCACTACTCCTGACCTGAGATTCACTATGTAAACGAAGTACGTATAATTTTTTCCTGGCATGCTAACTCTCTTTAATCTTCCTATGTTATGTCTTCAGCAGGTCTACTTTTGGCCCTTTCCTATCTCATCAGTAGAGAAATACTTGTTAAGAGAACCCTCCTTAAATCACCAATTTATTCGTTCCTTCAACAAATTTATTGAGGGCCTACTGTGTACAAGGCATCTTGTGGAGTCTCCAGACTCTACATTAGAGTCTGCATCAGTACCTCAGTGAACCAAACAAAGCCTTCTAGCTCACCTACTAGCAAGGAAAGAAGACAATAAACATAATAGATGAATAAGGGATATAAGATGTTGGGACATTTTAAGCACACTTTGTTTAAAGAAGAGAAGAAGGAGGAGGAGGAGGAGGAGGAGGAGGAGGAGGGGGAGGTAAGGCAGTGAAGGTGGAGCAGATGGTGTGTAGTATTAGCTGGTGCAGGGAGGGAAGATCTCCCTGGCAAAGTGACCCTGTGCAGAGGTGAAGCGGGGAGGCAGCGGTCACGTGCATTCTTGTTTTCCTCCTAAATGCTAACCTTTGGTAAAGGGAGCTCCAAATGCAGTGATAAAATCCAATACTTCTGAGTGCACCCAGCAAATTTTCTTCCAAGGAAGCCTGCCTGCAGGAGCAGGTATTTAGAGTGGCTTTGCCAATCTGGTTTGTGAATTGGTTCACTGGTCTTCAGTTTAAAATGTAGGTCATCTAGAAGCTCAGGAGTTGGGTTAGGTTCAATAATTTTTCGAGGACTCTGTGGCATTACTGAAAGTGAATGAAAGAGGTTTTCCAAAAAGATGGCTATTTGGCCGGCACAGTATCTGCTATCACTCCTGCTTTGCAAGCATAAATCGTGCATATGGTAACTTGAAGCCACACAGACTTCATTTGTTCGCTCACTTCCGAGAGATTTGTGAGTATTTACAAAAGGCGATGCACTATGTACAGAGATATGGCAGAGTCCTGAAAGTTAAAAAGCTCATATCTAGAAGAGGTGGACACGGATTGCCTTTTTTCCGAGTGCACTTAGGTTTAATCAAGAGAGAAAGCCAATGTCATAAAAATACCAGGGACCAAGAAAAAGAAGTCACAGCTGAAGGCGCTGAGGATGCTCCAGGGAGAAGATGGCATCTGTCTGAGTCTTAAGGGAAGAAGTCGGCAGAAAGGGGAGGTGAGGGAGGCGTTCCCAGAATTAGAAGGAGTAAGAGCACAGCAGTAGAAATGGGAGGCTGCCAAACAGTGCTTTGGAAGCTGTGGGTTAAGTGTACAGCCTGTGATCACAAGCACAGTGCTGGGGAGGAATTGCTTAATGCTGTTAAGAGCCAGATGTTTTCAGACCGTAGAACCTGGGACAACATGATTCCCTCACACTCTTCTCGGTTCTAAAATGTGAGGCGGTCTGTCAGCAAGTCCAAGGCACTAGTTTGGAAGGGCTAGATTTTCTTCATAATATTTTTCTAATCTAGACGTCAGTTTTTCGTTTGAAGATCCTTATCCAGTAGAAAGACTTCACCAGCCTGAACCCTCCATTCGGATGTGCTCATGCTTATCTGACTCTTAGCAAAATCATGGCCGGTAAAGCTGCACTTTCAGTGAAGCTTTCCCTTTGGGAAACACTCCCCTCAAATTCATCTCTCTTATTCTTCCTGGATATCGTGCATTACTGGTATCATTACTGTTCTGTCCTGTGGCTGTGGGTCTATCTTTTCACTGTTAAGCTTTACAATAACAATTTATTTTATTTTATTTTTTTACAAATAGTTTATTGTCAAATTAGTTTCCACATAACACCCAGTGCTCATCCCCACGAGTGCCCTCCTCCATGCCCATCCCCCCTCCCCCCCACATCCATCCGTCCTCAGTTTTTGTCAGCATTCAAGAGTCTCTCATGGTTTGCCTCTCTCCCTTTCCCCCACCATTTCCGCCCTTCTTCTCCCCCTTGTTCCTCCGTCAAGTTCCTCCTAATCCTCCTATACGTGCAAACATATGATATTTGTCCTTCTCTGCCTGACTTATTTCGCTCAGCATAACACCCTCAAGGTCCATCCATGTTGCTACACATGGCCAGATTTCATTGTTTCTCATTGCCATGTAGTATTCCATGGTGTAGATAAACCACATCTTCTTGATCCATTCATCTGTTGATGGACACTTAGGCTCTTTCCATGTTTTAGCTATTGTGGAGAGTGCTGCTATGAACATTGGGGTTCATGTGCTCCTATGCCTCAGCATTTCTATATCCCTTGGGTAAATTCCTAGCAGTGCTTACAATAGCAATTTGAAGAGGAAATTATGTATTATGTATTAACTTAAAAGGCCAATTAACTATGGTGCAACAGGCAATTACTTGAAATTTGGTACATTTAAAAGCCAGTTTTGGCAATGTAGCGTTCAAAACACCATACACCAATCAGAATAATATGCTCATAAATCCAATGGAATCCACTATGGCATTCATAGCTATAAATAAGCCTTTTGGGAAGTCAGACACATTACAATAGGTACGATCTTTAGGTATTGAGTTATTTAATCAGAGTGACTATTTGTTGAGCACTTATAAAGGTTCCAGGCACTTTACTTGTTGTTTCAGCACTGCCACCTTACTTAATTCTGGCAGCAACTCTGTGGGGTATGGATTATTACTGTGGCCATTTTACAGATAGAAACCTGAAGTTCAGAGAGGTTAGGTAATCTACCAATGGTCCAGTGAAGGAAAGGATGAAAACTCTTTGAAGACCGGCATCTTGGGAAAGAAGCTTTGGGAAAATGGGACCTGCTTGCTCAGCCTCTGAGAAGCTGAAACAATGGTAGCAAAGAAGTCATATCGTGGGATTTCTGTTTAAGAAGTAGTCTGCTCTCACCTGTAGAGAGATAGCTTCCTTCTTTGAATGAAAAGATACGCCTCTCATGTTGGTTCTTGTTCTTCAGTGTATCCAGGGTAATATTTAAGCCTCCCTTAGGGTGTGATGGATGCGAGAAGAATTGTAAAGATTTTGATTTAAGGAGGAGAAGGGGAAAAAAGAAGCACAATTAGATTTTCTGACATCTAGACCTTACCAGTACTTACTCCACATTTGTGTTTCGTTGTATTTTATGTATTTTAATGTATTTTAGCTTTCAGTTTACCTGCCCCTATTCCTTCCCCTTGCTTTCAGGTGGAGAGTTTTGAGGAGAAGGAATGTGTCTTCCTCAAACAATGGTCCAAACAATATCTGAGAATTAATAAGCGTTCAATAAACACTTCAAAGAATGGTGACTGACTCGATTGGCTTTGTGTGCTGCCTTTTAAACGAACAGATCTTCCTGGCCCAAATTCGTGATTTCTTTGGCAGTAGAATTATTAAGGAACTCTGCATTTTATGCTACTATCCTCACTTAAAGTCACAGATAAAGATTTACTCTTCTTCTAGATCTGTCATCCCGTGCTGTGTTCGTGCCAGCATGTGACACAATGGTGTCAGCACCTATGAAATAAGTTTGTGTTTTTGTTTTCCCAAAGGCAGGTAGGGATGTAAAGTTTGCTGCTGTTGTTGTTGTGATTGCTGCTGCTGTTGGTTTGTACCATTATTTGAAAACATTCATTTACCCGATCTGTACTTACAGTGACTGTGTAGTAATTTTGCATCTGACCGAGATAAGATGCACATTTTCTCTTGGTGCCCGTGTACTGAAGTATGATAAGCTTCTACATCATCTTTTCCGCTAAACTCTTTTTTTCCTCATTTCTAGTCAAGCACTTACTAAAGCATTAAGAGGAAAGACGTAGGCCATCTTTTTAATGTGCATTGGCCTCATGATTGTTTTCTTTCTAAACAACTGTTTAAACTGCATTTATTGGGGCGCCTGGGTGGCTCAGTCGGTTAAGCATCTGACTTTGGTTCAGGTCCTGATCTCACAGGTTCGTGAGTTCGAGACTTGTGTTGTGCTTTCTCTCCGTTAGCGCGGAGCCTGCTTCGGAACCTCTGCCCCCTTCTTTCTCTGCTTGTCCCCTGATTGTGCATGCACACTCTCTGTCTCGTGCTCTCTCTCTTAAACATAAATAAACATTAAAAAAATTTTTAAAAACCCACTCTATTTATTGAGGGAAGTGGGTGGTTCAGTCTTACCATATAGCCACATAGCACAGAACAGTCAGGAAAATTTGCGAAGTCTAGCCATGTTATGCTACCCCTTTCTCCCCTTTGGTTTCTTTGATTCTGCACTTTCTCTTACTGGAGAAGGACTGTATGTGCCCAACAACTGTCACCATGTGAATTGTCCTTTAAGAGGCATAAAATAAGATAGCAGTGTTGCAGGCAGTCTTGATAAACAAAAACTATCTGTACCTCTTTTTTTCCCCAAAAAGTTTTCTTTTGCTTGCATATTAACCACAAACTTACTTCTCAATGTAATTGACCACGCACTTATTTCAAATTTTTTAGAATAATTCTTTTAGGAATCTAATTGGTCACAGAATATCTTTAGTTTTGATGGGATATAATAAGCAAATGGCTTCTTATTCTAGCTTACAGGCTTCCTGCAAAATTACAGCTGATATATACAGAGATCTTAGAAAAATTTGACTTTGTTAACCACCTTTCATTGTTTTTGTTTTTATCCAGCCAATTTGAATTTCGGGGAAAACTCAGCGGAATCAAACATCTCATGTACGTTTTGTCTGATCTTGTTTACATTTTTACTTCTAATGAGGCACAGATTCTTTAATCAGTCAGCTCAGAACTACTCGAGCAGAGAAGCAGGGCACCCTGAAGCGGTCAGCTTTTCGTGTTCGGGCAATTATGGTCTGAAATAGCCTAGTGTATCGTTTGCTGAACAAACCTATCTTCCATAGTTGTGCTGTTTCTGCAAACGGTTCTGATGCCTTGACAGCACCTTGGGAGTCCCGAGCAAGGCCGACGGAAGACCAACAATCACCGTCATTTATGTCCTCCTCTTCTCTAGCACTCGCTCTTCCGTCGCTGTGTCGCCACACTTCCCACTGCTCTCCTGTCCCTGCTTCTGATGTTTTGGTAACTTCTGTGCTGTGAACAGATTTAGTGTCTTCTCTGTACATATTTTTATTTCACTCTCCACCTATAAAAGTCACAATCCTCATGTCTACTTTGGGAAATTATACCCAGCCTTCAGGGCTAAACTTGAGAGCCATCTTCCATGCCAAACCTTTCTCAAATGCCTCGCTGGAAGCTTCTTTGTTCCTCTGAACTTTTCTGGCATTATTGTTGGTACTGTGCCTCTTCCTTATTACTAGGATAAATTCTGCACATCCTGTCTCCCCTACTAGCCTGGGAACCCGTGGAAGGTGGAAAATCTAGAGTTCACAGGCCAGTACCTCGTACGAAATAAGAGGTCAATTTCTTTCTGAGTGCATGAATATAGTATCTTGGCGAACGTGCACTCATGGGGGCAAACTGCACCCCTTCTGTCTGCGTCTCTTTCTTTCGCCTCAGATCCCGGAGGAGCAGACACTGAAGGGAAGTGGAAGGTCTGGGCTCTTTCTCTCCTGCATCTAGGTCCCAGCCAGCAGAGACTTGCCACTATGGGCCCTGATTAAAGGAAGTTCCATCCAGGTCATGAGACAAGAAAACACAGATGATTTTGATCTCTATAATGTATTGTTTTCTGGTTTCAGTGTCCATCTTGTGGAAATGAAATATTTATTTTCTTTATTTAATTCTTGGTATTGAAGAAATCGGTTTATATAAGAACAGAAAGGCAGTGCTTTTTTTTTTTAATGAAACTTTGACTGCATTTGAGAGATGTTATTACTTGATTTCACAGAGGAATACAAATCTTAATCATTAGACTGTGAAATGTCCCCAAACAAAATTTTCCCATGAGCTCATGAAATATAACTTTGTAAATTTCTAAACCCTAATTCAACTAACCAAAGGCAATGTACTCATGTAACTATAAAAGTTTAGGAGAAGAAGAGTAATGAGAAATGGTAAACAACTGAGCAACTCACCCAAAGCAGCAAGTAATAAATGCAAAAACTACTACTGTCAAAAATGTAATTGTAAGCATAAATCCAGGGGAACATGTGCAGGGAATGTTAAGATACATTTCAGTGGAAGGTATGTTAGCAGAGACAGTGACAAAGGGCCCTGACAAAAGAAAGCAACACTTAGGACATGAAGCAAGGAAACTTGGGACATGCAAAGGAGACCCCCAGATAATGGGAGAACGAAGCATGACTCAATCAGAATGGTGACAAGGCATACTCTGGTGTCTCTTCAGATTGAATAAATCTTTCACCTTTTACAGAATGGTGATGAGGCCAGGAGCTGGAACTAAGTGTTTTCCCTGATCCTTTGGGGGAGAGAATGAAGTGTGAGAGCCTAAAGTTGCATCTTTGGGAATGTTTATACAGGTTCATACCTCCGTGAACTCTGTGCTTCCTTTTTCAGGGTATGGATTCACTCTTTTTCAGCCATTCTTAGGACGGATACAGAAAGTCTCGGTAGGAAGATCCACTGTCGGGATGGCACCTGCTGAAAATATGAACCAGAATTTTTGGGAATGGGCAGAACCCGGCAGAGCAGATTCACAAGTGTCATACATTTCACAATGAGAACGTACAACAAAAATGTGATTTCTTTACTGCATCCCTAACTGATGGAACTTGCTCCAAAATTTCTATTTACTAATTAGCAAATAAAAATTTAAGTATCCAGTGTGGTTTAAGGCTTAATCAGATACAGTAATCTAAGCAGTCCATTTGGAAAAGAGTTTGTCTTCCTTGGATAAGGATGTTTAGTGTTTTGGTGGCTTCTCTCTTCCCTTGCTATGTTTCCTAAGGTGTTTGGAGAAGGCGTGTGATTTATGTGGCCTTGTGGAGGTGGGGAAGATCCAGGGTCTTCAAGCTACATGTAGCTTTCTTTCTTTTTTTTAAATCTTGTTTCAAATTTTATTCCCGGGCTTCTTCAGCTTAATTAGCTGCAAAGAATGAATTGTGTCTCAGCAAAAACTGAAAAGAGCTGCAGTGTCCAAGGGGCTTGGGCTTAAAAAAAATCAAGAGATCTAGATTTTATCAGATCCATGAACAAAATTTTTAAAAAGCAGTCATAATATAAAATAGCAGCACCCAGTAACTTCTTCAAGTTTTCTCTTCTTCAGGAGTTGACTCAACTCAGTTTGCTTCATTCTTGGAAGCTTCTTCAGAATTCTCCACACGATCTGGAACGTCATCATCATCATCCTGTCTGTTAGCGAGGGGTGCCTTTCCATCCACAGATTGTGTGGGCAGAGCTTCAGCTAATCTTCTTAAACTCGTCTCACCGTCCGCATCAAGTTGGTGTAAGATACTGGGTAGCATTTCTGTCATCTGCTTTCTCTCAGCTTGGCCTGTAATGGTGAAAGTGTTGGCTGCCAGCGATGCTTGAACTTGAGGGTTGTTAATGTGGATCACTGTTCCTTGGTTTGTGGACAGATCCGGTTCTCCAATACCAGAGATATTGTTTACCCCCAACTTTAAGGAGAACTGAAGTTTTTTTTTTTTATCATCTGCTGTAGCTGCTCTATGAACCAACCACCTTCTTCTTACTCGAGCAGTTGCTTTCCCACCAACGCGCACTGGTGCTTGCAGTTTGGCGAGTTTCTCCTGGTTCGGGATGGTTTCTTTTCTCTTGTGGGACCGGAAATGGACCGCGTGGGGGACTAGGGTCGGCGCTCAGGGGGTGTCGGGTGGACCAGCTGAGATGAGGCGCACACACGCGGGGACGAGAGATGGCAGCTGGAGGGAGGCCGGAAGTCTAAACGAGATGTTTCTGGTTGACCCGATGCTGCTTGCCTGCTGTCATACGCAGCTGATGTTTGTGGCCAGTGTAACTTTCGCTTGGGTTGGGATCTTACACAGCCTTTTAACCTTTCAAGGTAAAAGCACATTTCTTTGGAAAAATTCTGTGGCTTAACATCCTCTACTTTAAAAAAGCAAACGAAAACAAACAAAATGGCAAAAAACTCTGCAGTGTGCAGATACATATANAAGGGGCTTGGGCTTAAAAAAAATCAAGAGATCTAGATTTTATCAGATCCATGAACAAAATTTTTAAAAAGCAGTCATAATATAAAATAGCAGCACCCAGTAACTTCTTCAAGTTTTCTCTTCTTCAGGAGTTGACTCAACTCAGTTTGCTTCATTCTTGGAAGCTTCTTCAGAATTCTCCACACGATCTGGAACGTCATCATCATCATCCTGTCTGTTAGCGAGGGGTGCCTTTCCATCCACAGATTGTGTGGGCAGAGCTTCAGCTAATCTTCTTAAACTCGTCTCACCGTCCGCATCAAGTTGGTGTAAGATACTGGGTAGCATTTCTGTCATCTGCTTTCTCTCAGCTTGGCCTGTAATGGTGAAAGTGTTGGCTGCCAGCGATGCTTGAACTTGAGGGTTGTTAATGTGGATCACTGTTCCTTGGTTTGTGGACAGATTCGGTTCTCCAATACCAGAGATATTGTTTACCCTCAACTTTAAGGAGAACTGAAGTTTTTTTTTTATCATCTGCTGTAGCTGCTCTATGAACCAACCACCTTCTTCTTACTCGAGCAGTTGCTTTCCCACCAACGCGCACTGGTGCTTGCAGTTTGGCGAGTTTCTCCTGGTTCGGGATGGTTTCTTTTCTCTTGTGGGACCGGAAATGGACCGCGTGGGGGACTAGGGTCGGCGCTCAGGGGGTGTCGGGTGGACCAGCTGAGATGAGGCGCACACACGCGGGGACGAGAGATGGCAGCTGGAGGGAGGCCGGAAGTCTAAACGAGATGTTTCTGGTTGACCCGATGCTGCTTGCCTGCTGTCATACGCAGCTGATGTTTGTGGCCAGTGTAACTTTCGCTTGGGTTGGGATCTTACACAGCCTTTTAACCTTTCAAGGTAAAAGCACATTTCTTTGGAAAAATTCTGTGGCTTAACATCCTCTACTTTAAAAAAGCAAACGAAAACAAACAAAATGGCAAAAAACTCTGCAGTGTGCAGATACATATACCGAGACAAATATATACCATATTTAATTTTTAATTTTTTAATCACTTATTTAAAAGTTGGGTTTTGTTTTGTTTTGGTTTGGTTTGGTTTTTACTCGATTGATGAAGAAAGAATGAGGACGCCATATTACAATCACAGGCCTGAGAATTGTGTGAGAAATAATCGATTTAAAAGCAATTTCATGAAGCACGAATAGAACATATTAACTTATTCTATTAAAACATTGTAAGTCGTTTCCCCTTGATGTTAGTTAAATGACCTTCACACTTATCCTGGTATCGTTCAGAAATGTAATGCTGGCTCATCATCGAATGCTAAGGAAACCTAGGACAGTGATCACAGCACGTTGACTAATACGGAAAACCGTTTTTTTGTTTTTGTTTTTGTTTTTTTTAGTGGAAAAGAAGTTTGGCTCATCCTTCAGAATGTAACTCAGAACACGATCTGAATTTCTTTACTTTGAAGCAAATGTTGTGAAATGAGGTCAGTGATATGTGTTTAAGCCTTCTGTGATTTTAGATACTCTAAAACCAAAAATGACTGCTGTTGAGTTGTTCAAGGTTATACTCCTTAACACTGGCCTCTGATTTAAGGTTTTATGTTCAGTTGTAGGTAGCAATGCAACTCTTTGCCTCCATTTGTCCCATCATGGGTACACATATCCATATTTCTAATTTGGAAAAAAAAGGAAACTTTATTTAAAATGGAGTTGGGAGCCCTGAAGGGGACGCTCTCAGGCACATACTGCTCATTGCAGCCTGTGTAACCAGCAGAAAGAAGGAAGGTGGGGATTTTTTCGGTAAGGGAGAACATTTATCACATAGGAATTTTATCTAATGCTTTTAGGAAAAGGAAGGAAAATCCTTGTCTGCCCCAGCAACAAAGCACTAACCACAGCTGGCTGCCAGTGAGAAACTGCCACATCCTCAACCTTGTTCTCCAATAAGCTTTTGCTCAGAACAGCCCTCCCCATTTCCTCCTGTAACCTAATAAAAGCTGCCCTTCCTTCCTTTCTTCAGACTATCCATGGTTTGCCATAGCTTGCTTGTCCCAAATTGCAATCCCTCTGCTCTTCCCAAATAAAATTGTTTTTCTACTTAAATAAAGTTGCTCTTTGCACTGTTTAAAGTTAACACCAATATAATGTTTCCCATCTTTTGATATCAAAGACACCATTCTGTGAAAAGTTGTCTCTTAGTTACAAAACTTCCAGGAAGTTTTTTGGATTTGAAATCACACGTCTGGTGGTATTTACCCCAAACGCCAGCAATCTGCTGAAAAGTGAATCATCCTTAGAATCCCTCCTGTTTGAGTTGGAGAGAATGTGAATGATCATTTATGCTTTCTAATGTAAAGACCACATTCTTTCCTGGGGGAAGATGAGTTCCAAAGAAAGACTTCTATCTTTATTCAAACATCTGTTACTATAACACCACCTTCTACAATCAGGGATATTTTACCTTTTTGATTCTACTTGGTTTAAATCTAACTTAAAAGGTATTTTTTAAATTGTATTTAGCTCTTTTGACTCTAAAAGTTTAGCTTTTCTGACATTGCTTTCGTTCTATTATTTTTTAATTGTATTTTTCATTGAGTGTACATCTTTGCTTTCATCATGTAAAACATTTGACTGTACCAGGAAGCTTCCTTTGCAACAAACTGATTTCACTGAACACGTCCCTTTTTTCTTTTCCAGAACCCACTCTCTACTCAGTAATTAGAATTTTACTCTCAGATTGACATTATGATTCTTCTGTGGAAACACAAAGAATAGGCTAAAATGGTTTACCTGATTTCTATGAAGCATACTTATTACAGTTGTGTCTGGAAACAACTAGAAAAAATTTCTTCTCCTCTTCTCCCTCCTCCTCCTCCTATTCCTCCTCCTCCTTTTATTCTGGATGATTGGCCTGATGCAATTATTAGGAGAAATTAAGTAGGAAGGTGCAAGAATCTATTTTTAGTGTTCTGGCTACCAGATTCCAGAGATAACTTTCTACTATTTCTGTACTTTCTCAGTGATGGTTAGCCTTAGGAAACACAATTTTTCAAAGTACTCCTTTTGAGAATGTAAAAAATGCCTTATATACTCAGAATTTTAAAGTAGTGATTACCTCTGGTGGTAGAATTATGGAAGATTTTTATGTTCTTTCTGCCTATCTGTTTCCTAATTTTTCTCCCCCATCCCCTCAAAACAAACAAACAAACAAAAGCTACTATATTGGAAATTCAGTAGTCTCAATTCTACAAAAAAAAAAAAAAAAACCCACAATGCATTCATTTCACATACTTTATGTAATAATAATGCCAATCGTAGTCAAACAGTCATGCTTTTAGCCTTGCTGTGTTTTACTGTGGTGTCTTATTCCACAAACTCAGATACCTCGTGAATTTCTCTCCCCTGAGAGGTTATGCCAAAAGAATGCAAAAAGAAGCTATGGACATGTTCATTCATTTGGTCGTTGGTCACCTACTATTATGGACACTTTAAAAAAAATTAAACTACCTCAATGAAAATTGGTTATTTTCCCAAAGATTGGGAGGAGTTCTTCCCTTAAAAGATTTCTTCTGACATCCGAATACTGACATCAAATAAACCTAGAGTCCGGTTTTTGTTAGCATTGTTGTGTAATCTGTAACTACTCCATCTTGGATATCCACATTCTTATTTTCAGGGTTGTTTTGGCATCTAATATGTTCCAAATTGCTGGGATCCTGATCTGGCCAGTTCCCTACGCCACATGCCCTCAGCCTGGACCATGCTGGAGAGGGACCAGAAAAGAGAATCTGACAGCTGTTATTATTCCTTTTTCCTTCTACCTTTATGACAGGGAGATGGTCATCTTCCCTTTTGGGGTAGAAGGACCCCAAAGACCCCTTGGAATTAAAAGCAAATTCCAGTGTTTCCTTTATTTGTATTTTGGCTCAGTGTCAGAGCAGGATAGTTGCAGCGGATGATGTGGGACCATGGTCTTAGTAGAAATTAATAACTTCTGTAAGATGGAGGGGCCAGTAAAAAAAATGACAGAGCCCTGCCAATCATGAAAGATTTGCCCGGTGGTCCAAGATTATGATGGGCAGGTCTGCTCAGAATAGTATCTCGAGACTTGAGCACATCCCTTTACAGGGAATAGAAAAAGCACCACACATTCATGCTGGACTATCACAGCGGCAATGTAGCATTTTCTTTAAAATTTTTTTTAATGTTTATTTATTTTTGAGAGAGACAGACAGAAAGGAGTATGAGTTGGGGGGGAGGGGCAGAGGGAGAGAGGGAGACACACCTCCAAATCCGGCTCCAGGCTCTGAGCTGTCACCACAGAGCCCAATTTCAAGGCTTGAACTCATGAACCATGAGATCATGACCTGAGCCTAAGTTGGATGCTTAACTGACTGAGCCACCCTGGTACCCCTAGCATTTTCCTGAAACTTATTTTGGTGTAGGTACCTCGATCAGTCTTTGCCTATATCATTAAGAGATAAGTACTGTTATTGCCATTTTTTATAGCTTAGGAGACTGAAGCTCATAGACTTTGCTTCATCAAAGTCATACATACAGGGTAGATGTAAGATTAAAAATCCTAGTTTTTCTGACTTTGATACTCTTGCTCAAAGGCCCAGGGGGCACTATCCCTGACTGCACCCTGCCCGACAAAAGGAATCAGGGCATATGAGAAAATGCTGGAAAACTGTTAAAGGCCATGTTGGGGAAGAGTGGAGGGAAAAGGAAATTTGTGGAGGGAAAAGAAACTGTCATCAAGCATTTAAATGGCTGTAATGTGGAAGAGAGGTTAGATTTTTTTAATGACTCCAAAGGAAATAAAAGGATTATTGTCACTGAAACATAGATCAAAGAAAAATCTTTCTAACTCTCAGACGTGTACAGAATAGGGTTCCTTTTGGGAGAAGTGAGATTCCTGTCTCTAATTGTGCTGCCTAATTGGCAGAGATAGGGTAGGAAGTGTACATTAGATGCATGGTGGGCTATCTTTAAAAATTCCTTTCAACAGTGAAATATGTGTATAAACACACTTTGCTAGAGAACATTGATCTGAAAGCTGATGCATTTTAATAGGACTTGTACTTAAGAGTTGTTTTCCTAGTAACAATGACAGTAAACCACACACACTGTCTTCTTCAGTTTCCTGAGGGTTCATAGTGTGAACTTATGGGATGTTTGCCATGGTGGTTGGAGTCTGTGGTTGGAGAAAGCTGAACGATTCCTTCTAAAATAAAATCTGTTACTCTGGTTTCATTGATTACATGCCCAAGTCTCATAATTTTGTAGCTGCTAGATGGATGGAGTGGACAAAAACTGTGTTTCCTCTAAGAGACCCACTCTGAATGCTTGCTCTTCATTATCCTTCCTGAGGTGGAAATAACCCGTCACACTGGCAAAGGTAAAAAGGGTACATTCAAGCCTTGAGTAGGCAGTAGTGACATAAGACACTTCCTTTTAGCAACCAACTGCTTTGGGGATGCTCATTTTCAATATATCTCTAGTCAGGATTTCTTGATTCATGTTGCCATTTTGCTTTTAGTTTAGAGCACATCCATTCAGAAGTTGTTTGAATGGCTTACTAGGCATCATAGCAGTACCATGAATGATGGCTTTTGAAAGCACTGACCATGTTGAACCTGAGAAGACAAAAGCAGGGCGTCCCACAACCAATCTTGACTCAAGAGTATTTACTCAAAATAATTACTTGAAACATAATGATGGTATCTTTCCCCCAAAAACTTCCATATTCCTTCTTTTTCCTTTTTTTCTCTCCCATGCTACTTCTTAATCATAGCTAAAGACAATAATCAAAGACCCTAAAGCACTTTCAGTTCCTAAACTGTCTGGAATGTTCCATGGGGTTGTGAAAAGGGTTATGCAAAGATGACTCTGATAAGGGTGGAGTGTCCTCAGAATCTGAAGGGAGGAGCAGAGGCAGCATGTAACTCCTCCCAGATTGGGTGGATATGACTTGTCTATTTCAGTCTCTTTTATTATCCTGTCAGTGTTTACTTTTTATTTTTATCAAAGTGTTTATTGTACACAACTTTAAAAGTCAAACAAGGTTTGCTTTATCTTCTCATCAACTCATTTTCCACTCCCCAGATGTGATCATTTTCAACTCTTTCAGCTATTACTTCAGGAATTGCCTATAATTTCTAATAGCATGTTTCCGCGACTACTCTACTACTTTATCTGATTTTATGTTTTAGATGCTACCTGTTGACTGTAGAAGATAAAGATTTTGCTTTCTTATGCTCTTCACGCACAGACATATTTGTTCTTCCTGATAGCTTGTAAAATAGCATTATGGTAAAGTCCATCATCGGGGTTTTCATTACTTTGTCCTAGTAAATATTCACTCTAAGTGTACTTCTGGTGCAAGCTTTCATATTTGCTGTGAATTTATTGCCTCTTTTTTCTTTTTCTTTTGCTTGTCTTTCTTCAAGTTTCTGGTTAAGTTTTCCTATATCCTCTAACAGCTCTGTAAAGTAACTTTCAGTCCATTTCTACTCACGTTCTTTCCTGCCCAGCCGCAGTCCTGGGACTCTGCTGTCACTCGAAGAGATCTCTAGTGTTGCAGCTAGATTGGATTTCATGTCTTGATCTTTTGGATTTAATTCTTTGTTTTGATGGAGCACAATCTCTAGTAATCTCCTTAAAAAAGCGGGGCGTGTGTGTGGGTTGGGGAGCAGGGAAGCAATGTCTTTGGAGAACGTGGATGTCTGAAAATGTGTTTATTCCAGTCTAACATTTGATTGGTATTGATCTGCTCTCTATAGGGCAGAACTCACATGATAAGAATCCTTGGCCCCTGACAGTAGTATCCAATCCAGTTTGCATTTAGGAAGACAGTGGCTGGAGGGCAAATTCAGCACCCACTGGCAATAGCTTATCTGGATAGCACCAGGATAAAGTGAATTCATTTTTATTACTTTGAGATATTGGCATTACTTGAAAAGATGATGGCGTGTTGTTATCTCACTGGGTAGTAGTGTTGCATATCCACTGGCAGGTCATTTTCCATCTACTATTGGAAGGAAATGGGCCATACCATGCCATGGTTTTGTATGTGACCCAAATGGAATATGTACTCACACTTTTAGACAGAAGTATTAAATGCTCTAATTCTGAGATTCTTTTTTTTTTTTTTAATGTTTTAGTTATTTCTAGGAGAGAGAGAGAGACAATGTGAGCAGGGGAGGGTCAGAAAGAAAGGGAGCCACAGACTGAAACAGGCTCCAGGCTCTGAGCTGGCAGTCAGCACAGAGCCCGATGTGGGGCTCGAACCCATGAACCGCGAGATCATGACCTAAGCGAAAGTCGGACGTTTAACCGACTAAGCCACCCAGGCGCCTCTCTAATTCTGAGATTCTTAACCTGAAGTCTTCTATAGATCATCTATGTGGGTCCTTGAACTCCCTGAACGTGGGTGCAAATTTTATTTTTGTGTTACTTATATAGGCTAAGCTTCAGTGACCTAATAATAAGGAGGAGATAATATTAATAGTCCTCATATGGTGGTTGTGATTTTTTATATTTATACTCACACTTTTAGAAAAGAGAGGCACAAACAGAAATATTATATGCTCTAATTCTTAGATTCTTAACTGAAGTCTTCTGTGGATCATCTATGTGGAATGTGCATGCAAATTTTATTTTGTGTTATTTATATAGGCTAAGCCTCAGTGACCTAATAATAAGGTGCAGATAATGTTAATAGTTCTGTAGATGGTGGCTGTGATTTTTTCATATTTAAAGAGAACTATGATGCACAAAAAGGTCGAGAACAGTTGAACTCTAATCCCTTCTTTCCGCCATTTAATAGATGGAGAAGCAGATTCCATAACGGTTAGATGTCAAGTTGATGCAACACGTGCTTCTACCATAGCTGGGTCCAGAGTGTTGGTTTTCTGACTCCTTAACCGGGAGTCTTCCCACATCAGCTTCAGCCAAGGTAATATTTGAGAATTATCTATCAATTTTCCTCACCAATTTTCCAAGGGAAGGTTGAAGTTTCTTTTTCTGAGATTCATGGCTCACAATGAAATGTGGCTGAAAGAGGCTTCTGAAACCAGAAATCGTCAAGGGAGCAGCATTTATTTTTGTCATTATTCATTCTTCCAGCTAGGCCATGAGAAACATGGGAATATGGATAAATCAAAGCAGATGCAAAGTCTTGACAGTATTACTTGGCTCAAGTGTATGCTGGGGTGTCAAGACAATTACAGTCATGCTGAAAGAATAAACATTCTGCTCAAGCACTTTGACCAAGGAGACCAGGGACTTTGTTTAATCGACCTCTTTTGGAAAATAAGTTCACGTAACTCTATGGGAGTAAGCTAATTAGTTGACATACTGTGATCACAAAATATTAAGTTTTGATTACTAATTACACTTAATTTCTTACACATGTATATTGTTTCATTGTTAACAAAGTGCTCTCACATATTATTTTATTTAAAAACATTCTGGCATGGAACGTTATCATTCCCCACATTTACAATCTGAGGACAAGGATTTGAAGAGATTTGCCTGAAGTCACGTAGTTAATAAGGGTTAGACCTGGAACAAGAGCACTTCCCTTCTGATTCCAAGTCCAGTTCTTTTTCCACATACCATGTGGCCTAATTACCATTAGTCATGCTACCCTTCATACTCCCATGTACTCCCATGATGGATACATTTCAGAGGTAAGGGTGACATTGCAGTGGGCATGCTGTCCTTGAGGTTTGCAGCAATGCCCTGCGTGAAGGAAACATGCTCCGTTAGCCTGCCAGGTATGATCAGGCTGAGGGCATGTGGCCTCGGGAACTGGCCAGATACAAGATCCCAGGGAATTTGGACCAACGCAGTCATTCACCAAGAGATCAACTTTACTCCTTCTATTTCAGGTAGGTGTTAATAGTAGATGAAGGTACAAAATTCTATACAAAGAATATGAGGCAAGGGCTCCAACAAAGATTTATGAAGTTACTCTACTCCTCGAAGGACCTTGCATAATGTGATTCACGTCCAATTTTTTGTCAACTCTAGGGATCAAGGATGGTTTTCTTTAAAATGGTGGTGAGTCAAGATTTTTATCCCTTGGTTTTACCTGACCAGTAGATAAAATAAAAATGTAGCATATATAAACAATTGCTTTTCATTACACTCATCTCTTTTAACTTAAATTTTAATGAAGAGAAAATTTAAAAACTCCCTTTTTTTTTTTTACTTTGTGAATAAATCTGCCATATGCCAGAATGTGAGCTGATATTACTAATGAAGTCAGCATTTCTGGCTTGCTTGAGTTGGAGAGAAAAGTTTTAAATCATTCTTCTGCTCTTGATTTCACACGGGCGGGATCTCATACAGCCATGTTCAAGATTAGTGGCTTTTCTAGAAAAGAATAAGAATCGATGCAGGGCAGTGGGAAGCCCAGAGCCTGAGGGTCAAGGATGACAGAACTCAAGGCTGCTCTGGATGATGGCAGATCTTGGCTTACCAGACCCCAGGCACGACCTCATTTTCTTGCAAATAGAGAAATGCCTCTTTAGCAAGAAGCTTACAGTCTTCCATGTAAAATAAAAGTCGTCCTCTTGGATCATATTCCTGCTAGAGTCCTGAAAAGCTGTAATTTGTCTCAAGCACCATATATATCTAAGTCGTTTGAAGATATTGTTTCAAAGAGATGCCTCAGGAACCACTTAAGAAGAATACTCCGTTTCAGGTCCCGCATGCTTGGCTTTAAATGCTTGACAACCTGCCCCCAATTTCTCTCACTTCATTCTCCTCGTTTTCTAGAATACCAACCTCTCCAACTTTCCTCTTTTATGCCCCACCCTCATCAGCATAGTTTCATTTACTATTGCTTGCATTTTCCTAGGCGTCTTTAGTAATTTGAAGAAGGCCTCTTGGGGATGCCTCCAGCTCCATCTGGTCCATCTGCTTTATGTAGCCTCTGCTCACCACCCAACCTTTCTGGCCTCTTGGGCAGAGCCCAGTCATAATGTGGGGGTTCCTGAAGAACCTATGTATGAACCATAAAAAAAATGACTAGCCCCAATTAACTAGACAACTTAAAATTAACTTTCATTTGACTACTACTTCATCTGTATCGGTGTCTATTTCTATAAAGCCCAGGTATATTTCTTCAGTATTCTACTCACTGAAAAGACGGAAGGAGGGCAGGCAGTGTATAAAAACAGCTCAGCAGTTGCTGGAAAATCTTGATGGGCATGCTGTCAGTCTCATTTGCTATTTCCCCCTAGCTCTGATTGTGGTTCTGAATTCTTTAAAGACTAAAGAGGAATTCTTGTATTTGACAACTGAACTAACAGCTCAACGAGGGGAAAAATCCTGCTGAAATCTGTCAGTGAATGTTGCTAACATATGTTGCATTTATGGACAGGGAGAAAACTAGACTTACCAAGTCCTTGGAAAGATGTGCGAGCTGGCTGACAGGTGTGACATCTCAGCACAGCAAGTTAAAGTAACACCGAGCAGGGGGTTGTGTCCGGTGAGACTTGATTGGCCACAGATGACAATTCTGCTCCCTGAGCTGTTTCTCTAGTGTCGATGATTAATATCAAATGTCAGGTGAGGCTCACTTCCAACAATAAGGTTGAAGCAACACTCAGTTAACAGAGCATAGGATTTTAGTTTTCCATAGGCCAATCAAGCCATCCAGGCCCTTCCTAGGGGGTTGTCCCAGGATGAGTTAGATAAGAGGAGAGCTGCAAGGGCTTTCTTCCTCAAGCAAAGCTTCCAGTAGTGCGAGGCAGAAGCAGGTACTTATCACTTGCAGGCGGAAAGGTGCAACAGACATTTTCTTTAGCCAAATATGTTGGATAGACTAAGATTGTGAATTGTGGGATAAACTCAGGTAGATCCTGGATGACGCACAATCATGGAACAAATGGTTTCAATCAAAACCAAAGTTTAGATGCATATTTGCAGAGTAAAAGAGAGTTTCTTTGACTTTTTGCTGTAGACGCATATATTCTGCAATACAGTTGAACATAAATGTGTGTGTGTGTGTGTATACACATTTTTTTTGATGCCTATAATATACAGGGTCCTGTAAGCATAATAAAATGAAGTGTATGCATTTTTTTAAAAACTATTTTTATGAGATATTTAAAATCAGAAGTGTTAATTTAACATTGTATGTATAGAAAACATAGATCGTTTTCCATCTTTTGCCTCCAGATATGGGTTATTTATGAGTCTTAAAATAGGAGTGTATTTCTATTTCAGATGATCACACCTTTGGGGAGGAGTTTGTAAGCATTAGTAATAAAATTGTATTTATCATTTAATTTTAAATTCCTTAGGTCAGGGTTTTAAGAGAAACCCAGAGTTCAAATTAATATCCTTTTTCTTTGTTGTCCTCCAAATCCAACTTATCATTTCTGTTGCTATGCTTCTCTTGTCATGTATTTATTCATTAACAATTCCATGAGGATTTGAAGTTGTTTAAAGCAAGAATGTGGATAATATAGAAATAAAAAGTCAATATTAAATAAATCCCTATGATAACTAATGGGACCGTGGGTCCTAGGGAACGGGTTCACATGCATCACAGAATGGGAATCTGCATCTGAGAGTGCCTGGATCTGCACTTACAGTGCTGTAGTCAGACAAGATCTCTGCGTACCGTCAAATGCCAGTTGAATAGGATCTGTGGTGGTTGTAGGACAAGTTGATGCATTTTGGGCGCCCAGAAGTGGCAGTAGGGTTCGACTGGTTTTGAAACTAAATTTGCCTGACACCAAACTTAGCAATTAAAAAGAAAAACAAATTCGGTCTATTTTCCTTCAATTTTTTTCCAACAGTTTTAAACAAGTTAGCTGTCGATGAATTTAATGGGATGTTTTTGTTTTTACGTAGATCCATTCTGTAATGTTTGCACACGCCGAGGAGAAGCGTAGTCCCGAAGTTATGCATTTCTTTCTTTTGGGCCACTCGTCTTTTTTGGCATGCTGGCACAAGTGTTTGCAAGCTCTCATCACTATGGGGAAGTCAGCTATTAAGAGCTACCTGCTGAAGAAAATTCCAGTTCCTCTTATTACATCGTTGCTGGATCTGTCCACGTTCCTCCCCACGTGCCCACCACGACCTTTTGCACATTGCTTCTCTGTGCCTGTGCATGGAGAATAGACAGGTATACGGGATTTGTTTTACTTAAGACTAATTGCAGCATGGTAGAGCTACAAGTATAGTTCACGTATCTTAGACTTCAATGTGCAGATGAGTCTCCTGAGAATCTTATTAAATTGCAGATTTGGGGCCCCTGGGTGGCTCAGTTGGTGAAGCCTCCGACTTCAGGACTTCAGCGAAGGTAATGATCTCATGGTTTTCAGATTCATTCTGTGTCCCCCTCTCTCTCTGCGTCTCCCCTACTTGTGCTCTGTCTCTGTCTCTCTCTCTCTCAAAAATAAATAAGCATTAAGAAATTTGTAAAAAATGCAGATTCAAATTAGTAGATCTGGGGTGGGCTTTTCTAACAGCATCCTAGGTGATGTGGTGCTACTAGTGTTCTGATCATGTTTTTCATAACCAGGGTACAACTGATTCCTGAGGCAGTCTAATAGGGAGCAAAGTTTCTCAAAACCTCCACTCTATTGACAGTTTGGGCTGAATAATTCTTTGTTGTGAAGGAATGCTTTATGCATGATAGGATGTTTAGCAAGATCCCTGGCTTCTACTGACTTCTACTATAGAGTTCTCTCCCTCTAGCTGTGACAATGAAAGTTCTCTTCCCACATTGCCAACCATCTCTTGGGGATAAAATCACTCCAAGTTGAGAATCACTGGTATAGGGGTTATCATGGTGGATTCTGGATTAGAACGCTTGGATTCAAATTCTGGCTTATGTCCTGTACGAGTGGCTATAGGCAATTTATGTACTTTTTCTGAGCTTCAGTTTTCTCCTCTATAAAATGGGGATAATAATAGTATCTACCTTAGATATTCATAGTGTCAAGATGACAACATAGGAGGTTTCTGAATTTTCCTCCTCCCACTGATGCACCAAATACACAGCTACACATGAAGCAATTTCTTCTGAGAGAAATCTAGAAACCACAGCTGAGACACTCCTACACATCAGGCAACTGAGGAAATACCCACACTGAAATAAGCAGGAAAGGCTGAGACATGCCATAATCCTCACCCCCAGCACAGCACCATATAGCCGAGAGGGAACCCCCAACTCCCGTCTTCTCCTTGAGCTGTAAAGGGCTTGGACCACATATTTAGTGCCCCAGCGTTTAAGGCTGCTGCCTAAGGGACAGGCCCCCATATCAGGCCCCCTAGCTCTGAAAGCCAATGGAGCTTGTGTTCACAAGTCCTACAGGACAACAGCAAACAAGGAAAACCATAAAAATCAGTTTCATTTCTATATTCTAATAAAGAACTATCAGAAAGAAATTAAGAAAACAATCCCATTTTTGATGGCATCGAAAAGATTAAAATACATAGGAAAAACTTCAGTCAAGAAGGTGGAAGATCTGTACATGGAAAACTATAAAATATTGTTGAAATAAATTGAAGAAGCCAAAAATAAATGGGAAGATATTCTGTGTTCATGGACTGGAAGAATTAACATTGTTAAAATGTTCATACTACCCACAGCTATCTACAGATTCAGTGCAACCCCTTTTAAAACTCAAAATGGCATTTTTACCGAAATAGAAAAAACAATCTGAAGTTCATATACAACCATAAAAGACCCCAAATTGCCAAAATAATTAGAAAGAAGGACAAAGCTGAATGCATAATACTCCTGATTTCAAACTATATTACAAAACTGTAGCAATCAAAACAGCACTGTCATAAAAACAGACACATAGATCAGTGGAACAGAATAGGGAGCACAGAAATAAACCCCTGCGTATATGGTTAATTAATTTATGACAAAGGAGTGGAGACTATACAATAGGGGAAGGATAGTCTTCAGTTAATGGTGTGGCAAAAATTGGTTATTCACATGAAAAAGAATAAAACTATCCCCTGCCTTACACCATACACAAATATCTCATTAAAATGTATTAAAGACATGAACATAAGATCTGAAAAGGTAAATGTCCTAGAAGAAATCATGGAAGGTAAGTTGCTTGACATTGGTCTTGGCAGTGATTTTTTAGATTTGGCACCTTAAGAAAGGCAACAAGTGCAAAAATAAACCAGTGGGGCTACATCAAATTTAAAAGCTTCTGCACAGCAGTGAAAACCATTAACAAAAAGAAAAGCCTATCTATGGAATGGGAGACAATATTTGCAAACCACATATCTGGTATGGGGTTAATATCCAAAGTACATAAAATCTTATACGAGTCAATAGTAAAATCCTTCACATGTAACCCAATTAACAAATGGGCAAAGGACCTGAATAAACGTTTTTCCATAGAAGACATACAAATAGCCAAGAGATACATGGAAAGGCGCTTACCATTGCTAATCATCAGGTAAATGCAAATCAAAACCACAATGAGGGGCACCTGGGTGGCTCCGTCAGTTAAGTGTCAGAGTCTTGATTTCAGCTCAGGTCATGATCTCATGGTTGGTGGGTTTGAGCCCTGCACTGGGCTCTATGCTGACAGTGCCNGCCTGGATGGCTCCGTCAGTTAAGTGTCAGAGTCTTGATTTCGGCTCAGGTCATGATCTCATGGTTGGTGGGTTTGAGCCCTGCACTGGGCTCTATGCTGACAGTGCCAAGCCTGCTTGGGATTCTCTCTCTCCCTCTCTCTCTGCCTCTTCCCCATTCATGTGCACTCTGTCTCAGAATAAATAAACATTAAACAAATCACGGTAAGATGCCCACCTCACATCTGTTAGGATGTCTATTATCAAAAAGCCAAAGCCTAACAAATACTGGTGAGGATGTGGAGAAAAGGGAACCCTGTATACTGTTATTGGGAACGTAAACTGGTGCACCATGACAGAAAACTATATGGGGTTCCCTCAAGCAGTTAAAAATAGAACTGCATATGATACGGGAGTCTTACTTCTGAGTGTGAATCCAAACAAAATAAAATCAGTATTTTGAAAGATATATGTAGTCCCATGTTTACTGCAGCATTAATTACAATAATGAAGTTTTGGAAACAACCTAAATATCAGTTGACGGATGAATGTATACAGAAAATGGGCTATATGTCTACAATGGACTATAACTCAGCCCTAAAAAAGAAGGAAATCCTGTCATTTGCAGCAACATGGATGAAACTGGAGGGTATTAGGTTAAGTGAAATACACCAGAGAAGGACAAACACTGCATGGTATCATCTATGTGGAATCTAAAATGTTTAAAAAGTTGAACTTATAGAAACAGAATAAGGGTGATTGCCAGATATTGGGGTGGGTGGGGAAAATGGAGAGAGGTCGATGAAGAGATACAAACTTTCAGTTATAAGGTTCATCAGATCTGAGGATCTAATGTACAACTTGGTGATTATAGTTGATATTACTGTTTTGTATAGTTGAAATTTGCTGAGACTAGAAACTAAGTATTCACACACACGCACACACGAAGGAAGAAAAAAAAGTAAAGATGGGAAGTGATGGATGTGGTGAGGAGGGAATCGTTTAACAATGCATCATGTTATATACATTTTTATTTGTTAATTAGACATCAATAAAGTTGAAAGAAAGAAAAAAGGTATTCATAGAATTTCTGGGAGGTTTAAATATTCAATATCCATGAAGTGTTCAGAAATGCATTCATGCAAGTGTCTAGAAATCAATAAATACTGGCAAATATTATTATCAGAAAGAAGGGAGGGAAGAAAGAAGGAAGGAGAGAAGGGAGGAAAGAAAGAAAAAATAAAGAGAAAGAGAAAGAGAAAGAAAAGAAAGAACTATGCCTTATGGCTAGATTTTTCCAATGATGGAGCTGAAAAAAGGCTCAAAATGGATTCCGATGTTAAGAACTCAAACTCATGGCTAGCTATTTAGCTCTCCTCTTCTATTTATGCCCATGTAGGGACCAGTGGGTGCTTCCTCAAGAATAAGCTAGCAGAGGAAATCACCCAGTGAATGTCCATCTCTACCTGCCTGACTTTGCCTTGCTATGAGCAGAAGATTTTTACCTGTACTTCTCATTAAAGGTGTGAGCTTGGATTATAGTTTCTTTGTCAGTCAAATGAGGAGTTAAAGCCAGGTGATATGTAAGCTATAACCATCCCTAGTTTATTTTTTTTATTACCAACATATCCTTAAAGTGTTACTCATGTGTTTATTGCACCCAGGAGCCTCATGGACTCTATCTTCATAGCATTGACAATAGCCTAGTATACAGTGAGTGCTCTCTAAGTCTGAATTGATGTGAATCATTTGTGGCTATTACTAAATCCATAGACACTGCCATACTTCCTGATTTCAAAATTCTCTTCCCCCGCTCTCTCTGTACTGAAATACTTATGAGGCTATTTGGCGCTTAGAGGAAATCAGGCTTTAGCAAAGCTGAAGCTACTTTCTCTCTTCAGACAATGGTTCTGTTGAAAGCTCATTTTAATAAATGCACCAGAGAGGCATTTTTGCATAGGAAACAGTCATTCAGCTTTGTGGAATGTCCAGGTGGAATAAGTATTAGATGCTTTTGTTATTTCTGCCACTTTGGTTAATGAAGCTGTCGCCTTTACAATATAATTAGAGCAAGAACAAGTCTCTCACCAAATATAAAGCAACGCACATAAGGCTCATTACTAGAGTGTCCCTCTGAAGAGTCACAGGAAGCATTCAAACACAGGGCTTGACCTACAAGGGTAAATACAGCCAATTAAGAAAATGGTAAGTAATTTCATGAGAGAAATTCCAATTCTTATTAAAGATGTTCAGCATCCCTTTTGTATCAAGCCACCTTTTGTTTTTTAAGATCCAGAGAAAGTGGCTGCATAAACATGTTTTTATTTTGTCTGGGTGAGGCCTTATTATAAGACTGTGGTGACACTGATGCTGCTAAATGGAGAGTCAGAATTTGAGGAGAAAAAAAAATGTGACCATAGTTATCTCTCTGAGGCTGAAGATGAAATTAGTCTTTTAAATTCAGTGTTCTAACTGCTCAGTGTGCCCCATAAGTCAATGAAAAGCATAGAGCTCCCAAGAGAAAGAATTCAGCTCTTCTTCATGGTCTATTAGGTTAGAAACTGTCTTTCAGACAAGACTTTCTTCAGTCTACCTCAGGGAAATTGGTATTTAACATAGTCTCAACTCTCTGACATTGGTTAGCTTCGCATTTTCAAGGCCTGACTTTTCCTTCTATCCATCCAGCACACTCCCCAAAATGCCCCTATAGTGTTTTATGAACAAGTATTTGTTCTATCAACTTGATAACTATGTACATCTTTCTCAGCCAAAAGTACCTACCTACAGTTAAGAAAATGGGCTCTGTAGAATAGAAACATCTTGGGCCTTACCTAAGACATGTTGATTTCTTCCACCAGACTAAATGGCTTGAGATCTGTATCAGTCATTTATAGTTACAGTAGTTGAAGTCTGATGACTTTTTCAAGCCATACAACAATATATTTTTGGGTTTGGCAGAAATAGACACTAAATCTTTAGTCATCTTGGAATTAAGAAAGCAGGATCGAACACACGGGGTAGATCATGTTTGAATTTGTAAAATGTGTGAGATTTAAGTTTGCAGGGTTTTGACATAGGATTACATGCTGTTTATTAAGAAGAAGTAGATATTCTAATGCCATTGCTTTGCCCAAACTTCCTTCTCTTTCATTCAAAGATGCTAGGCACCTGTGGGAATTAGTGAGGTTAGTTAAAAGAGTCTGAGTTTTAGCATCTGAGAGTGTGTGATTCTCATCTCCACTCTGTCATTTACCAGCTTTGTGGCCTTTGGCCACCTCTTAACCTACCTAAATCTTATAAAATGCAGCCAATAACACTTTTTTTTACAAGATGAATGTCTAAGAGAAAGCCGACATTTACATTGGTTGGTTTTTTTATATAGCAGAGGGAAATAAATGGTAACCGTTATTTACCACACTGTTTTGCAAAATTTTTAATATTTTGTTTGAGAAATCCTCTATAATAGATGGTGTTTTAATTGACTAAAACAAAAAGCATCTCGTAATTTATGATAGCCTTTATAGTTAAAACATTCCTGGAGCCATTTAAAGTATTCTGTTATTAGTAATATTTACTTTAGTCATTAAATAAAGCTATCTAACACACATGTTATGATTTTCTATTCTAGATCTATAGATCAACATGGTTGTTCCTTCTGGGCCAGTCAGAGTGGCCGGTCACATATGGTAAAATCTTTTGTGTATATTTGTAAAAGAAATACCTTGAGTTGTCAGTTTGGAGAAGGGGAGATAAGAGAGCAGAGATGTGCTTGGGAATCACTTAGATATGAACAGAGTGTGGATAATTTAGGACACCTAAAGAACAGAATGACTAAATTGTTTTAAAGGTTGATGTGTAGGATGTAGAGGGACATTTATCAAGACAAGAACCAGTATGAGGTTCATTGCACAAAGCAGTAAAATGGTAGGAGTGGAAGTGGTAAAAACATGTTGTGGGTTTTTTTTTAGCCTTCAGTTGGTCAGACTGTGGGAGGGTAAACAGATTGAAGACCCAGTTTGCTTATCGACAGAATAGCTGAGAGAAAATTACATGAAAATTAGAAAAGACATTGTGGGTCATTCTGCTATATTTGAAGTGAAAACTTTACAGACGCAATGCTGACAAAGAATGAACTTTAATTAAACCTGGGTTGTTTGTGTGATTGTGTGTGTGTTATTTTTCCCTTGAGGAATTCTTCTTTAGAGACAAGACAGTCCTTCTGTGTTATATTTTATTGGATTTTGTGTAATTTCCCCTGCTCGCTTCAGTATTGGTGTCATTGATGCAGCAGTGGTGGTTTCTAAAAGCCCTCTCTGACTTATATCATGACCTCATTTAATTCAAACACAAGAAGCCAGAAGGGAAGAACATTCCGCTTTCACAGGCAAAGTATCTGTGAAGTCTAGGGTATTGAACACAGTGGCGAGTATTTTGAAATTTCCGGTATCAACATTTCAAGCATGCCCAGTATTTTTGTTGAAGCTGTGTAGTAAAACTAAGGCCTCATACTTGGCTGTATTCACAAAAAGCCAAGAGAAAATAAGACAAGATGGAGGTCACCGTGGAAGGCTCCTGTGTTGGAGAAGCTCTTTCTTTGGATTCAGAGCCTGTTGAGGCTCTGGGGGGAGTGGCTTGGGCACACTGAGGCACAGTATGTGATGGACCAGAGAGGGAAAAATTGAGAAGTTACATTCAGGGAGAGATGCAAAGGACCTGCTGAGAGAGAGTTTTTAGGAAACAGGGGAGGTGGGGGAAGGAGAAATGCCATGCCAAAGAGGCTGAGGGAGAGAGTGCCAGCTGACCTGGGCTGGATGGATTTCAGGGATGGAGTGTTAATTTCTTCCATGGTTCTGGTGCTTCTGGCATGTGGGCAAAGGACAAATGACGCTTTTCGAAAGACCTGGGAGGGACGGTCAGAATCATGTAAGTGAATCCCAGCTCTGAATATGCCACCACCAAACTCACTAGATGACCTGAGACTAGTAATTCCTTTCTAATGGGAGGGAGTCCAATTAGCATGATCACTGAAGACCTTCTCAGGCGTTTGGGATGTTGTTAATATTACTTCTGCTAAATGAATGCCACAGAAACTCTGTGACTTAAGAGAGAAATTAGGGACTTCGGTAGAAAATAGTCAAAGGCAAAATTTGCACATATGATCCTCAGATACTCAGATTTTAGAATGTGAAGGAAAACACCAGACAGAGGGCCTCCTCTTTGCTCTGAAGTCTTGCTGTGTTAGAAGCCAGTTGACAGTATGTCCGTTGCTTGGCTTTCCATCTTCCCGACTCCAATATCAGCTTTGATAAATTACTTTAAGGAAGCCCAGAATTTGCACTTATAATGCAAGGGAGAGAAAAAGCAGGTGACTATTTCTTCTTAGAAATTGAGACCGTGGAGACTACAGACTCTACATTTGGAGGCTGCAAGCCTATTATCCTGGCCCTAGAGCTTCATAATTCTGGTGCTGAATACATATAAGGGCCTCTACATGGAAGGCAGCACTGAGCCACTATACTTTGGGTCCTTTGTAATTAGTGTGCTTTTTGTAGAAAAACAAATGCTCTTTTAAAAGAACTAAACTTTTGGGGTGTCTGGGTGGCTCAGTTGGTTAAGTGTCAGACTTTGGCTCAGGTCATGATGTCACAGTTCATGAGTTTGAGCCCTGCACTGAGCTCTTAGCTGTCAGTACATACTTGCTTTGGATTTTCTGTCCCATCTCTCCCTTTCCCTGTCTTGTACTCTCTCTCTCTCTCTCTCTCTCTTTCTTTCTCTCTTTCTCTCTCTCTGTCTCAAAAATAAACATAAAGAAATAAAAGTACTTAACTTTGGAAAGTTGGTATTTACTGAGTGGACCTTACTGTTGGGGGAAATGGCAGTTAGCTAGCATTTGTTGCTGTGGGTGCCATACCATGCTTTTCCATCTTGATTTACAGTGAAACATGGAGTTACTGTCCACTAAGCAAGGAGTTTTCCTCTTGCCTATTCAATTCCTCGCCTTTGTTTTCCAAAATAATTTTAATATTAGAACATTTTTTTCTGAGGTGTTTTCTCATCTGTATGGAGTTATCAAATTTCAATAAGAAATTAATTAAGAAGTTTAATCCAAATCCTAACCCTGGTTTATTATTGTTTTCGCCTCTGGATAGCCATCTTGCCTTAGGTAATTACCTTACTGGATGTGGCTTCAAGACGTGTTTCTACAACTCTAGATTCACTTTCCGCTAATGAGAAGTATAATCAAACAACTGGTTGTTCTGCAAATTCCAAACCAGCAGAATAGTTACCTTCAATCCACTGAATATAGACAGAACTGGGTGGTTATTTTTTCAGTACGTCATGTTCATTATTAGGACTCAGACTATCAAAGGCAAACGACACCTGTTGGCTACACTGTACATATGCGTGGTGAGGTAAAGAGGAGACAGGGATGGGATTAGATGATTTGAACCTTTCAGAGCCGTCTCACCTTTTCTTGCACAAAGTATTTTTCCCTTCTGCTGTTAAAACCTGCCTTTAGAATTTTAGTGAGAACTAAAAGGTCTACTTTCATTCTTATATTGATCTTTGAAGGACTCAAGTGGTCCCTTGCAGAAATCACAGGGGTCATTTTTCAAGGTAAATTTTAATAAAAACCCAATCTGGATTTTAAATACTTAATCCAGTGAAATAAATCATTTGTTAAAATTTAGTTATTCATTGGTCTGTTCCATCATTCAACAAGTTACAAAGTGGCTACTCTGAGCCCACCTAGTCCTTAAAGCACCAGGTAATTCCATACAACTTTAAAAAAAATTTTTAATGTTTATTTATTTTTGAGAGAGCAAGACAGAGCATGAGTGGGGGAGGGGCAGAGAGAGAGGGAGACATAGAATCCAAAGAGATCCAGGGTCTGAGCTGTCAGCACAGAGCTCAACCCACAGCTCAAACCCACGAACTGTGAGATCATGACCTGAGCTGAAGTCAGATGCTTAATGGCCTGAGCCACTCAGGCGCCCCAATTCCATACAATTCTTACAGCTGGGTTCGCTGATTATTATTCTGGATGGCTTACTATAGGTGTTTTACTAGATTACACAAAGGCTTCAGTTTTTCATTCACTTTGTTTCAAGTTGAGAGGTTAGGAAAGCATGATGCCATATAAACTTTGATCAGCCATAGGCCTTAATTAATTTGGAAATGGATGAGCTGATTCTGTTTGGAGATACTTAAGCCCAAGAAAATTTTCAGAAGAATTGAAAATGATTCAGAAGTTAAGATATAGAGATGCTGACATCTGAACATGTTTTGATTTTAAGCTGGATCAAAAGAACCAGGTGATAGGAGACCATCCAAAAGTATCCAAAAGAAGTCGGGTCCTGCTCCTAAGGTTGTGTGCACTCCACATAGGTTGGGCATGATAGGCTGGGCTAACTAGAACATTCTAAGGCCAAAGCCAAAATAGGCAAGGGGAAATCCAATCGTGCCTAGCAGGGATTATACAGCTGTACAGATGGGGTGCGGCAAATAGGAAAAGGAATGTTAGAAGTAGGAGTATCTGCACAATATAAGGCAGGTATGAAAAGAGATTCAGGATTAAAATGAAGCAACAATATTTTTGCTAAATACCCATTTTTTATGAATATTGGCAGCCTCCAAAGGCGAAAGCCTGGAGGTTTAAAAACATGTTATTAGACGGGGTAAGGGCCACTTGCAAACCCAATGTATTAGCTTCCTGTGGCTGCTCTAACAAATTACTAAAAGCCTGGTGGGTGGTCTTGAACAGCAGAACTTTATTCTCTCACGACTTTGAACGCCACAAGTTGAAATCAGTTTCACTGAGCTGAAATGAAGGCGTCAGTCGGGCCATACTTCCTGTGGAGGCTCAGGGTGGCTTGTGGTGGTTGATGTCTTTCCTTAGCTTGTGACTCTATCACTAATCTCCGACTCTGTGGTCACACTGCTGCCTCCTATGTGTGGGTGCAACATCTCACTTTAGCTCCCTTTGTATAAGGATATGTGTGATTACATTTAGGGTCCCCCCAAATAATCCAGGATACTCTCTCCATTTCAAATCCCTGATTTAATCACACCTGCAAGGACACCACCCCCTTAAAACTACATAACATCATGTAAGGTAATATGCTCAGGTGTCAGAAATTTGAGGATTAAGCACGAATATCTTTTGGGGGACATATTTTTAGCCTACCACACCCTACAATTCTCAAGTGATGCAAGGGCCAGATTTGACTGGCACAGTGGTAGGAAAGAATTTCATAAAACTTGGCCCATTGAAATTATTTCATTTTATTCCCATTCTATCTGCTGTCTTCCCAGAAAGAAACTCAGAAGCCAGACAAGCAACAACAGCTGTCTACTGCAACAGCTGATTGTACTTGTCTTGTGGGGAACATCTTGAATACAATCCTAGAGCCACGTTGAAGGTTCTGGGCTGGTAAGTGTCATGTGGAGGAGGAAAAGGGTAGGAGGGAGAAAAGGGAGAGAAGAACAGAGAAAAGAGGGAAAGAGGGGGCAGGGAGGAGTAAGACCCAATAGAGGGACGAGAAACTATCCAAGGCACATCAGATTTCTGTCCTTCAACCAGAAGTGTTAGCCATTTTGGTGAAATTGTTCATACGTTTACAATCAAACAGTGACTAAATATTATAAGACATTATATGAACATTAATAAGTATTATTTGCATGAAATTATGTGTCTGAATCATTCCATCTGAATAATGGACACAGCCTGGAAGAAGAATCAAACATCACCTCTTCTCTGAAACTGGTTTTGAGTGCTCTGTGTAGAATTGCTCATTCCCTCTTGTTTGCTCCCAGAGTAGAGCACACATTCACTTACAGTGCTGCTTGGGAGCACCCACGGCACACTTGTTAATCCAGTAGACTGTGAGCTTTGTCAGAAGAGGAATTCTGTCCATATAACTAATAATTAATGAGAACTTGTGATGTGCAGACCACCTTAAGTACTCCTACAAGATAAATATTTTATTCTCATTTTAAAGATGATAAAGCCAAAGCAAAGAAAGTTACGTATTGTCAAGGTCACGTGGCAAGAGAGAGGTGGAGCGGGGATTTGAAAGTAGGGATCTTGACTCATAAATTTTCACTCTTACAAAATCTAATACATTAGGCTACCCTGCACCTAGCATAGTAAGATAGCTCAGCTCCTTGAACTGTTGGTGGTCAGATTCTTTCAAAATCCAATAAATAAACTATGGTATGAAACACAACCTGATTTTACTGCTGTTTTAGGATTTATTTTAAAGGAAGGTTATTGTCTTACACTTTAGATTACATTTTTACCAACTCGAGAAAAGTGTGAAATGCCTCTAATTAGGTAATAAAACAATGTAAGCTGTAAGCTGTTGTGATAACCTCAAACTTCAAACAGGTTCCATTGATGTTAGAGTGAGGAGAGGGAAGGGAAAATGAAGGTCTTACTCTGAGTTTATTTTCCTAGTAGATGCAATTTATTTAGTGGAATTCAAAAGTACTCTCAGAAGGACAGGATGTAAATGCAATCTACGTCGTGAATAAAAAGAAGTGGACAAAGTAGAGTTTGCAGAAGGACTGAGCCACCATACTACAGTCATTGCTGTATTCAATAAACATTTATTGGCTGCCCATCCATTCAGAGCTCTTCAAGGAGAAACTGAAAATGTAAGTTGCTGAATAGTATCTCTACTTACCTTTTGAACCATCAGGAAATCTGGGAATGTTACTCCGTAGTTTGGTGATTTTTTTGGAAAACCTTTCTTTTTCTTAAAGAAGCTGATAGTGCCTTGCTTTCTGGTGATATCTCCAGGACTATTCTCTTAAGTGGTGGTCAAAAATATTTGCTGAATGGATGAATAAGTGAATCAGTCAGTCAACTGAGAAAGTTTGACTATTCCCATTAAAAATAGCGAAAGGCATTAAATTTTACTGAGTTAGAACACTGATTTGATTTGAAGATTTTAGACATTGTCAAGGAATTTATCATTTCTCTTTTCCCTATATCACATTTGTCTACCTGTTCCTCCTTTCTTCTCTCAATATTTTTTTCTGATTCTCTACTTTTCACTCCCCCCCATCCTTCTCCAACTACTAAGAATGTCCCCATGATCACTAACCAGAAGGATACCTGCATTTATGAGGAAAAGAACTGAATTTTAAAAATGTGGTTTTGATTTTAAATTATTTGGGCTTAAGATGTTAGTAAGGTATCAGAATGTTACGATGTGAGCATATAAAGTAAGAGAGAAGTTGGAGTTCTCACATGGATTTGGAATTTAGCTAGCATGAAGGTGGTATTTGAAGATATGGGCACAGATGTGACTGCATTGCCTTAAACATAGCAGCAAAGTTTACATCAGAGTTGATATTGAAACACCAGTTCTCTGATTCAAATTACTACTAACAACAATTGAGCCACTAGCAGTTAACAGTGTTTGCTTGCTCTGGGCCTGATGTTGTTCCTGGTGGTACAGTTATCAAAATCCCATGGGAATGATGATGCTAGTGTCTGATTTTGCAGATTGTCTGCTAATTTTGGTAAGATGAAATTATTCATCCAATTACATTTTTTTTCTCATTGTGTGATTTGGGACAAATTATTTACCTCTTCTAATATATATATTGTTTCTGTTGCCATGGTCTTATCTTTATGTCTTTTGACATTACTGCTGCCAAAACTCGCATGCTTTTTTACTTTGTCCTTTAATTTCATACATCGTGGTAATCACAGAGATCATTGGTTGAGTGTTGTGCTTACATGGCAGGCATTGCACTGTTAATCTTATCTAAACCTGATAACAGCTATACAAGGTAGCTTCCGTTATTATTGCCATTTTATATATGAGGGAATTGAGGCTTAGTGAAGATCACGGATTTGTTCAAGAAGGCACGGATATTCAGGTGGAGTTAGAAATGGTATCTGGATACAGATACCATGCAATGCACTGGCTATCTAGCTATCTGATGATACTGTCTCTACTTTTTCTTGCAGCCTATAAATGTGCTCAAGCCTCCTGCATTCCTTTTTTTGTTGTGGTATAGTCACATACAGCATTATATTAGTTTTAGGTTTACAACATGATTTGATATTTGTATATATTGCAAAATGACCACTACAATAAATCCAGCTAACACCTGTTATCATACAGTTATAATTTTTTTCTTGTGATGAGAACTTTCAATATGTAAACTCCTAGCTACTTTCAAATCTTCAGTACAGTAAAATTCACTGTAATCAGCACTCTATACATTATGTCCCTATGACTTATTCATTTTGCAAGTGAAAATGTGTACCTTTTAACTCCTTTTACCCATTTCATGCAGCCTCCACCTGCTACCTCAGCTAACCACCAACTGTTCTCAATAACCATTAGCTCAGTTAACTTGGTTGCTTGTTGTTTTTTGGGTCGCACATAATATAAGTGAGATCATTTGGTATTTGTCTTTTTCTATCTGACTTATTTCACTTAGCATAATGCCCTCAAAGTCTATCCACATTGTCACAAGTGGCAAAATTTTATTCTTTTTGATGGCTGAATGATCTTCTGGGGTGTGTGTGTGTGTGTGTGTGTGTGTGTGTTTACCACATCTTCTTTATCCACTCATCCATCAATGGACATTCAGATTGTTTCCGTATCTTGGCTACTGTAAATAATATAGCAATGAACATGGGAGTGCATATATCTTTTCACATTAGTGTTTTGGTTTTCTTGATGTAGAAAGTGGAATTCCATTCCAGAAGTGGAATTGCTGGATCATACTGTAGCTTTAGTTTTAATTTTTTCAGGAATCTCCATATTGTTTTCCATAGTAGCTGTACCGTTTTCCATTTCTACCAGCTGTGCACAAAGGTTTCTTCTCCACATCCTTGCCAGCTCCTGTCACTTTTCTGTCAACAGCCATCCCCATAGGTGTGAGGTGATATCTCATTGTGAAGACTCTTACATTCTTGACATTACATCCCTCTCTTGCTTTCACCCTTTCTCACGACGTTCTTATAGCCACAGTTGTTTGAAGGACTGCCCGCAGTCACTTTACTTGTACCGTCCTTTCCCACTGCACTCTGGGTCTCACCATTCTGTTTACACTGTTTTGGCCAAGGTGCCCAGTGGCTAAACCCAATGGGATACTTCCACCCTTTCCTTATATGCTTCTATGACCCTTCATGGTTTTTGAGAATGGTCTAATCATATGGTTTCCTTGACACAATTTTTCTTTGGTCTTCTCTTACCTCAAGCTTCTCCTGTAGGTGGTGATGCCTAGGGCTCTTTGGTAGTTCGTGGTAAATACTCTCCCCTTGTGATCCATTCATGTTTAAACATTTTAACTGTTATTTATATTAATCATTCCCAAAGCTGTGAGATTTCTTCCAAAGCACAGATTCATGCCAATTCCTTTCTGGATACATACGTTTGTATGTTTCTTGAACACTTTAAGGTGAACATTTCCCATCCGATGACTCACGGTCTTTTTATAACCTGGTCTTCCCCCTGGGTTCCTGACCACAGCAAGCAGCAGCCCCCTCTACCTCCTTATACAGACTGGAAATTGGAGTCAGCCTAGATNGAACTTGAGATAAGTACCTTATGATCTCAAATACCAAATGATCTCACTTATATCTCCCCTCTACCTCCTTATACAGACTGGAAATTGGAGTCAGCCTAGATCCTCCCCTTCACCATCCTTTATATTTCACTATCTAAATGTATCTTACATTCACCCCATTCTTTATGCTTCTGTGTTCATTGCTCACTTTCATTTCCCTAGTGCCTGGTTTTGCCCTTAGTACCTATCATTCATGCTGCTGCCAGAATAATTTATCTGACAAAACTCCTCACTCCTTCATTTGCTTTGTTTATTTATATAATGTGTTTAGCAACCCCATCTAACACACCAATGCTGCAATGCTCTCTTAGAACCAGGCCATGTAGGTACCCTGCCACTCAAGCTTGATTGTGTCACTTACTTCCTAAAACCTTCTAATGGATTCCTGTGGCAGTTAAGATGAAAATTTAAATCCTTTATGGCCTTCAAGCACTTGCTGGTGCCCATTGTTTCTCAGCCACATTTTGAACCACTTGCCATCCTGTCCTCCACACAGACCTTACAGTTTATGGGACCTGGCTATGTTGCTTCCTGCCTCAGGGCCTTTGTATGTGCTACACCCTCATTGTTACTACCACCGTGCCTCCTTACTCTGGTACACATACACCTTTAAATGAACATAAAATGAAATTTTATTATTGCAGTTTCTCCAGGATCTTACAGAACTGTGTCCCTTTCCTTCAGAGTACTTAATTCAGTTTGGAATTAGATCATCATAAACATGGGGTAATTTGATTAATGTCTATCTTCCTTACTTCCTGTTAGACAAAAGCAATGTCAGCTTTGCTTACCATGGCAACCCTGCATAAGTACTGTGCATATAGTAGTCACTGTTAACTAAATGTTAATTAAATGGATGTTGTCCTTAGTATTTTTGATGTTGTAGGGGACCTCCTTTTTTTCCTCTGAGAATTATCTTCAATAGTCCATTTGTCTAGAATAAATGACAAATGGGGTTTTCTGATTGTATAGAAATCTTGCTCTTGCTTAAAACATGCAAAACACACACAGTCACACACACACATACACACTGCAAAGAGGAAAGTACATGTGGGGAAGGCAGATGTTTTCATTGAAATTTTAATTTCATTTGGGGTTTTCTCACAGGAGGAATGTGTTTCCTCTACCATACTTGGTTCTGAGGCACTAACTACCACCATCCGTCTTCACATTCTGTGCCAAGAGAAAAACATTTCCTTCCTTTATTTACTCTTAGCCCTGTTGATATTTTCCCCCTGAAAAGTATTTTCTCGGTAATATGGAAGAACTGAAGTGAATATTGAAGCTCTCTAGGAAAAGACAAGTTGCTGAGCATAGGCTCACTCAATGTGAAGATGGAAGATTTGTTTCCCCTCTCACCGCATCTCTTATCCATTGGTAGTGGCTGCCTGGAGACATGTGTGAGAGGGAATCTGAGGGCATGGCCAGTCTTGGTGGGAAAGTGCACCGTGACTAATCTGTTCAACACATACTTATTGAGCGTGTGTTATATAATTAGCAGGCTGGCCAAGGGCGTGGGAGTAGACAGAGTCAGCAACCTGGCTCATCCTTCTCTGTACACGAAAGACTGATACAATTTTATAAGCATCTTGCTTATTTTATTCCTCCCCCTTCTCAAAGCTTATCTCTCACTTATATGACTTTTGGCCACCATTTTGACTTCTTCGTGTCAGAAGCAAGTCTTAATAGAGAAGTTTGTTTTGTCATTGGACAGGAATCAAAAGCTCTTTCCTCACTAAAACCTCCAAAATTTCCTGACTTAAGCCTTCCCATATCCATTGTTCCTTCCCTCCTCCCTCCCTGCCTCCCTTTCTTCATTTCTTCCTCCCTCCTTCCCTCCCTCTCACTCCCTTGCTTGCTTCTGCTTTCTCTTTTGAGAAACATACTTTGCCCCCATCTAATTAGTACTGACAGATCCGTGACCTCTCTTGAGCCCCAGTAAATAGTCTGGCCCTTAATTCTTGAGCTGCGGTAGAGACTGTTAGCTATTTATCCAACATCCGTTTCCTATTCTTTCTTAACAGCCACTTATTGGTCATTAGGTAGTGATTTTTGCACATTTGGCACTTTTTTTCTTCTCGCAGGAAAGTGGGTGTGACGGCTGGAATTTCAGGAATCATTTTATGACTTTGAGGTTAGAAGATATGAAGGTAGAGGAGAAAGATAGATGGAGTCTGGGTCCCTGCTGAACCAAGTAGAGCTACCCTTCAAGCTCTGGACTACCTACTTTTGGACATCATTTTATATAAAACCCTAATATGTTTAAGCTCCGATAGTCTGGTTTCTATTATTTGAAGCTGAATGCAACTCCTAGCAGTAGGTGAGTTATTCAGCTCTGGTTTCTCCTGGATTCTTTTATTATAATAATATGCATGTTCATGTGATACTTCCTCTTCATCCAGGAAGGACTCTTACATTCATGTTCCTCTAAGACCGTAAGTTTCATGAGGGCAAGGAATGTGACTATTTCACTCACTAGTGTTTCCTGTGTCTAGCCCATTACCTGACATGTAGTACTTGGCTGCATGAATAGTTGATGTCTGAATGAATTAATAATAACACATACTTTCTTCAAATACAAGTTATATTAAAAAGAACTAGTGGGGAAGGTGTTCCTGGGTGGCTCAGTCGGTTAAGTGTCCAAATTTAGCTCAGGTCATGATCTCACGGTTTGTGGGTTCAAGCCCTGCGTCGGGCTCTGTGCTGACAGCCAGCTCAGAACCTGGAGCCTGCTTCGGATTCCGTGTCTCCTCCCTGCCCCTCCCCTGCTCGTGCTTTGCCTCTCTCTCTCTCAAAAATAAATAAAAAAATTAAAATAATAATAATAAAAAAAAGAATTGGCAGGTTGTCTGTCTGGCTGAGTCAGTTAAGCATCCAACTCTTGATTTTGGCTCAAGTCATGATCTCACAGTTTGTGGGTTTGATCCCCACATCGGGCTCTGCTCGGACAGTGTGGACCCTACTTGGTATCTTTGTCTCCTTTTCTCTCTCTGCCCCTCCCCTGCTCATGCTCTCTCTCTCTCTCTCTCTCAAAAATAAATAAATAAAACATTAGAAAAATAGAAAGAATTAGCAATCATAAAATTGTCAGAGTCCATCTCTCAATGTTTAATTAAATATTCTATTTACCTAGAGGCCAATAAACACTATATGTATTAGTAGCTTTTGTGCTATAAGGAGAAAAATGATGTTCCACATTAAAACAATTTACTTTGACATTTGATAATTTGTAAGAAATTTGAATTTAGTATTTATAAATTTTAATATGTCTTTGTTTAAGAACATTCCATACTCTCCATAGCTTAGGCAATGAAAAGTATGTTTAAAGGACACCTGTACTTTATAGCTTTAATGTTTGCTGAGTGCTTCCTATGTATTTAGCTAAGTTACAATTGTTTTACAGGCACTAGTAGATATAATCTGACTGATGAAGCAAGAACCATGTTATTCCTGCACTAGAGTTGAGGAAACCAAATTACAGAAAGCTTAAGAAACTTGCTAGTCTCAAAGCTAACAAGCCATCTGACATTTTATTTGATATTTTTAGGGGTATGTATGTGTACATTCATTTATACATTTATTCATTCTTCAAGCACAAATTATTGTCTGTTTATTGAATGGTTATTCCCTGTCAGGCACGGTGCTAAGCTCTGGGGAAGTAGAAATATTCAGTTCCCCACATTAGGGTATATACAGTACAATGTAGCATGATAAAATTTTAAAAGTTTGTTTATTTTGAGAGAGAGAGAGAGAGAGAGGGAGCATGTGAATGGGGGAGGGCCAGAGAGAGAGAAGGAGAGAGAATCCCAACCAGGCTTCACACTGTCAGTGCAGAGCCTGATGCGGGGCTCCATCTCACAAATGATGAGATCATGACCTGAGCCAAAACCTAGAGATGGATGCTTAACCAACTGAGCCACCCAGGCGCCCCAATAAATGTTTTGATAGAGCAGTACACCTGGGCTTTCCATCCAGATGAGTTTGGATAGAGGCAAGGAGAGATCTCAGAGACTTCCAGATAAAATGGCAATTTTAGAAAACTACAAGACATTCAGATTTGGCCAGATAAAGAATGGAGTAAATGGAGTTCCATACTAAGGGAGGAAGGCGTGTTAAAACATGAAGGTGAGAATACATGGTTTATTCCAGAAAACAAAAAGTAATGAATGTGGCAGAGGCATGGCCTGGAATGGGCAAAATGGAGAGATATGTGACTTTCAACTGTAATCAACTGTGGCCAAGTCCCTGAGGGCTTCCTTCACCCAAGAGAGCTTGGATACTATTCTATATGTACGAAGGGGACCAAAAAATAGTGCCATAGTTACCTTTATATTTCAATAGAATAACTGACTGCAACGTGAAGAATAGCAAGACTTAAAGACTCTGGTGAAGGTGAATGCATTAGGATTCTACCATGTTGTTTGAATTCAAAGTTAATTGAAAGGAGATCTCTTGCAAATGTTGAATGTCTATCTTTGTTAAATTCTGAAAAGCTGTATGCCCATGGAGGAGCTGCCTTATGGTTGAGTATTTCAAAAAGGGTCAAATTTCTATTTTCTGCTCCAGTGAGAAGAAACAGAAGTGTATACTACAAAATGGTAGATAACTTCAACTGGTTAATTCTATTTTTGAATTTAGGAATTTCTGATATCCTGAAAATGTACTCTCAAACAGCAAATGGTGCTATGGAGAAGCGCTGGGAGAGGCTCGAGGAGCATCCTGTCGTCCCGTGCTGCTCTTGCGTTTCTACCCCTAGCCTCCGTCTGTTATATTCTGTGCTGGGCATTGCTGGCTAACTTCTCAAAAGGATGCACAAAAATAGCTTTTCCTCAGTCCTTCTGTGATGGAAGCATTATATTAAACAATTGCAATCCCTTAATTTTTCTCCGCAGAATATGAAATGAGGAAGAGGAACAGGAGCTATCGAACAGATCAGTCAGCAGTATCCATCTGCGCCTTCTTCTATGTGGCCAGAATGGGACTTGGATTTATGTTTTATCTGTAGCTCCACATCCAAAAAGCTCTGAAAAACCTCAGTGTTTGCATGGCTGATTTGGCAGCAATGCCTGACTATAAACCTGAACCCACATGGCCAAAAAACCTGACCCAAGATGATGAAAGTTCATTTTATAATCTGCATTTTACTCGGCGTGAAGGATCACACACGTTGCTAAAGAAGTATTCGTATGTTTGACACTGCTTGTCAGGCTACATAATAGACCGAATATGCACTTGTTGCCTGTGAAAATGTTTCCTTTAAAAATTTTATTGAGACTTAAAAAAAAAATTTTATTGAGACTTGTCAAATCACATGCAGTTGTAAGACATCATAGACGCAGTATACTCTTCACCTAATTTCCCCCATGGTAACATTTGGCGTATCTGTAGTACAGCACCACAATGAGGAAACTGACATGGATACAAGCCATTGATCTTATCTGGTTTTCACCAGTTTTACATGCACTCACGGTTTTGCCTGTGTGTGTGTGTGTGTGTGTATTTAGTTCCTTGCAATCTTGTTACATGTAGATTTGTGTGACCACCACCACAGTCAGATGCGAAGGAGTTCATCCCAAGGATCTCTGGGTGCTACCTTGTTACAGCCACAGCCCCCTCCTGCACTACCTATCTGCCTAACCACTGTGGCCACCACTGATCTGCTGTCTCTGTCTGTGTAACTTTGCCAGTCCCAAACTGCTAGACAAATGGAATCGTGACGTAACCTGTGATTGGCATTATTCACTCAGGATGATGCCTTTGGAAATTTATACAAGTCGTTGCATGTCTTTTCATGTCTGAAAATTCTGAACTCCCAAATGCATCTAGCTCAAAGGTTTTGGATGAAAAGTTGTAGACATGCACTGAAGATCTGTGGCCACAGACAGAGCCCCCGCCTGCTCTTTGAACCATTGAGGAGCTGGGCAGGCAGGACCTCGGTGGCTGTGTTCTCACCGGTGGTGGGGCCTGGAAACACTGTGAAACCTACATTTCTGGTGTCTGGTTTAAATGCAGCTCCCGCTGCCCGAGTGATGTTTGCCTCTCGTTGTAGCTCCTTTTATTCAATGCTAACAACCCTCCTCCGGCTTGCCTTTGCCTGGGTTTCTCATTCTCATTGCATTTCCCTTCTGGCCCTAAATTCTAGCCCTAACTAGCAATCTGCTTTCCTTTTCTTGGATCTCTCAGCCCCCTTTCCTGGGGACTGCACCTGGCTTTCTATATCACTTACACTGACTCCAGTCAGCTGCAGATCTGTGACTCAGGGCTCAGATTTCAGCCCTTGCCCGCCTCAGGCCTGTGTTGAGTTCTCTCTGCCCCTCAGGCTTCAAAAATTGGATACAGGGTCTTTCATGTAGAGCTGCCAGGTTTGGATTCTCATCATCACTAGAGTAAGTTCTGATGTCAGTAAAGTTAAACCATAAGTATACCGACTGCTTATATTCTAAAGCAAAATTTGCTCCATTTAGACTGACTACAGTTCAAAAGAGACTGGTAAATTCACTCACCGTAATAAGATAATGTTCTATTCTTGACATTTGACTTAAGCTTATCTCTGAGAAATGTGCATGTTTATGTGTTCCTCTAAAATTGCTAACGATACTTAAGGAAAAGGATATAAGGCAGAATGACGGAAGGAGGAGCATTTATCATGTTCATCCTAGAATCTCAGTTCTCTTTCTAGCCTGCTGCAATGAAAGACATCAAAATAGTCAATGTTACAATGTTATTGTCCCAGTCAACCTTGATTAAAAATGCTTCCCCTTTAGAGAAAGCTAAACTGGAGGAGCTGTTGGATCACCAAGATTTTATTTCTAGCCCTATAGCTGTTCTACTAACACACATCCAGGTGAAAAGCAAAAATTGATTTCTAATAATTCATAGAATTTGTTCAGGGGAAATGATTATCTGGGAAATTTCCAGATTTCACTTTTGTTAAACTGCTTTTTACCACTGTGTATAGCAGTGTCAGACTGTTCTGTGATACTTTTGGTTAGCGCTGACTTGCCAGAATTTTGCTTTGGGAATGTCAATAACATCCACTGATGACCTGAAAAAATCAATTAGGAATGAAGAAGGAAGGGAAAAAAAGTTAGTATCTAACCCTGACTTAGCTTCTCATCTAATACATTGTCAGTCTTCTTTCCAAAGAGAATGAATGATACAGATTTGGCAACTAAGAAAAAAAATAAGGGCAAAATAAAAACACATAGGTTAATTGGAGCCATCTTTTAAGTCTCTATATGGAAGAAATGGAAAAACTGAATAAGAAAGTTATGTATTTTTTAGGGTGCATGGAAGAAAGGAGAAAAACAAGTAAACCAGCTTTCTTCCCTTGAAAGTGTTTTAAGTCTCTTTGTCTTTTTTTGAAAATCATCCCACTGTCCCTAAAAATCTCCCAGAAGAGCAAAGAAATGGGTTCCTATGATTTTTACTTTCAGTTAAAATAGTTTTTCTTTATTCAAGTGCATTACCACTGAAGAAACAGCCATGTCCATAGGCCTTTGCTTTTGCTTTGTATGTCAAAGCTGCTTCCTGAAAAATAATTTTTTTTCTACCTTGCAAATCTATTCACTAAGAGTCATTCAGTGCATCAAATAAAAAGTATACAAGGAAGTGGATGTGTCTGGCTTGATACCCATGATGGAATGGTGAGGTTAGGGGACATAGACAGGAAAAATAAAGGCTAATGGGCTTCTATTTCCTAGTCTAAATCATAGACATATATGTATTGTCATTATCATTTGTTCGTCTCAAACACTTAAATGACAACTCCAAGTAGACCCCAGAGCCTTTTTACTGTTGGGTGTCCAGAACAGCGGCTGCCCAAACTGCGTGCTGAATAAATATTTACCGGCCAACTGCATGTGTGAATGAGGATCTCTGTGTTTATTCTCTCCCAGTCCTTAAAAAATATCATATGACACTCCCAGAACCTCGACCAGAAGCAAGCAGGAATTTCTGAGTTTGGAACTAAACTATTTATTTTGAAAAGTGGGAATGCTTTGCTTGTGCAATTTTAGTTGCAGATGACGTAATAGCTACAGAAATAAAGATTTTTTTTTTCCTATCCAGTTTAATTATCTAATTAGAATTCAGTAAGCTATGTAGAGGTTGCCCTTTGGGGCTCATTAAACCAGCAGGGTTAGGAGTGTTGCAAGTGAAGAAAATACATTTTTGACTCAAGCCGGTTGTTGCCGCAAAGTCATTTGGTTACTACAACCCGGCTCGGAAAGAGGGCTCAGCCTTGGGGCCAGATGGCAGGCTGTACCCCCCGGGAGCACAAGGCGGTAGGCAGTTGCAGTGATCCGCTTGCAGGTCTGGGGTGCAGCGCCCTGTGGCAACGGGTCGGGGACCTCGGCTGGCTGGGACCTCAGCGGGCTTCTGAGCGTGGATGTGCGGGCTCAAGCAAGCTTCAGCTTTTGAGCTGGCTGACCCCAGCTTCGCTGAAGGAACAGTTGGATCACAAAGGTCTTTGGATTGAAATTTCAGCCCTAGCGGAACACGAACCCTTCACTGCGGCTGCTGCTGGAGTGTTGGCTGCTAACGTTGAGGATTCCGGCGTTTAGGTCTCCAGGGCCTTAGGGTCTAAAGCTTTCTACCAGCTTGAAAGTCTCACGGAGTTGTTAAAAGAAAAAAGAAAAGGAAAGGAAAGGAAAGAAAAAAAAAGAGAGGAAAGGAAAAGAAAGAAAAGAAAAGGAAAGGAAAGAAAAGAGAAAAGAATAGAAAAGAAAAGAAAAGAAAAGAAAAGAAAAGAAAAGAAAAGAAAAGAAAAGAAAAGAAAAGAAAAAAAAAATCGAATACACAGAGCCACAGGCCTTTCGCATTTAGTCTTCCTGCACAGGGAATCGTGCTAATTAGAAAATAGACCGCACAGCCTGTTTGTTCCTTTTCCCTCCCTGTATTGCCATGGCCTGCATTTCTTACCCNAGAAAGAAAAGGAAAGGAAAGAAAAGAGAAAAGAAAAGAAAAGAAAAGAAAAGAAAAGAAAAGAAAAGAAAAAAGAAAAGAAAAAAATCGAATACACAGAGCCACAGGCCTTTCGCATTTAGTCTTCCTGCACAGGGAATCGTGCTAATTAGAAAATAGACCGCACAGCCTGTTTGTTCCTTTTCCCTCCCNTATTTTATAACTATTAGTAAATGCAGATGATTTGTGACATGAGTCATGACTAAGACATCATCTTAGTCGTTCTTTAAGGGCTTGTAGGCTAGAGCGGTGCTTGATGACCTGGAGTGATTTTGCCCCTCTAGGGAACATTTCCCAAGGTGTGAAGCCATTTTGTTTTTGTTTTTGTTTTTGATATTTTTTATTTATTTCTAGGAGAGAGAGAGAGACAGCATGAGCAGGGGAGGGTCAGAGACAGAGGGAGATACAGACTCTGAAACTGGATCCAGGCTCTGAGCTGGCAGTCAGCACAGAGCCCGACGCGGGGCTCGAACCCACGAACCACGAGATCATGACCTAAGCGAAAGTCGGACGCTTAACCGACTAAGCCACCCAGGCGCCCCAGTGTGTGTGAAGCCATTTTGAATTGGCAGGGTGGGTGAGTGTGTGTGGTGGCTAGTGACTTCAGGCCGGGGATGCTGTTCCACATCCTACAATACACAGACAAACCCTGCAACAAAGAATGACCTGCCCTAATGGGTCAGTAGTGGTGAGGTTGTGATACTGTGGGTGCCTCGAAGAAGCGAGGCACTGAAACATGGTGGGATTTATGCTGTAGTTTTGAGGATGGTGTGGTAGATTATATTATTTGTTCAAAATACTTGCTGATGCCCCCTATTGGGATCATCCATATGGGAGAATTATACGTTCTACCCTGTTAGTACCAGGCACAGCCATTTTCCTTATTGACCAATGAGATAAGCATAGAAGCTTACAGAGCCATTCTGTAGATTTCTTTCCCTGCTGCCACAAGACTCAAGTTCCAGGCAGGGACTCCTTCTCTTGAGTACTCAGATGAAGACAACATGGATAAATATGAAGACCACTCCAAAGAACTGGTGCCACGAGCAATAAACAAACTGCTTTGGAAAGCCAATTAGGTTTTGAATTTGTTTTTTTCTGCAGCATAACTTAGTCCATGCTGCCTAATACGGATGTGGTTACGACTTCAACAGATGAGAACGAGACAGGATTGTAGTAAAAGGAAACCCTGGAAGAAAAGACTGGAGCCAGTGCACGCCAGATGGCAAAGAGTGGATTTTAACTTTATGTGTGGGAATTTTAGTAGGGGTGAGAAAGAAAATTAATTCTGAGAGAGCAGAGGGAATGATTATTCAGAACAAAACAGACACAGGAGTCCAGAAATCAGTTAAGCTATGAAACAGTAGTCCCAGTGAGAGAAGCAAGAGCCCGAACATGGCAGGGTCTGTTTAAGTGAAACGTTGGATGCTTATGCATGAGTGACTTGAAAAGAGAAAACAATGACTGGCCCTGAAAATTCACTTGGTATGGACAAGAAGAAGATGATTCAAAGGTGATATCAAGATTTTGAGAGCGACCATCTTGGAAAGTGGGGTCATACAAGAACATATTTTGGAACAGTTATGATGATTTCCTTTGGGAGTTTATTGAGCTTGGGCTAAAGATGGGCTGTCCAGTCGGAAATGTTCAGAAGCAATTGGCTACTAAGGGGTGGACAGTGGGAATCCTGGTGTGATTTGCATATTTGGGCATCATCTTCATAAGCGTGCAATTTGGGCAAAATTATTAGGGATAGTGGCCGGAACTGAAAGAGACACTCAAAGAAAAGGAAGTTGTCATTTGGGCATAGAACGAAACTGATGGGAAGAATATTCGGCACTTAAGTGGATAATACTCCTATATCGGCTGGTGAAGAGCTATGTTTGGATCTTGCAGAGGTAATTAAGAGTGTAAGGAGGCAAATTAATGCCGACTTCTTGGTTAACTGCAAATAGGTGCTTAAATGTCTTTACTATTATCCTGAAGCAGTTCAGCTTTGGTTAAAAAAAAAAGTAGTACATGTTTACAAGGTCAGGAATTTGTAAACCGTCGAAAGTTTAAGTTTGAAGTTTTCCTTAGTGTCAAAATAAAAGCCAAATCACGGCAGCACTTACTTGAAAAAATTCTTAATTTATACTTAAAATTTATCATGCTGAACTTCATTAACACTGTCTGTGCTAGGCCTATCAGAAATGATTTTACTACATTCTTTATTTGTTGGTTATATTTTTAAGGAAAACTGTCCTTGATTAGGTCACAATCCTTTACTTTGCTTCTGGGTTTCTGCACCTCAGGGAAACCTAACTAGCAGATGTTCACTTAACTGAAGGTCTGAACTTTTGTCCATGCTGTTCTCCACCTCCTTCCAGGTTCACACGCAAGATACACATTGGTTTTGAAGTTTTGGCAAGGCAACTCGATGGATAAAATAGGCCGGTGATATGCCATATTCCCTCAGCGGAAGTCAGAGACCACCGATTTCTTTTCCTCTGGCTTCACACTTCAATACGTTAGGATCCTGGGGCATCACGGCACAGAAACACTAAGCTAATGGTCCACTGTCAACCTGCTCTTGGGTGCAGGAATCACAGACAGCGCCCGACAGAAGTCAGAGGGAGATCGGCCTAGGGGAAGACAACATTGAACACCCCGGTGTTAAATACCACTCATCTCTGTGAAAACAGAACCTGCCACTCTTCCGAAAGCAACACTAGCTTGAGTGGTTTCATCCGGGATAATAATTTCCTTTCATTTCTCAGCCAAACCCATCCGTCAGTTTATATTTACTGTGACTAAAGAGCTGAGGGCCTTTCTCAGATTTGGAGAGTTTAGGACACCGTCTTCTTTCAGGGTATTTAGCATATTACTAAATAAACGCAGTCCTTTGGAGATCTTGCAGTTTCCACCAGAGAAGGCCACTTAATCTTTTAGTTTCTGTGCCCAAGCAATTTTGTCACCATGGGTAAAACATCGCCTCTGATTGCCCAGTAAGTTGGAGATGTGGAATTAAGTCATGGACTCTCATGTCCCTAGACAAGATTCTACCTCATTTCCTTCATCAGAATTCCAGCATCCTTGGTACTGTCTGCAGCAACCGTGTTTTGCTTCATGACCTTTCCTTTCCATCTCTTTGGAAGTGTGGTACACATTGTCACGTGCACAGCAGCTCCCTGGGATTAATAGCAGGTTACTCATCTGATCAGCTACTCACTGGAATATATTATGGGGAGTGGCCATCTTCATGGGCTTTTTCCCTGGGTTGTACATCTTCCTGTTAATGCAGGCGTTCCTGAGTTATAAAGCATTAACTCCAACAACTGCCATCAATAGGATACTGTTCAGGAAGGTGGAGGAGATATTTTTGAGACGTCTTTAGACCTCCTTTTAATTATACTTTACTGATCAGCACCTTTGCCTCTCCACTCTGTATGTGTGCACAGTAACAACTGAATGCCATTTGGATGTGGGTTGAGCAGAGATAAAGCCATAGCCTGCTTTTTGTATTGTTGCATTTTAATTAATGATTAGGGGTAATCAGATGATTTCACTTGAAGCAGTTTTCTAGATTCAAACTCTTTTGTTATAATTCGTAATGCAGAAACCTGAAGAAACTGAATAATTCACAAGACTCAATTAATACAGACAAGAAGGAGCATCAGAGGAGGCCCTGATGAAGAGGGAGGAGTCTCTCATCTTGTGACTTTCTCAGTGATCGTCACTGCTTCTCTACCTTGGCAGCATGGGAGGGATATGGCGCATCGCTCTGCGAGTGGTGGTGGGTGATGTGCTACTATTATGCTCACAATGGAAGTAGGGTGAATGAGGGTGGGGAGATGAGGAAGAGAAAAATGAGAGGGCTGTGTCTCAGGCAGTAGAGGGATATGCCCCTCCTGAAATCATTCAAGAATTGGTCTTGGGTTGGAGAATAGCTGAAGCCGGGGAGTGGGAAAAGCATCATGGTGAGAGCATCCAGCAAATACCAAGAGCAGAGGCTGGATGCAGGAGTCCTGGGTGACTCTCTACATGTGGCTGCCTCACTATGAGAGGAGATATGCTCCTTACTTGTGCTTTGAGATCTCATGAAGTTCCCCATGAGTATGCATCGCTGCAATACTCAGGCTCTAAAGGATCTTTGGGCATCTGATGGGCTAGAAGAGAGGCTCAAATCTCCACAGTTTTGTAGGCCAGAAGGAATAGAGGGAAGTGTATACTTCTATTATCTACAGATGAAGAAATGGGACTAAACAGGCTAACTTAGGGGCACCTGGGTGGCTCAGTCGATTAAGTGTCTGACTTCGGCTCATGATCATCACAGTTCGGGAGTTTGAGCCTGCATCGGGCTCTGTGCTAACAGCTCAGGGCCTGGAACCTGCTTTGGATTCAGTCTCTCCCTCTCTCTCTGTCCCTCCCCGCTTGCAGTTGGCCTCTCTCTCTCTCTCTCTCTCAAAAATAAATAAACATTAAAAAAATTTAAAAAAAAAAACAGCCTAACTTACTCACCCAAGGTCTCCAAGAAAGAGAGAAGCATTAGTATTTGGGCCATGTACTTTTTAACTTCACAGCTTCAGCTTTCCATGTTTACTCTGTTGTGTTAAAATTGCACGGAGTGCCAATGCTGCCTCAAATACTAAAACACAACTAGTCATTCTTATGTATTTTCTTTTTTCTCAGCTGTACATGTTCTGGGTTCCTCTTGTGGTGGCTGGGATGGACAAGGCAAGGATGTTGCACCAAAGAGCCCATATGGGGTATCAGGTTCTCAGGCTAGCTGGCTAAGTGAGGTGTTTTCCAGTGATGCTAACAACATTTAAGCTGGTCTAGGAGTAAAACACAGCAGTCTAAGGGAAATTGAAATAATCAGTAGAGAACTTTTTCCAGATGCGCACTACCCCATCTGACCTCAAGCAGCATCTGCACCATCATAATCTGCCCTCCCAAGTGCTTCCATAGATAAATTTTGGTGCCCTCAATTATAACCAGTCCCTTCACTTTCTCCCTAGATCCCATCAACTATCAAAGGACAAAACTGCAGCAGTTTTGTCTATCTCAGATCAAGTTTTTATTCTCTACTGGTTTCTAGCAGCAATCACACATTCTGTAATTGCCCTCATTTTAGAAAAATCTTTCCTTGACTCCACTTCTTCTTTTAGCAACTGTCCCCTTGTAGCAAAAATGGAAAATTCCTTTCTTCCTATTCCATTTGCAACCCGCTCCAATTTGACTTTGTCCCTGACCACGCTACTGAAATTGCTCTTGCCAAGGTCACTCATGACCTCCGTGGTGCTAAAACCAAAGGTCAATTTTCAGTTCCCGTATTTTTTTAAAAAAATGTTTATTTATTTATTTTTAAGAGAGACAAAGTGATGGTGGGGTGTGGGGGAGGGGCAGAGAGAGAGGGAGACACAGAATCTGAAGCAGGCTCCAGGCTCTGAGCTGTCAGCACAGAGCCCGATGTGGGGCTCGAACCCACAAGCCATGAGATCATGACCTGAGCTGAAGACATATACTTAACCTACTGAGCCATTTAGGCACCCCAATCCTTTCTTCTCTTATTCCCTTCTAGACATACAGTCCTTAGGACTTTTGCATGGAAATACCTTTTTCTATGCAGCCATTTGGCTAACTCCTTCACTCCTTTACGATTTATTCAAATGTTATCTTCTCAATGAGTACTGTTCTGACAGTACCACTTAAAATGCAACAGCCTCCTTCTTTTCCCCAACACTGAAATCCCTTCACTCTATTCTATTCATTCCTTTTTATTCCTCATAGTAGTTATCAACTTTCTTCTTCTTTTGTTATTTTTTATTTAGTTTTGAGAGAGAGAAAGAGAGCACGAGCATAGGAAGAACAGAGAGAGAGGGAGACACAGAATCTGAAGCTGGCTCTGGGCTCTGAGCTGTCACCACAGAGCTGACGTGGGGCTGGGCTCGAACTCATGAACCGCAAGTCCATGACCTTTGCCGAAGTCGGATGCTTAACTGACTGAGCCACCCAGGCGCCCCTCTCAACTTTCAACATACCATATAGTTTACTCATTTATAATAGCTAATGTTTATTGTCTGTCACTTTCTAGAAGGGTAGCCTCACAAAGGCACAGATTTTTGTCTGTTTTGTTCACTGATGCTTAAAATGTTTAGAAAGATTGCCTGGTATATAGTAGATGCTCATTGTGTTAAATGAATGAATGCATAAATAATTTCCTTTGCCAGGGAGAAGGTTATCATGAGGTTGGAGGCTGGAAAAATCAAAAAGTGGAGGAGCCAGAGTGGAGCAAATGGTCCACGCTGAGGGACCACAGATCAGCCCAAAATGGCAGAGTTTGTTTTAGGCTGTGGAGGTAGGTTTAACAGATGTCACTTACCACAAAGCACTGAAAACCTAGTTTGTTCGCAAATATGCAGATGATGTGGCTTCCAGAATCTCTACTACCTTGATTTTCTCCTTTGCATATATTTTAGTTTGTTGGAATCCCTTGAAAAAAACATGGCACTCAAAATTAAACACAGTATTGCAGATACACTCAAACCAGCATCCCATTAATGTAGGGGACTATCGTCTCCCTTTCTCTGAACCGACATGTTCAGCAGTGTAGCCAAAGAGATCATTAACTTCCCGGGGTTAAGTGACACATGGCTCAGATTGAGCCTGCTGTCAGCCAAACCACAAGTTGCTTTTATTGATTTTTTTTTCACATAAACCACACACACAACATTTGCTTTTAACTTATGTGTATGACTTCTATATATTTTTCTATGAAATTTCGCTTTTTCAGTTTAGATCCATTATTCTGACCTGCCAAGATCTCAATTCAGAATTTTAGGATGTCCTCGCCACCTTTCATTTTTTTGGAAATATGACCATTAAAAAAAAAAAAAGGATTGTAAAAGTATTGATAAAATGTTCTGGACAGGGTCCATGGCAAAATCTGTGCAAACCATTATAAACCTTTATTTCCATAATGGCAGTATTTGTTTAATGCTCAGGATATATAGGTTTAAGATGGATATTTCTTAATCTTGCCCACAAAATGGTTACTGAATAATTTTTCAGATGCTTTGCTGAAATCCGAATATCCTATGCCTGCTGGATTCTGCTGATTTTCCAGTCTAGCATTTTGACCAAAGGAGAAAATGAGGCCATTTTGGCATAGTTTTATTAGATAAACCTGTGTGGGCTTTTCATGAGCCCCATATATGAACTCACAAACCATCTTTTATTAATTCTCTCTTGAGGTCAGGCTTACTACTTGTGATTTGAAGGTTTAATTTTTGTCATAGTGACATCTTAATCTGTGTTTATTTTGTGACTTAGTTTTGTAAGGAACCATTCATATACTCCTTCTATATGGATGGTCCTTGTCATTTAAAAACACAAAACATTGTAATATATTATTTTATATAAGTATATATATGAAATATTATCGTACAAATTTGAGTGCCATCTTTCTGTTCCAATTTTGCTTGGCTCTCTTCTCTCCTACTTTTAAAATTTAATTTTATTTATTTTCCTTATTCCTCCTCCTCCACTCACATTGTTGATTCTGTATTAATGCCTAGTATACATAGTACATTTTCCCATGTATTTAGCACACTTACATAATCATAGATGACCTTTATGAACTTTCAAGTTGTCTATTTCAAAGAGAAGCTGTTTGAATATCCTTCCCTGAGGGATCATATTACCCGCAAAACTATCTTTGAAGCATCTATTTTAGACTTGGGACCCCAACCTAAAAGTAATAGAATAATTCGTTTGTCCTTGTGTTCAGTAAGTTTTGCTGAGGGCTTGTCCCATGTACTAGGCACTGTAGGCTGGGTTGTAGGCTAGGTTATGTAGAGACTCCCAACCTTGCCAAGGTACTGTGTTTAATGTGTTTAAGCCATCTTTCTGTTTTTCTTTGACCTCTGAGGTGGGAAAAAAAAAACCTCTTCTGCATAGAAGGCTTCTTTAACAGACTGAATGTTTACATCCTCCCCAAATTCATATGTTGAGGCTCTACCCATCAGTATGGCTGAATTTGGAGAGAGGTCTAAGGAAATAAAGAAATAAAGTTAAATATGGTCATAAAGGCAGGGCACTGATCTGTTAGGATTAGCATCCTTTTAAGAAAACTAACACTAAAGATAGTTCCTCAAAGGAAGATAGAGCCTATTGGTCGAGAGCTACAGATTTTTATCACAATTTGTTTTTAAGTTTTTAAAACATTGTTTTGTGTGGAGAGGGGCTTGGGGAGGTGAACAAGAGCATATTCTGCAGTATAGAGGGAAAATATCTTGATTTAATAACATTAATAAAAATTACAACTATTCATTATTTGAATATTGTTTCCTAAGTGGCCCACTTTCTTTCAAGACTCAAACATGCAGAATCCCACTGTAATATTCAGCAATGTTAAATATTAGTTGGAGTATTATGAGCTGAATTGTGTCCCCTCTCCAAAACCTTCTAGTACCTCAGAACGTGACCATATTTGGGCATAGGGCCTTTAAAGAAGTGATTGAGTTAACACTGGGTCATTAGACTGGGTCCTAATCCAATCTGAGCAGTGCCTTAACAGGAAGAAGATTTTGGATGCAAAAAGAGACACCAGAGATGTGCTCAAAGAAGAAAGACTGAGTGAGGACACAGGGACAAGAGGGACTTCTGTAAGTGAAAAAGAGAGACCTCAAGAGAAACCAAGGCTGACACCTTGCTTGCGGACTTCCGTCTCCACAGTTGTGAGGAATACACATCTGTTGTTTAAGCCACTCAGTCCGGGGTAATGAGTTCTGGCAACCCCAGCAAATTCATATAGACAATATGTAAGCTTTGGGTTTGTTTTGTTTTCCAATTTTCTCTTCTCCTCATGTTGTGTAGGTTACTTCGAGTACCTTGTGGTCCTTTGCTATTTAGAAAAATTTTTCTGGTCCACTCACAGGTACCCTAGCACACTATCATTTTTATGAATACGAATTACTGGTAAACTCGCATGAAAAACATGATTCTCTGCTAACCAAAATGCTGGTCATCATGAGGGTAACCAGTCATTTTTAAACACATGCAGAGTACAACATTCGGTCTATTAAAAAAACTCTTTTTCTAAAACAATGAATAACCTTGCCTGGGACACACTCTAAAAGTGCTTTTCATTTATTATGAAGTTTAATATTTTATTCGCTTGAAGTTTCCTCCAACTTCTGCCTGTGACATTCTCTATCTCCTTTTTATAAGGACAAAATAAAAGTGTTTTCTTCCAGATGGTGGGAGGTTGGTAGAAACGGACCTTAGAGCGAGCTGTAATTCTTAAACCCATGCTCAGTCTTCAAGGCCAAGGCGACTCAACGTAGCATACAGAGAGATGAAGATAGGGTCCATGCAGTATTTTAAATAAATAGATAAACAAATACATACATAAATACTTAAATATGTAAATAAATACATAACTAAATAAAAGAACAGTGATGCAAAATAGCTGGAGTGACTCAGAACTTATTCCCTGGAACCCAAATCTCCTTGAGGCTCCTTAGCTAAATTCCCACACTTGGTGTATTTTACTGAGCCAGCCTCTAATCTGTTCCTTGCTTTGCCACAGAAGCCTTTGTCCCACAGCTGGGGCTCATTTGGTTTGGATTTTTATCTATAAATTGCTTTCAGTAAGAATCTTTAGGAGCTAATTGGTGAAAGTGACCTAAAAGGGGAACCCCCGAAAGGAACGAGAAAGACTGAATTTTCATCCTTTCTTCCCCCAAGAATTTGTGTTACCCTTTGCCAAGGAACAGCTAGCTTTGAAGTTTGAGTAATCTCTTTTACTTAAAAGCTAAAAACCACCTTAGATGAAACACCATCAAACAAAAGTATGTTTCTCAGTCCTATAGTTGAGGAGTTACGGAGTGGCTAGTGTTTGAAATTCAAAGTCCCATTTGGACTCACTTCAAAGAGGGGCTCCGGGCCCAACTGCTAAGAGCTCTGCCAGCACCAGGACATACAGATTTCCAGTCACTGGGGCCTGACCTCTGTTCCTGCATCTGAGGATGATCATAATTGCTGTCTTTTTAATCTTCTTTGCAGCCTGTCAAATGGAGGCCACTTCACAGCAGGACACACAGGTTCACAATAATAAGAGCAGTTTACAATGATTTGATTTCCCTTAAGAAAAAATCATTGCAGTGAGACTGGGGCTTAACACAAGTGAAGGTATTTAAATTTGGACTAAAGGAGTATAGGAGTAGTCAGATGATGGAAGAGCAGTTCTGGCATCTAAGAACTGGTAGTGGACCAGGTATCGTAGGTATGGATGTCAGTTTACAAACTAAGGTGTACCTACATATAATTTTGTACATTTATTTTTTAAGTTAATTAATTTATTTTGAGAGAGAGAGAGAGAGCAAGAGCGAGCATGGGAGGGGCAGAGAGAGAGGGAGAAAGAGAATTCTAAGTAGGCTCCATGCTGTCAGCGCAAACTTGATGTGGGGCTCAGTCTCACCAACGGTGAGATCGTGACCTGAGCTGAAATCCAGAGTCAGATGCTTAATTGACAGAGCCACCTAGACACCCCTGTACATTTCTATACCAACCAGTTTTTATTTCTGGATCCCATTCCATGAAGGCAGAGTAACTTGAGCTGAGTCTATTCAGTGTCTTCAGTGTTGTTCAAGGCCATCTGTTCAAATCTTTCAAATGGGAAATTTTGGAGTATCCATTATCCTGTCAGGACTTGACCATGTGCCTAAGTGACTTGCCACCTTGATGCTTCTGTCCCAACCCCATTGGCTCCAGCAGCTCTGTTTACTGCTTCACCATAAAGGCTGGGACATGAGAATCATTAGGCCACTTGACACAGGGCATGTGAGGCTCACCATGGGTCTGGACCAGCTATTAAGCCAACACCTCCCCAGGGTCTTTCCACTTCCTTGAGGCTCTACAAGGTGAGCATTGGTTCTTCTGTTTCTGGAGTTTTCATACCTCTTTCGGTTTGGCCACATTTCAGGGACAGGGCAAAGTGCCCCTTCTAGACTCACCGATGTTTATATTTTTATTGTTTTGCCACCAACTCTCTTTCTCTGCCCCCAACCAGAGGAACATTTTCTACATTTCAGGTAGAGGTGAGGTAGTGTGAAGAGCTCTACCATCCTCAATCTCCCTGGGTTGGGCAACCCAGCATTCCTCACTTGCCTTGTTTTCAGACATTTCTCTACATCACTAGTTCTTTCTGCAGCTAAAGACTTTGTCTTTGGAAACAATATCTAGGAAGGGAATTCTTCTTCTTTGCTCTTTTGTTATGATATATCCTTCCCCTAGGGCAAGAAGTGCAGCATTTGTAGGGATTGAGGTGAGGGTGAGGGAGGTAAGAAGCAGAGAAGGTACAATGAGGAAATTTTTAGGAGAAAATAGTATTGACTAACATTTCAAAAATATGATTGCACCTTTGTAGCTTCCTGTTGCTCTCTCAGAGTTCATAGGAGACTGCCCTTGGAAAAGTCCCTGGCAACCATATTTCATCTTCCACTTGTAATTTGGAGACGTTCCTTGTCTGTTCTCCTGTGCATGCCTCTAAACATACTTGCCCCACCCTTACACTTTATTGATCTTAAGTAATTCTTTGGCTGGACAACCAAAGAGCCTCATGCTCTAAAATTTCTTTCCACACACATGTTTTCCCAGCCTTGAAGTCCTTCCTAAACCAGTCCCCAAGGGCTAGAGTGGGCCTTCCTGCTATTTACTCTTCTTGTGCCCTATAGTACTTCTTTCATAGCAGTGATTATTTAACTATGCTAGCTAGTATTTGCTAAATACTTATCTCACCTACTATGAAGATAGGAACCATTCTTTCTTATTCACTGCTGTGCCCACAGCACTTGGCATCTAGCAAGTATGTGTTAAATATTTATTAGCCAATGAATTAATGAACGGCAAACCAGCTAGATGTTGCAGAGAGGGCAACAGAGGCCCAAATTTGTGTTTCTAGTATCCCAGGCACTTGCATGTAAACCTTCTCAGTCCTCTGAAAAAAAATCTTCATTATCCCTATTTTTTAGTAAAGTTTCTGAGGGTCCAAGACTGAGGAAGGTTATTTCCAAGATTATCCAGTTAATAAGGGAAAAAAGGCAAATGCTTCACTGATTCCCTACGTAGCATGTGTTATCCTTAGCGTCTGACTTGTCTTTGAAAATAACTTCATAACTTCTGTGAATAATTGATATCTTACCAAGTGATATTTGCTCTTTTTTTTTTTTTTTTCTAAGTAGAGTGGGTCTCTAGTCAAGTGAATGCTCGGCAGGAAGAATTTTAGGCAGATCATGGTGAAAAAGTTGGTCGGGAATCCTTCCTCAAGTTATTTACAGACAGATGCACCTGTGTTTCGTCTGTTGCCTCCCTTTCTCCGGAACACTAGACCCATTTCATTTCAGATACTGCATTCAGTCCATTTTAAGGGCCTTGTCTTCAGCATATGAGTTTGGGATTGGGGGTTGAGCATCTACTCTGTGCAAAACATTAGAACAAAGCAGAATGAAAACAACACAAAAAGAACACATTTCTATTATAGTAGCTTCTACTGTCAAATGTAAGAAACATGCGGCAACATAAATAACTAGTACAAGAAAGATCTGATGGATTTGGGGGCTTAAAAAATGCACCAGCGCAAGAAGATCAACACAAAGAGAGCACTAGAATTCTTGTGGATGAGAAGATTTGGGTTGGGCCTTGAATAAAGCATAGAATTTCTGCAGAAAGATAGGTGATTGCAGGCGTAATGGACATTCCAAGAAAGCCAAATGGTTTATTCTGGCTCTAGATCTCCAACTTAGAGAACTTCCGAGAAGCACAGGCAGCCCTCGTGTCAGCTTACAAGTTGGAATATAACACATGGGGTTTGAGTTTCTTTGAGGTTTGAGTGTGTCACGGCCAGCTTAGGTGTTCCTCAAACAGAGCCAAAACTCTAGATTAGTTTCAGAGCTCTCCTGATCTCCTGGAAATGCTCCTGACCACAAGACCAGTCTTTGGGTCAGAGCAGATGAGGAGATGAGGAAGCTTTCCCCAAGTATGCCTCCCACCCACTCCAGATGGAGTTAATAATTTCCCCGCCCCAGCAACCTCCGCAGCTCTTGCTCGCTTCCCTCGCCACAGTCATCACACTGCTAGCTTTGTTTGCAGGGCCATCTTGCCCCCATGCTCTGACCTCCGTGACAGCAGGGCTCTGTTTTTTTCTCAGTGAGTGGTTCCAGGTGTCTTTGGCATCTCATCCTTTCCTAGCACTTAACCTAGGAGGCACTCAATTAATTTAGTGGAAACGAAGAGACATCACTGCCACCCTCAGCTCCCTGCTAGTCTTTACAGAAGCAATGTGTTTTTATATAGGTTGTTCTGAATCTTATCTAGCTTTATGAATCAGGGATTGTTTAAAAAAGTTATTTAAGTAGAGTTGACGCACCATGTTATATTAGTATCAGGTGTACGACATGGCGATTCAGTTTCTCCAGACGTTATACTCTACGCACCACAAGTGTAGCTACCATCTGTCACCACGTGACACCATTACACTGTAATTGACTATATTCCCTATGCTGTACCTTTTTAGATATTCTTCTATTACTATTTGACAGATGAAAGAATGGGGGCTGAGCGATTAAATGACCAGCTTGCATAGTTAATAAGTGCATCCTCCAGACTTGCATTCCATTTTTTTTTTTTTTTTGCTTGTTTGTTTTGGTAGCAAGTACTGTGCTTTGTCTTGAGAGTTAGTTCCAGATCTATGTTTAGAGAAAGCAGTAAATTCTGACCGAAAGTTCGAGGAGACTTGTGAAACCCTAATTACATCAATGTCTCCCACCCTTTGCTGTGAATTGAGAAATGCCCTTTTTAGAATTTTATTGCTGGTTGAAGCATGGCCTTCACAAGATTCCTTTCAAATGTCATATGTTTTCGGGTAATTTATTCCTTGGTAATAGAGCTTATAGGATGCAGGTCAGTCATCTTTCCAATAATAATAATAAACACTTGATTAGTGCTCTCCTAAGTGCTTTATACATTTTATTTTAATTAGTCCTCACAGCAACCAAAGGAGACAGATACTACTGTTGTCGTCATTTTATAGGTGAGGGAACTGAGGCAAACGTAGAGTAACTTTAAAAAGATGACACAGTAAGTGGCAGAGCCAGTATCCCAGTAGCCACCCACTGTCATCAAATATTTATGGCGGATCTGCTCTATAACTTCTACTGCCATGTGCTGGGAGATCGAATGATGTATGAAGCAGACACATTTCTGTTTCTTCAGAGCTCTTCTTCTAGAAGTGGATGACAGGCTATAGCCAATAAACAAATATGATAAATCAGACAATGATAAAAGCGATGAAGCAAATATCTAGGGCAATGTGACGAAGTGTGACCAGGTTAAAGGAGTGTGGCTACTATAGATAACACAGCAGGGCAGGAGGTGACCGTTGAAGCGAGACTTGAGGAGTGAGAAGGTGCTGCTTATCAAAAGTTCCATGGTGGGGCGCCTGGGTGGCTCAGCTGGTTAAACATCCAACTTTTTAAAAAATTTTTTTTAACATTTTGTTTCTGAGAGAGTAAGAGAGAGAGAGAGAGAGACAGCATGAGCAGGGGAGGGTCAGAGAGAGAGGGAGATACAGAATCAGAAGCAGGCTCCAGGCTCTGAGCCGGCTGTCAGCACAGAGTCCAACGCGGGGCTTGAACCCATGATGTGTGAGATCATGACCTGAGCCGAAGTCAGAGGCTTAACCGACTGAGCCACCCAGGCGCCGCAAGCATCCAACTTTTGATCTTGGCTCAGGTCATGATCTCACGTTTTGTGAGCTCAAGCCCCGTGTTGGGCTCTGTGCTGATAACGCAGAGACTGCTGGGGATTCTCTCTCTCCCTTTCTCTCTCTCTCTGCCGCCCCCCCACTCCCACTCTCTCTGTCTCTCAGAATAAATAAATATTAAAAAAATAAAATGAAATATTTTTTAAAAGTTCTATGGGAAGGGAATAGGGAAGAGCTTGCTCCTTGTGATTGGAGCTTGGCAAAGAGTTGTGCAGGGGAAAGACAGAGGGGCAAGGCCGTGCTGTATGTCATGGTAAAAGCTTGAATTTATTTGAAGTGCAGTGGGAAGAGTGTTCCACTTGGGTGTGGGAGGTAAGTGATCCGATCTATGGTTTATACCCATTGCTGTGGGTTTTTTTTAAATGATCTTATTTGTTTTATTTCTAAATACCTTTCCATAAAAAAAACAACTTACTTTTGAGGTCAGGAAATATACAGTACCTTTTATTTGTATCCCACACAATACAGAACACAAGCCAACCGCATAATAGATGCTCAGCATATAGTAAGAGCATAATAAAATACCTATTTTATAGATTTATTGTGAAGAGTAAGTGAGTTAGTACATGCATAAAGCTTAGAATAGTGCCTGGCACATGGTCAGAGAGCAGTACATGTTTACTACTACTACTACTACTACTACTACTATTACTACTACTATTACGACTATCATAACTTTCTTTGATTAAACCTCAGGCACACATTCCTGTGAGTTAAAACGATAACGACATTTGACTGGCCAACCTAATTAGAAGTTACCTTACAGTAGATATGGGTTCCAGCCTCAGCTGTGTTTCTCTCTTTTGATAAGGGTGGTCTGCAGTTGGTGTAGACATGGGAGTGTGGAGAGCAGTCAGGAGGCCACAGCGCAGTGCTGGCCAGAGGTGATGGCTGCTGAATGGAATGGTGGCTGCGCAGGTGGAGAGAAGGGGGTAGGGTGGGAAATGCGTTGGAGGTCGAGCCTGTCACTCCTGTTGGTGGTTTGGGCTGCGAAAAACAGGAAAGGAAGGAAAGCAGGATGACTCCTACTTTTTTTTTTTTTTTTTTTTACTTTGCTTACTACTTTGAATCTTTATGCCATTTCGCTGAGTTGGGGAAGGACCAGGAGAGCGACTAGTTTTGAGAAGTGAGCTAGAATTCAAGAGTTTTTGTTCAAAATGTGATTTTAGGTTTCTTTTAGATATCCACCTGGAGTATTCAGGAAGCAACTGCATAGGGACTCAGGAGCCCAGGAGTTGTCCATGTTAAACAGAAGCTTCTAGACAACCAGATTTGATCATATCATAATAGAACTTTTGTGGTTTTAACATTTCTGCTTCAGAGGAGAATCCGCTTTTTCAGAGGTATGCCTTGACATTGAAAACTTCAATTCTTATCAAAACACGTAGGCTATAATCTGCACCATCACCTCAGACTGGTCGTAATGGTAATTAAGCAAAACACAGAGGAACAGGCTGTGGTCAGTTGAGAGATACACATTGCAGATGTGTGTGCATGCGCTATAGGCAAGCTTAACACAGTTCCTGGGAAAGTAGGTAACGAGGATTGTCTATTGGAGGTCAACAAAGCTTCTTAACAATGAGCCTGCTGAAGACATTGCTTAAAATTGGAACGTGGAGCAAATACAGAGACTGTGCCTAGTAATAGAAATATTAAGATAAGCCCCATTTCATCGCAGAGAGATGGAGAACAGAAATAGGTGATGTTGGAGAGATTAGCAGGATGTGACAATATGAGGTGAAGCCGAATTCACACTAAATTAGAACAGAAAGCATTCTCTCAGCCCTATCTAACAAAGGATTTTCATCATCTCGTGGTGATGAGGAACTCGAAATTCATATTAGAATTCCCACTGTACATCCTTTATAATTTTTTGACTGCATAAATTAACTGCATAATAAAATAAATATCTAATTCTAGTTTTGGCTCTATCTTTGTACACTAATCCATTCTGAGTTTGTTATTGAGTCTGAGATAAAGAGCACACCCAGGTTTTATTAGTGCCCTGCTGGCTATCACAATTAAGTTTCTGGTATCTGCAGGATGAGCGGAACCAGTTAGCAGAGTCTCCCACATGATGCTGTCTTACTTATCCAGGTTAATGCCTTCCTGGATACAGTGCAAGTTTCACGTAACACCTTAAAACATGAACACAGACAAGCTGGCCATATTTCCTGTCTGAAAGCTAGCAGACAAGAGTCCTGAGCAAGTTGGACCTGGCCTAGGAAGATTTTGCACTGGTGAGAAGGGATGTGCAAGGGTATGGGACAACCAGCACTTCTAAGGAAAAATGGCCCAGGCGGACTGTCTTAGCTGCTGGGAGCGGCTATCTCCACCTCTACTCCTGGACTCAAATCAATCTATTCTGTGTAGTTACAGAACCCGGCTATTCCCCCTTTAGACCTTGCCCAAGTCACTAAATTGCTCAGGAAGTCAAGCAGGGTTATTCATCCTTGTTAGTTAATGTTTACGGCTCATTCCCTGTAGGCTGGCCATTTTACTGACGAGGCAACTCACTGTGAACCCTGCTCCCTGGGGCACTGAGGATTAATGGAGCAAGACAGAGGATTTGGCAAATTTGGCACCCCATGGATATTTTCCAGGGAATTGAGAACTGCTGAGACAATAGCTAAGCCAGAAGCTCATCTGCCATAGAGTTCTACTTGGTTTCTGATTCTTTATACCTTTGACCATGCCCTGTATTTATAGTGTTTATCGGTCTCCTTATATGTCCGTGAACAAATAAGAGAAAATGTATCATAAAGCCCATTTGACAAAGAAACAAAACTGGAGCTCATGTCAGACCTTATCAAATGAATTCGTGAAAGTATGTGGACATATATAAGGGGCATGTTTAAATATCAAAAAGAAATGCACCCTTAAATCAAATAAAGCAATATCAAAGCATGATACTGTCATGTGTTTCTCAAATGGGTTTTAAACCTTAGAACACTTTCTTCAAGTAAAGGTTCATGTATAAGAAGGTGGGGTGAGGGCTCTGACATTCGTAACCTCCTCTGAGTCACTTTCATAGAACTGGAGAGATTGGGCAGGATCATTTTGCAAATGTAGCTAACTGGCTTTTTTGCTAAGGTAACTGTGGCCCGGAGGGGCCCCAGGGTGATTGTCGAAGGTCACTTCATAAATAATGTAAGTAATTTCAGCTAGAACTTGGTTCTACTGACTCTAGATCCATTGTATCATGCATTAGGAATCAATTTTTCACACTCAAAAATTCTGTGGAATCAGTAAATAAAAGACTGTCTAGTTAGTTATTGCTATTGTTTTTGTTTAGATCTTTCTCACTTTTCAAAACGGAGTTGGATGGTTAGAAGTTAACCGCATGCTTTTATAAGTTGGCCTTTTCTATCTGATTGTTGGGAAAAGTCCAGCTTTCTTGGCTAAGGACATGAGTTCCTCCAGTCTGCTTGTGGCTTGTCTCTTCAGCTTATTGACAACTCCACAGTCCACCCACCTGACCCACCAGCTTCGCAGGGTCCTATGCTGACCTCTCTCCTCTCTCTGGACCCCCCACATCTTGGCTGGTACAGTTGTACTGTACTTGGCTGGTACTTCCCTCTCAGTTGAGAATTTCTAAGAGCGATCTGGAAACATATTCATATTTTTAGCTTCAGTTAAATCCCTGCCCATACACAAAGCCCCCAAACAGTTAATCCAATAGGATTGCGTAGAATATATTGAAATACTCTTACTTCCAAGTTTTGATTACTTGTGACAGTGAAGGTCTGAGATGGTCAGTAGAGATAACCCCAGTTATGAGAAAAACAGTTATAAGCTGTTAAAAAATGAGGCTGTGAGGGGTACGTGGGTGGCTCAGTTGGTTAAGCAGCCAACTCTTGATCTCTGCTCAGGTCACGATCTCATGATTCATGAGTCTGAGCCCTGCATTGAGCTCTGTGTGAGCTCTGTGCTGACAGCTTGGAGCCTGCCTGGGACTCTCTGTCTCCCTCTCTCTGCCCTTCCCCCCCACTCTTTCTCAAAATAAATAAACTTTAAAAAAATTTAAAAAAAGAAAATGAGGCTCTGGAATTTTATATTTACAGCTAAATGTAGGGCTATTCAATCTTCAAGGAATGGAACACTACAGAAAGTGTCACCTCGATTTTGAGTATTTAGGACTTGAGTTGTTCAGCCTGCTTCTGCAGTTCTATGTTCTTCCCAGTTTTTTATTCTTTTTATTCTTTTTAAACTCTTATTTGTTATTCCTAATGGTACATCTCAGTTGATATATAATTGCATGATTAGAAAAAGACATTCTTTTTATTTAAAAAAATTCTCATACTATTTTTCTGGCTTTGTTTTTCTAGAAGTTCTGAAGACATAGAAAGTTAATTTATTTTATATATATAAATATATACATTATATATTCCATCTATTTATCTATCAATCTTTCTGTCTCTGTAAGATAGTTGGGAGCAGGTTTGAAAAGCCTGTCAGTTTGGTTCCCACTTGATTATAGACTGTAGTAGAAAAATAGTCACTCAAGTTGTTGTTCCTGTTAGAATAATCTTTCAAAACTGTTTTACTTATAACAAAAGACCATGTAACATTATAATTAAGAGCATGAACTTTGGAGTTAGGCTACCTGGGTTTGAGTCACAATTCTGACTTCTCAGTCATGTGAGTTGAGGGCAAGCTGTTTTAATTCTGTTTCCTTGACTGCAAAATGTGGATAATAATAGTACTTTCCTCCTAGAGGTGCTGTAAAGACTGAACGTTAAGTACCGGTTTTATATAAATACTAGTTGTTCCTGTTTTAGAACTTTCTTTTCATTTTCCTCCACTTATTTCTCTCCCTATCCGCTACGTGCTCTTTGATGCATTTTTGAGCATTAGTCATATGGTTGGGATAAGAATGAGTAAACACAAGCATATACACCTTAAAGAACACTGTATACACGCTTCTGTAGAGTAGGAGTGGTTAGTGGCATGAGAAAGTTCTTACCCCAAGGCTTTTATGAAAATGTTAATGGTCTTGCTCATAACAAAAAGTAAAATATATGAAGGAATGATTAGAAATGGAGTCACTGCATTAAATAAATTTTCAGATAATATAGTATGTGCTTTACCATAAGCAACTGTAGTGTATTATTAAAGTATGAGCAGAGCTCTATATCTCAAAAAGCCATTCTAGACTGAGAAGTTTGCTGATATTAAAGAAGTGCAAATAGATGCAATTAATGGGTGAGCCATGGGAGAGAAGCGTTTGCTGACTCAGCCCAATATCCCAGTTCATTTGATTGATATTATTTACAGCTCTCTGGGAAAAAAGGCCTCCTGCGTGCATTGAGATAGTTTTAATGATTCCATTGCTTGCCATCAGTCTGCATAATAAGAGTAACCTTCACAGGCATTTTCCCTGAGTTTTGAGACTCTGCAGGTTTTATCCTTACCCTCTTTACATTTCTAAAGTGTACCTGTTTGGTAAAGAAAGGCTCCAAATTGTGCTCACTGTGCTTGACAAATAGTTTTTTCCATTTTTGGTTTTAAATAGATGTGCAGATTTAGGAATCTGTAGAGGTAAATCTGCTCTATGCCTTTCTGTATGGACTACCTACCACCTCCTTTAGCCAGATAATTCAGCACCCACCAAACTTTCCAGTAATGTTTCCTATGTTTATTCAGACATGCAAATTCCAAACCATATGTTTACCATTATTTTTAATATTATTAATTACAGAAACAATATCGTGAATTCTTCGATTCAATATTGTGACTATAGAAACTGAATAGGCAAGACAAGGGTAAAAGAAAATTATATATATATATCTGTATAATGGAAATTATCTATATCTATATTTATACCTATATCCATATCCACATCCATTTCCATATCAATATCTATGTCTATGTCTATATCTATCTATACCTATACCTATACCTGTACCTATACCTGTACCTATACCTATACCTATACCTATACCTATATCTATATCTATATCTATCTATACCTATACCTATACCTATACCTATACCTATGCCTATATCTATATCTATATCTATATCATCTATATCTATATCTATATCTATATCTATCTATATCATCTATATCTATATATAATGGACTGAGTTTTCTAGATCTTATCTGACATTTATGTCATTTAGAGGTAGACCTTACTCTAAAGGTTTACAATTCATTCTTGGAGATCTCTAGTGCTCCCTTTTGTGTGTGTGGCTTGAGAAGCTATTGGAGAATTAGAGGCTTACCTGAGAGCATAATGCACTAGGTGGTCTCTGCTTATCTACTTATCTTGGACTGATACCACCTTGAGAAATGTATCTTAGTGATCTACTAAGTTAATTCATCACAAAAGACAAACTACTCTCAGAGAATAATATGATAATAATTTGAATAATTTGACATAGTATAAAAACACCTGGGGAAATTTGGTCTTGTTTCTAAAAAAAATTGATAAAAGGCCTCCTAGGTGGCTCAGTCAGTGGATCATCGAACTCTTGATTTCGGCTCAGGTCATGATCTCATGGTTCATGGGTTCAAGCCCCATATGGGACTCCACACTGACAGCACGGAGCCTGCTTGGGATTTTCTTTCTTTCCTTTTCCCTCGGTCCTTCTCTTATGCACACACACACTCTCTCAAAATAAATAAGTAAACTAAAAAAAAAAATAAAAGAAATTAAGAAAAATTTTGTGATGTATTACCTGGAGTTACTACTAATCATGACCACATGAATTTTTCTTAACCAATCTGATGATTAACCAAGTAATTAACCAAGTAATGGGGGCATAATTATACCAGTTTTGGAACTGTTATGAGGATAAGTAAGAAAATCAGTGCTAAAATGCTAATCCAGGACTACACATAATAAGTGTTTAATAGTTGGTAGCTATACAGCGGTATCAGCTACTTGGACTTACTGATAGAGCTTTGGAATAGTGTAGTACATGTACATTCAATCATACAGTGACATGAGTATTTGATGCTTTTCACTCCTGTTACAACTGAGTAAATTAAGATTTATTTTTAATAACTGGGACTTGACGGTGCTCCATTCTGCAGAGTCTTCAGTTGAGAATGCTTGACTAAAGAGCTTCCCTCCTTGACAGAGCTCAAGTTAATCGTTGATAGCCTTTCTGTTAGTCTCTGCTGCCCAGAGGAATTTCTCTTTGCCCCTAAAAGAGATAAAAGAGACAGACGCAATGTTTTATCAGTTTGGGAAATGATTATTGAAAGCTATGCTTACTACTGCATGATTTGGTTTTCAACTTGCCAAAGACTTTGAGGAATCTAAACTTCTTTCTAAGTAGTTTCCACCTGTTAGATTTTTTTTTTAATTTAAGTAATTATTGAGGGAGTAAATACTATGTATAGTTAGTTTACTTGTGTCTGTATTAACTCAGGATCATGTACTGCTATGTCTAAGGGACCATGAATATTTAGAATGTTGATGGCCATATTGGTAGGAAACAGACATGAATGAAATGTGTCAGGATGGTTTAAACCATGGACTCCTGGACATTGATCCTAAGAACCCCAAGATGAGAAGTAGAACTTGAATTCCAAGTTCTCTTTTCTGTTAGGAGATGGTGCAGAGATTAAGGCCCACTGTCACTCTGGAGATAGCCTTTCATCACTCCTTCACCAGGAAGCACAGAAAAAATCAGGTCTTAGTAAGGATCCAGTCCCAGGACTGAAACTACGCTAATTATTTTAACAGAGAATTTAATGTGAATAATTGTTAACTTGGAATTAATGAACTGAAAATGCCAAAAATGAGCATTATTAGGTCCCAGAGGTAGTCTCTTATCAGTAGGGCTATCTTCACGTGTGTGTGACTCCTGTGTTTGCATCCTCAAATGTAGAAAGACCCATGACTGATTTCATGTTCTGTTGTTGCCATCTTAAAATTCTTAGTAATTCTTGGATACGTAGTCCACATTTTCATTTTTCACTGAATCCTAAAATTATGCAGTTGGACCGACCTGGAGGAAGCAGCTGCCACTTTTAGGGGTAGGTAAACAAAGGGAAGAGGTTGAGATTATGAAACAGAAAGTCTTAGAGAAGGGGGCCTCGGAGGTGTGGATGGTACCTCTATACTGGTATATTTGAGTTCAGAGAAGGAACCCTCTGAGCCTGGGACACTGAGAATGGCTATTGGTCAGGTGGTGCTGGCGTCTTGGAAGGGCCATGCCAAGACTCGTTCTAGAATTCCTGAAGCGGAACCAGGAGGCTACTTCCCTGAGTGTTAAAACTTTGGATTTCTACTACTGGAAGGGATTGCCACTGCTGGGCTGAAGAAGTATTGCTCAAGGATGCTAATAAAGCTGAAGCCCAAGAGGGGCAGAAAACAAAAGGGATCCAGGGAGCAGACAAGAGGAGCCAATGCCCTCTCCCTGTTCCAGCCTTCCCATCTTCCCCTTGCCCCCTAATGGCAGAATTTAACAGGTGTGTAACTGAGCTTCACCTTGCAGAGTCTTAGCCCCAGAGTCACAACCAAAGTACAGAAAGATGAGTGTGAAGGGAGAGCTTAGTAAGACACTAGGAGAGATGTACCAAATGTCTCAAATCTCTGTCCTCACAGCTGCCTTTGCATTTGTCCCGCGTGGACCTGTTTAGGCACGTCTTCTGATGTCTCAGTGAACCTTTGGAAGACTCAGCCAATATGTCCTTTGCACATAGACCTTAAAATATGTGTAGCTCCATTTTCCTCCCAAAACTTTATGATCAATTGTGCAACACAGAATTCTGGCCCAGGCTGGTAAAGTCTTCAGATAGACGCACATGTGTTAGAAAAAGGTAGGTTATACTCCACTGTGCAGAATATTGACCTTCCCTCTGAGTGCTTCCGGGAAGAAATGGTTTAGAAAAGCATCAGACTTGAGGCTCCTCCCTTTGTCTTTTCTCAAGTTCAGAGCTGGTTGTTCCAGTGCCTGGGTGAAATTTGATAAACATGAAGTTTACATCTAGTATGGCCTTGCGGTGGTGCTGCTTGTTTTTTTCACATGACTCAGTTAAATTAAGGGTTATTATTTCATTTTAAAGGAAATCATTTGCATTTAAGGATTCAGAGTTCCTATAGAGAAGGCCACCCTCCAAGCGAGTGAGGGCGTGTGCTTTCATCTTGCTCCCATTGAGCTGTTCTGAGGCTCCCATCGTTCTCTGACTGCTCAGGCTGTAAATGAGCAGCTCAGCTATATAGGTTTGGAGAGTTCATGAAAATTCTGGTTCTGTGATGGCGCTTTGTAAGGGTGGCCTCCTTCTCACACATTCCTTTTCCTATGCCTTTTTTTTTAAGTATATACAATTCATTGCTTGACATTATGTTCAGAGAGTTGTACAACCATCCCCATAATTTGAGAACATTTCCATCACCTCAAAAGGCCTCTTCCCTTCTGATATCACCCCCCAGTCTTTTCACCACCTCTCACTGCAGGCCTTAGTACCACTCATCTACCTTCTGTTTATGTATTTTCTTATTCTGGACATTGCATATAAATCTACACTTTTTTTTTTTTTAATTATTCTTTTGATGAGGATTGAGTACCACGTTTCCCAACGTATGTATGTGTGAAAAGAAAAAAAGTTTCATTGGAATAATGATGTCAGGCAAGGTACCTATATGAATTTAAACTTAAGTTTACCTTCATAAGGCTCATTTCTCCACCCCTAGGGCTGCCTTGTTAACAATACCTTTAAAAATCAGATAGGACTATGGTAGTAGCTACAGAGCCACAGTTACGAAAACTGTATAGGGGAGAGAGAAAAAGCCTGGGAGAGAATCATTTTGGTAGAGTTGTTTGCAGATAAAAAACAAGTGCAGTGATAGTTCATATACATGCCATCCATCGTGCATCCCGATCAAAGAGGAGTACAAGGTATCTTATAATAGAATGTCAAACCTTGGCCTTGAGCAATTCAGCCAGGCCCAGCTGACATGCTCAGCTTGAGCTGTCATTGAGGGGACATGTAGGTAAGCTGACAGGTTAACTTGATACACTTGATTTCAACAACACTGTGTTGGACCAAGGGCAGACATGGCAAGCGTACTGAATTCAGAGGAGTTATTGCTTACGGAATGCCAAAGGTGGGTTCTACACAAAAATATCCAAGAGATACCCATTTGTGAGATGCAGTTTTTTCACCAAGTGCACAATTTACTGCAGAGCATGCAAGACTAAAGCTCTTCTTCCTGCTGCTTTGCTTGTCTCTCTTTTTTATTTACCAGCAAGGATCCCCAAATTATAGGGATATCTAGAGGCTTTGGTGCACTTCTGAAGGAGGGAAGAAAGAGACCCAGCTGACTCAGCTTCCTAAACTACTGCATTATTTTACCCTGATGGTTTTAATTAGAGAAAAATAACTGCATTGAGACCATCTGCATATTCATAACGTGAAACATATGGCTGGGTTTCAGGATTTTGAAAAAGAAAATGCATTAATAACCATGCTTCTTTCCATTCATTTCTCACATTCCAGGTTATTTCCTTGAGTAATAATATATTTGAAAAATCTGTTTACTCATTACATGAGCCAAATGTTCTCATTCCTTTAGGCTTTGTGTGTTTTGTCTGCTACCATTGTGCATTTCAGCAACAATTGCTAAAGAGAATATGGTTGTTTATGATTGAGAATGCCCCATAAGTGAGTTCATAACACTTTGTAGATGTGTATTTACATCAACACATTGTCTTTTGTTAGGCATCAGTTACTAGAGTTATATTTATGAGAAAGTCATATTAGAATTTCCTGAGAGCATGTTAAGGACTCAAACCAAGATGGCTGCATAGTGTGTGCCCATGGACTGTGTGTGTGCCTGCGAGCATGAGGGTTCGCACCTCAGTTAGGACATAACAATGTGCGTCTAATTTTGACCAAGTGAAGAAAATCAACAATTGTGAAAACAGAAGTTATTTAGTGTATAGAAAGTATTTTGGACTTAATGCCATTCTGGTAGGACAGTAGATAAGATAGATTGAGTTTTGAATTTTAAATTCTTTTTTTTTAATGTTTTATTTATTTCTGAGAGAGAGAGAGACAGCATGAGCAGGGGAGGGTGAGAGAGAGAGAGGGAGACACAGAATCTGAAGCAAGCTCCAGGCCCTGAGCTAGATGTCAGCACGTAGCCCGACACGGGGCTCGAACCCACAAACCGTGAGATCATGACCTGAGCCAAAGTTGGACGCTTAACCGACTGAGCCACCCAGATGCCCCAGATTTTAAATTCTTAAAGGAAGAAAGAGTAATCTCTATTTATATTAGAAAAAAAAGAGAAAACCAATAGACCTATGTGGGGGGTTTTTTTGTTCTTTTTTTCTTTTTTGGTCTAGCTTTTGGGTCATCACTGGATCGATAAATCCAATTCCCAGAGTAAGATAACAAACAAGAAAACAACCAAAGAACTAGAACTGGCATAGCTACCTCAATAACGAAGCAGAAAAAGGTGTAAATGGTGGGAGGGGTGGGAGGAAAATTAGGAAAGAAATGAAATCTTGCTTCTCTGAGACCAAGCTACCATGTTGGTAGAACAAAAGAAAAAGAAGACAAGGGAAACAAAATTCAGATGGCAGAGACTTCTCTGTGTGAGGAATTGGAGGAAATCTACCTGCTCCCCAGGATACTGGCCCTGAAGCATTCACATCCTGTGAGTATGGTGTATCTTAGTTATTCTTGGTGGCCCAGGGTGCTGTCAGACCCCCAAGGGCTCAAAGATACAATTTCTTTCTTCTGTGTTCCCACATTCAGAGTTCAGCAAGGGATCTTGGGCACTCAGGTAAAACAATTTACAATGTTTTGCAGATAAAAAAAATGGAGAGATTTGGACCAGGTATTGTTTATTAAAAAGAAAGCTTTCAAGGCAGTGATTGAAATAAACAAAACACTTATATCAAAATTAGGCCAGTCTCTGTTTTACTAAAGGAAACAATCTGACCCTTCCACGTATTTAGTGAGGGCATTGGAGATTTCCACTATTGCACAAAATCTACTGGAATGACTCTTCGATTGGGAATGGGCTTCTTTTATAAACATAATGAGTGACTCCTTTTCAAGGAATTGACTTGATCTGAATTAGTTTTGTCCTTTACCCCCTTCCAATTAGAACATCATATCTATGGTTTCACCAATATCCTGTTTTGAAATAGACTGTACTAACTTAGTTCAAATGCCATAGCTCTTCGAATAATAGAAAGAATGTCTTGTTTTCTCTATCATCTACTTTTTAAAAGTTTTGATGGTTATTTTGAGAGAGAGAGAGAGTGCACACACATGTGCGTGTGTGCACCTACATCAGCAAGTAAAGGGCAGAGAGGGCAGAGAGAGGGAGATAGAGGATCTGAAGTGGGCTTTGTGCTGCCAGCAGAGACCCTGATGTCGGGCTTGAACTCAAGGAACCGTGAGATCATGACCTGAGCTGAAGTTGGATGTTTAACTGACTGAATCACCAGGTGCCCCATCATCTATTTTTTTTAAAGTAGGCTTCATATCTAGTGTGGAGCCCAATGTGAGGATTGAACTCGTGGCCCTGAACTCAAGACCTGAACTGAGATCAAGAGTTGAACACTTAACCGACTGAGGCACCCAAACACCCCTCTATCACCTAGTGACTCCTTTTCAAGTTCTAGTGATGATGATACTAAGTTAATAATTTTCTTCATATGGTTTTGAAATTTGCTTTATATTTACTGTCCTTATATCTAACTAAAAATTCCCTTTGCTTTCTTCTGTACTGCAAATACCAAATGTTTTCACAATGGATTAAGCCCTGCTGTTCCTTGTGCATACATTTATCTTGACTACAAGCAGAGTAATGTAAGTATCTTTTATGCTCTGGGTACCATATTGCTTGATTAGTCCTACTCATGATTTTGTTTTTCTATATGTTTTACAGTATTAATGGAGATCACTTCTAGCTGATAAAATTGTCTCCACTCTTTTTCAGGGAACAGGGAATACTTAGATGTAGCAATGTAGCCATTTAGTAAAATCTGGACTGTTGATTAGTGTGAATCTCTTTCTTTTTAAACTTTGCTTTGGCTTCATGCCAATATAGAAGTGACCATGGAATACAAAAGTCTTCACCAATAACTGTTTTTCTTTTCTTAGTGACATGTGCTAAAACACGATCTACATCTTTGAGTTCTGTGTATTACTAACAATTCCTCAAAAACCTCAATCAAATCAATTATTCAATATGAAGTAGCCCAAATGTTTTAAATAAATTTTTCTTTTTCATTTATTGTGGTAAAATATGTGTACTGTAAAATTTACTTTCTTAACCATTTTTAATTTCTCTGACTGTCTATTCAGTTTTTGAGTGAGAGAGACGGAGCATGAGTGAAGGAGGGGCAGAAAGAGAGGGAGACACAGAATCTGAAGCAGGCTCCAGGCTACGAGCTGTCAGCACAGAGCCCAACGCAGGGCTCAAACTTACGAACTACGACATCACGACCTGAGCCAAAGTTTGATACTCAGCTGACTGAGCCCCCCAGGGGTCCCTCTCTTAACCATTTTTAAGTGTACAGTTTAGTGGCATTAGTACATTCACATTGTGTGCCACCATCACCACCATCCATCTTGAGAACTTTTCATCATCCCAAACTGAAACTCTAAACCTATTTAAGTTATAACTGCCCATCCTCCCTGACCTGCCCCTGGTCACCACTGTTTCACTTTCTGTCCCTATTGAACATGCTTCATAAATGTGGAATCATACAATGTTTGCCCTTTTAGGTAAATTTTCCCTTTTTGAAAGGCATTGCAGCATTCAGCATTCAGCAGGTGACTTGGACCCTTAAAATTGCTCCTTCACTTTCCTTCAGTTTCCAGTCTGCAGAATAAGGTGGGAGGTCCGGGCAGGCTTCCCCAGTAACCCCGGTGAGGTTATGCCTCAATGAACTTTATCAAACACAAATTCATTTCACATAATATCAGCCGGATAGAATCTATCACACTTGTATGAGAGTACTTTTAAGCTCTTTGAGCCAAAGATGTAAAAATACATTGAAATAATAAATGAACTGAAATTGTTCTCTCTGCATCTTGAGTGTGTGTGTGTGTGTGTGTGTGTGTGCATGTGTATGTGTGTGCATTCTCATAAAGGAAAGGGTTTTGCGTGAAGGCATTAATAACTCCTCTCCATTAGGCATATTATAGTTTACAAAGGACTTTTTCACAGATCCCTTCCTATGAAACAGCAGGCTTGAAAAGGTTAATGTTCAATCCTATGCTTAGATGCTACAGTACAGGCTCATTGAGCGTCACTCCATTACATTCCCCCAGGCAACGTAAGTGGTGTTGCAGGGTCCTGAGTGCTGTCCCATTGTGTTGGCCCCACATCCCTCCAGTCTTGCTAATTACCCCCAGGGGCACAGGAAGCCACATCAGTGTGTGGAGTCCCAATCTGGGGCACTCATCAGCACATGCAGTTCTCTCCTTCTTTTAATTTGACCTTCCAGAACTTTCCCAACATCCAACACTCTGCTACCCACTGTAAGGACCTGGCACTTGACCTACACATCGTGAGGTTCCGGGAGGGTCAGACATTTCCCATGTCTGGTGAAGAACTTCGCTCAAGCCGCTATGCTTAAGGATCAGGAGCTGTTTTCTCTCACCAGAACTGGGTCACATTACAGTCGTGGGGAGAGATAGCGTGGAACTAGTTCAGAGTGGCAGTTGACCAAGTTCTATTGCTGGCAACACAAACGGAAAATGGCCTATGTAAAAGTCCAATGTGAAATCGCCAACAATTAAAATAATAACAAAAAATGCTGCCAGCGGCATGCAAAAAAACTTGCAAAACTTAAGGAACATAGTGCAGAGCATAGTGGTTTACGTGATGATCTCTCGGCTCTGTGTGTCTGGTCTGTGTAGGAAACACCGCAAAGGGAAGGAGATATGAAGCAGAAACCTCAGCTCTGTGCTTTCTTAACTCTTGGAGACTCACCTCCCCAAGAGGATTGTCAGAGTGGTTTTTGAATTTAAAAAAAAATGTAGCTTGGCAGAGTTGCCGAGTGTTTTATTTCTGAAAGCCTTGCCGGCCACGACCATTGACAGAACCATCTTCGGTTGGTCCTGCGAAGCTGCCAAAGCACGGAAATGTGTTCTCTTGCATGGATTCATCTCTCCCTCCTCATTCGCTCCTATTTTCCATGGCGCTTTGATCTTTGCTTGTTTTCCACCCCACATTGGTCCCTGGATATGCTGTGCCAATTGGCGCGCTTCCTTAAAGAAGGATTTTGCTAATAATATCGTAGCTGTTCTGACTTCTCCTACACGGTCTCATCCATCCTATCGGGATATACTGTTGGTTGCTCTAAATCCCGCTGTTGGATCTTACTAATACAAGCTTGACTGCTTTACTTTACATTCTTTACATTCTCTATAGATTTACCAAACATCTTTGTTCCAAATAGTTCAAAATAAAAAAAAAAAATTTTAGGTAACATTTTGTTTTAACAATTTGATAAAAAGGTAACCATCTTAATGGGGCGCCTGGGTGGCTCAGTCGGTTAAGTGTCCGACTTAGGCTCAGGTCATGATCTCAAAGTTCATGGCTCCGAGCCCCGTGTCAGGCTCTGTGCTGAATGCTTGCTCAGAGCCTGGAGCCTGCTTCAGATTCTGTGTCTCCTTCTCTCTCTGCCCCTCCCTCTGCTCATGCTCTGTCTTACTCTGTCTCTCAAAAATAAATAAATGTAAAAAAAAAAAAAAGAAAAGAAAAGAAAAAGAAAAAGGTAACTGTCAAGGGGCACCTGGGTGGCTCAGTTGGTTAAGCATCCGATTTTGGCCCAGGTCATGATCTCTGAGTTCGTCGGTTCGAGTCCTGCATCAGGCTCTGTGCTGAGAGCTCAGAGCCTGGAGTCTGCTTCAAGTTTTGTGTCTCCCTCTCTCTCTCTGCCCCTCCACTACTTATGTTCTCTTTCTCAAAATAAAATAAAATATTAAAAAAAACTTTTTTAAAGGTAACCATTAAAAATTTAGTCTAATGTGTTAATGTCGCCTACTGTGTTAAGGCTAGTTGAGATACAGTTTCTGGTTTGAAAAAGTAAATCTTATCAAGAGCTATTTACCTGAACAGAATGGCTCAAAAAGCTCTCCAAATTAGCTGTGCTATACTGCAGGAGTTACTAGGCCTTTCCAGGCTTCTATTCTGCATCAGAAATAAGGAGTGGAAGATTCCACTTGCCTCTGGGCATTGAAATGCAACAATTCTTTGAATTTATAAAATAAAGAGCAAGCTTGGCATGCTGCCTGAGGGCTGCTAGGACTCACATTTCAGATGCTCTTGGCTGTGTATTTCTAGAAATCAATTTCCTCATTAATCCTCTTTCAACTTACTTTGAAATTCAGCCTCTGAATTTTTTCTGTCTCATTCCCCCTTGCAGCCCAATTCCCCACATTTCTAGAAGCCAGCAGCTTCTATAGGTGCTTTAAAACAGAGCTCTATTAGCCACTGAGAGCTCTATGTGACATTATTAGAAAGGGAATTTCATAGAAGAATAACAATGCAGTGAGCTTCTGGCCTTTGTTTTCTTTTTTAGCCCACGGAACCACTGCCAGACATAAATGTGATTTCTGTGCTTTGTTTGAATTGGGTGACTCGGTTTACATGAATATTTTATCATTATACATTAACTTTATCTGGAACATGATTTTTTAAAGAGTTCTGTTTGAGTAAGAATGTTTTTATTATGCCCTAAGCCTCGCTTTTCTATGGAAATGTGTGTTCAGTGTTATAATAGAAGTCTATTGGAAAACAGGGTTAAAATAAAAGCACTTCATTTTGAAAGCAATTTCTCAACAATACTGTGTATAAGGTCTTGATAGAGTCTTTTAATGTTTAGAAAGGTCGTTATGGGTTCGAGAGAACACTCTTCTATCCCCCAGAGGCAGCATATCCCCTGTATTTCATAAAGGAAGATGTCTAGGCTTTAAATTAGGTGGCCTTGGACTTTAACCTCATGCCACCCCTTAGCTCAGAGACATTGGATTGCTGTGGAATCTGGTCTGGATCACCCTGTGGAAGAACCAAGCGGCACTCGGAGATCTTGGGAGGGAGGAGGTTTATTTTACATCAGTGGGCTCAGAGGAGATCATTCTCCAGAGGTCTGAGCTCAGACCATCAGAAGAGGGAATAATTTATAGCCTGTTACTTCGCATTCCTCATTAATGCATGCGACAAGCTGGGTGGGAAGAAGAGCCTGGAAGGGGGAGCCTTTGATCAGGGACAGGTATTTCCTTATCAGTCTTGTCAGTCGTCTTATAACAGATTTTTCCCTATCAGGATAAGTCATTTTACCTCTTTGAGCCTTAGCTTTTCTCCTATAGGGTGAGGGCAGTAATAATTACTTTCCAAGATTAGAGCCAAACACCATCTAGGCCACAGGAGGCACCAAACAAATGGTTTAGGGATGATTTTCTATTAAGAGATGAGAGAGATTTCAGTTCCTTAGCCTCAGGCTACCTNAGAACAAACTGAGGACTGATGGGTGTGGGGGTGAGGGGTGGTGATGGGCACGGAGGAGGGCACTTGTGGGATGAGCACTTGGGTGTTATATGGAAACCAACTTGACAATAAACTATTTGTAAAAAAATTAAATAAATAAAAATATAAATCAGAAAACAAACAAAAAAATAAATTTAAATGATACCTCCTAATGACATCCTTCATACCTATAACCATATCCCTAGCCTTAAAAATTAACTGTCAGCAAAGTGAGTCAATGGTTTATTAGATTTGTTTGTCTGTTTTTAGCTAAACAATGCTTCAGTTGAATTCTTCGTTTTATAACTCATTTTGCTTCTCTGTTGGTTTTCTGGTTTAAATCATGAACATTTCTCTCTCTCTCCCTCCCTCATCCATGCTTTTCTTTCTTCCTTTCATTCAACATATATTTACTGAGGGTCCATTACAGGCCCAGTGCTGTTGTAGGTCCTGGTGATAAAATGAAAAACAAACTAGGAGGCCTCTTTTATTTTTATTTATTTATTTATTTTAATGTTTTATTTATTTCTAAGAGAGAGAGAGAGAGAGAGACAGCGTGAGCAGGGGAGGGTCAGAGAGAGAGGGAGTCACAGACTCTGAAACAGGTTCCAGGCTCTGAGCTGGGGGTCAGCACAGAGCCCGACGCGGGGCTCGAACCCACGAACCACGAGATCATGACCTTAAGCGAAAGTCGGACGCTTAAGCGACTAAGCCACCCAGGCGCCCCTAGGAGGCCTCTTTTAAAAGAGATGCTCTGAGAAGCATCTCTGGGACGGTAACATTCAGGATGAACAATTTTTATAATATGACATTGGTTCTATTATTCTGTTACCTTTACCCAGAAGCTTCTGAAATGCCCCTGGTTCTCGAGCCATGTCTCAATTTTAAGGTTACATTTTCTAGACATGGCTTATCTTAACCTCATTATGAATTCCATTTGACTGCTTTTCAAAACTGCTTGGGAAGTCATATATGCCAAGGGTGGCTCTACCTACTTTTTCTTATGAGCCTTTCCAGTTGAACTTTTCAACATGGATGGAGAAGCCATTAGTGGGTGGATCTGATGGTTAATTTTATGTGTCAATATGATTGGGCAGTGGGTGCCCAGATATTTAGTTAAACATTATTTTTGTGCATGTCTGTGAGAGTGTTTCTGGGTGAGATTGTAGCGTTTGTTTTTGTTTTTTTTCCAAGTTTTTATTTAAATTCTAGTTAGCTAACATACAGTGTAATATCAGTTTCAGGAAGTAGAATTTAGTGATTCGTCACATACAGCACCAAGTGCTCATCACAAGTGCCCTCCTTATTACCCATCATCCATTTAGCCCATCCCCCCACCCCCTCCCTTCCAGCAACCCTTAGTTTGTTCCCTATAGGTAAGAATGTCTCTTATGGTTTGCCTCCCTCTGTCTCCTTCTTTCCTTCCCCTACGTTCATCTGTTTTGTTTTTTGAATTACACAGATTAGTGATACCATATGGAAATTTGTCTTTCTCTCACTGACTTGTTTCATTTAGCATCATACACTCTAGTTCCATCCACATTGTTGCAAATGGCAAGATTTCATTCTTTTTGAGGGCTGATTAATATTCCATTGTGTGTGTGTATGTGTATATATATATGTGTATATATATATTATATATGTATATATATATTATATATACATATATATTTTTATATATTATACATATATATAATATATATAATATATAATATATATGTATAATATATATATATACATACCAGTTCTTCATTATCCATTCATCAGTCGATGGACATTTGTGCCCTTTCCATAATTTGGTTATTATTTATAACGCTGCTATAAACATTGGGGTGCATCTGACCCTTTAAATCAGTATTTTTGTATCCTTTGTGTAAATACCTAGTGGTGCAATTTCTGGGTCATAGGGTGGTTCTGTTTTTAACTCTTTGAGGAACCTCTATACTATGGCTATACCAGTTTCCATTACCACCAACGGTGTACCACCCTTTTCTCCACATCCTGGCCAACATCTGTTGTTTATTGTGTTCATTTGGGATTAGCATTTGAATCTGTAGACTGAGAAAGCAGATTGGTCTCTTCATAATGTGGCTGGCCATCATCCATTGAAGGCCTGAATAGAACAAAAAGGTGGGGAAGGGAGAATTTACTCTCTGCCTGACTGCTTGAGCATGGGTATTCATCTTCTCCTGTCCTCTGACTGGAACTTACATCATTGGCTCTCCTCTTCTCAGGCCTTTGGACTTGAATTAGAACTATACCACTGACTTTCCTGGACTTTCAGCTTGCAGAATGCAGATCAAAGGACTTCTCAGCCTCCATAAATGTGTGAGTCAATTTTTTTTCTCTCTCTCTCATATGGGTGTGTGTGTGTGTGTGTGTGTGTGTGTGTGTGATGTATATATTGCCAGCTCCCTTTTTGCCACAATGATGGAAATATGACACAGACTTGGACAATTCTGGTGCCTTGCCTCCTATGCCTTCACAACCTGATAAAATTCTATGATATGGATATTACTGTAATTTACAGAATGGAAACAAGCTCAGAGACGTTAAATAAGTTGCTCAAGGTCATTAGTTAATAAGAGGCAAAGCCTAATTTCAATACCCATGTTCTTTCCACTGTTCCACATTACTATTTATATCATAACACTTGCTTCAGAGAGCACAACTATTGCTTTAGGTCCTATAACTAAGATGACTAACCATGCTTTTTTTCTAGCTACCTGAGATCTTATACATTTAGCCAGATTTCTCATTAACCTGAAAGATGAAGTTGAACCAAATAATCATAAAAAAATGAATGTGAACAAACTTTAAATAGTATTAACTTCATTAACATAAAAAGGGGATTATAAAGCAATGCGATAGCCATATGTTATTTTTGTTTGCTTCGCATCTGTTCTTTCAGAAAATTATCCTACTCTCCATGGGGTTCTGGACATATTTTCAATCAACTCACTTGACATCCAGGTGCCAAAACCCCTAGCTCCCTTCCTGCCACAGCGATGAAAATGTGACCTATTCTTATATCCTAGGTTACATGATGCCTCTGAAGAGTGGCGTCATGACTGAAGGAAGGATCTCATGGAGTTCAAGACAAACTATGAAACCTGCTCTGGTGCCTGTTATGTTCCAGGCATTACCAAGGCCAAGGCAGGATAAGATCTAATAATAGGATTTAACACATATATTTCAAATCAATGATTTTGCTTATTCATTCTTTTTTAAAAAAATATTTACTTGTTTTGAGAGAGAGAGAGCATGGGCACATACGTGGGAGAGGTGCAGAGAGAGAGGGAGAGAGAGGATCCCAAGTAGGCTCCACTCTATCCGTGCAGAGCCCAATGCAGGGCTCACTCCCACCAACCATGCAGGGCTCAGTCCCACCAACCGTGAGATCATGACCTGAGCTGAAATCAAAAGTCGGCTGCTTAACCCACTGAGTCACCAGACACCCCTTGTTTATTCATTCTTGAATGAGGATGTGAGGATATTATGGGATGCCCAGACATCACTCAAACAACACTCATTGAAAGCATACTAGGTACCAACTATTATACTGGAAAGTAGAATGTTACAGTGATAATACTGAATTTGATTCTTGCTTTCATGTAGCTTGCATTCTTGCTTAAAGGTAGAGATTAAGCTTCCAAACACATAATTATGTACATAAGAAAGTAAATAATAAAAGTCCTTATGTTATATTTGCATGTGTTGTAACACTCCTGTGAGTGAGTAACTGATTACTGTCCAAGTTCCAACACTGAGGACGCCTCACTTCACCATATGCTTATAAGGCTTTGTAGCATCACCTGATTCGCAGTCAGCGTTCCTGCAGGAATCCAACAAGACGTGCACGATTGCTGCTTTTTGTTGTTGTGTTTCCATCTGCATTAGCAGTGGTAGTTCTGCATGCTTACCCTTTAAACAAGAATTTTGGAAATCTCCACTCAGATGACCAACCTACTGTCCATAGCGACCCTAATTTGGATCTAAGTTCAATCCTTTTCCATTTCTGTGCCAGCTGTTAGGCGACGGAAAAAGGAGACACATACAATTAATGGACTTCATACCCATGTAGCATATTTCTACTGAGGAATTCAAGGCACTCTGGATTTTTATTACTTTTAATTTAAAATAACTCTGAACTTTAAGTAGAAGTAGTTTTCTTGCCTACCAAATGGAGAAGGTACCTGAGCACAGGGCACCTTACTTCATGGTTCTATTGCTGAAAAATGACATGGTTCTATTGCTTGCAAATCAAGCAGGTGATGGTGGTGATTGACTTGCAAGGTAAAGAAATTATATAGTGAAAATGCTAATAAAACATACTATCTCTCCATTTAATTTTTAGTTAGAAATTCAGCTTTATGTACATTTGGCTGAAGGAAATAATATGTGTCTAAACTACATTTCTTGGACTAGGATTGTTAGAAGAAGCTTCATTCTGAGGCTCCTTGTCCAGGATTTTCTTGAAATGTCAGTGGCAAATGGACTTCCATTTGTCTATAGAAAACAATATAAGCTTCTAATTCTGGGCAAAACGATTTTTCAAAATCAGGGCACCCCCCTATATACCTCCAATCTTATTTTTTGGGTATTGACTATTTTCATATAAATAAATGTATAAAACATATGCAGGCCCTAGTTCAGCAGATTGGCAGGTAGTACTAAAAAGCTGCAGGTCCAGCACTCCTCTGGCTCTCCATCTATAAATATGAAGTTTGGCATGTATATAAGGAACATTGTTCTTCTGGAAAAAGAATTATTCTGTTTCTCTAAGCCTTAAGTACCTGATGTGAACCCCTGGGTGTCCAGTATTCACAAATATCTGTCTCTTCATGCCCTTTGAGAATCTGCCCTGCATTTTCCTGTTGCACTCGAACCAACTTAGAACCCATCCATTTCTCGCCTATCTCTTCTTCCTGGTCTCTGGATTTTGCTTCTTCTGTTTCTGATTTGCCCTGATGATCTTTCTCAATTTTCTGCCTCAAAATGCATCTTAGCAACATACAGCTTCTTGTTTGTACATTTTTCTTGTCTTTAGAACTTTGCTGATTTTCCACTTTTGCCTTGAATGTCTTAGTGAATCAAACTTCCGCATCTTTGAAGACCCCAAGTCAGATGCCAATTCTTCACTTCCTCAGTCCATGGGTTAGGTAAATTTTCTTCTTTTATTCTTCCAAGGTAAATTGAATTGTAATTTCTTGTTTTTTTTAATTATTTAAATCAGCTTTATTTAATAATTTCCAACATTAACAGCTCTTTTAACGAATTAATTAACTAATTAATTTTGAGAGAGAGAACAAATAAGAGCAGGATAGGAGCAGAGAGAGACGGAGAGAGAGAGAGAATCCTAAGCAGACTTTACACTGTCAGCGCAGAGCCTGATGTGGGGCTCGAACTCACGAACCACAAGATCATGACCTGAATTCAAATCAAGAGTCAGATGCTTAACTGGTTGAGCCACCCGGGCACCCCCAACATTGAAAACTCTTATAAAAAGCATCCAAGTACAGAACACAGAACTGCATCTAACAGCATTCATATGGGTAGCTAACAGATGTTAGAACTTCAACCCTTCTTTGTGACACCCCTAAGCTCACTGGTGAACTCTGCTAACAAGGACTCCTGCAAAACACCACAAGCTCAGTTCATGTTCACAGCCCACCAGCTTCAGTTTACATGACCACACTTACAGATCAGTAACAGAAAAGAACCCATACAATTCGGCATTCACAGCAGTTAAAGGGGTAGGGGAGATAGAAGTATCGTTTCACTTAACACATTCAACTAGCATGGGTTATCTAAAATCAAAACTCACATAAAGTCTTCCAACAGATATGGAGGTCCTTTGAATGCAAAAAACATTCGTACATTATTTGCTATCATTGCCATCTGCACACTCTCTCACCCAAGCCACAGGATTGAGAGATACATCTCATCAAGTTGAAAAATATCCGTTATGTACCACCAAGCCCCTCCACGGGCTCTCTCATTTTCTTGCTCGTACTAGCCTTTTAAGCCTTGACACCACTATCAATCCCACACAAAATTTCAAAACTTCCTACAGCCTTCTGGTTCCATATCACAGCCTTGTGTTCATAACGTTGATATGACTGTGTGAAATAAAGAGTAGCGGATATAAATGGGACACCCACTGTCAAAGACACAGCCTGTGCAGGGCGGAGACAAATTCTTGATTCAGAAAGCAAGTAGACAGAAAGATCCCTATGGCAGAATATTTACAGCACTATTTTCAACGAAGTGCTTCTTTCATAAACATTTGAAATGCGACGAACTGCAAAGATTAAATGAAGGCTTCATATTGTACTTTTGCATATGAAGAGAGACAAGTGTTTAAAAAACAAAAGAACTAAACACTGGGACAGCATGATCTCCAGAAAAGATTTTCTTAAGGAAAAAGTCTATAAGGTGGGGTTCAAATTAAAACAAGGACAAAATTATATAGTTCTAGTCAATGGTTTCCATTTTGAACATGCAAAGAATTCAGGGATAAAATATTATAGGAGAAACCTTTTTTTAAAAAAATAATACAATTTTTTTCTTAATATTTTATTTAGTTTTGAGAGAGAGAGAGAGAGAGAAGGACTGAGGAGCAGAGGGAGAGGGAGACACAGAATCTGAAGCAGGCTCCAAGCTCTAATATGTCAACACAGAGTCTTACGTGGGGCTCGAACTCATGAACCAGGACATCATGACCTGAGCTGAAGGTGACACTCACAAACTAATCAAACTTATAAGACTATAAGTTTTGAAACTTATTATTAACAAAACTTATAAAGTTCCTTTAGCTTTTCTTCTCTTTCTAAAGAAAACAGTCAGAAATACTGCTGAATATACTCCACATGGGACAAACCAACTTTGAGAAGTCTTAGTACATACGTATTTTATATTATACTTATTATGTGTTTAGAAAAATTTGAATTCTCGCCAGCCTATACCAACCCCACTGTTTACATTCCCCAGCCAGAAGATTTAGAATCCACACTTAGCCAAAGCCTCTGTTGAAATCACTGCCTGACTTTGCATGTAATGCAGATCTCCAATCAATTGCTGCACCTGAATGAGAATTGCTGTGAGAGTTATTTTTAGAACCAGAGGCCTGATTTGGCTCCCTCTGCATATTATCCTGGATTTGGTTATCACCTGATGGACCTGAACTTGGGACGAACATGCCCATCCCACCCCAGTTGTTCTGCAGTGCTGTCGGGGCTGCAGAGTCATGGCTGGATTAATGCTGAAAGCATCACAGTTCATCCCTCCACCCATGTTAACTACCTTGATTGTTTCCCAAACCAGCTCCACCCCCTCTCCTGTCACTAAATCCACCCTGATTCCCAAAGCCCCTGGATTATCACCACATTTTCCTTTTTTAAAAATGTTTGTTTTATTTTTGAGAGAGAGAGACAGAGTGTAAGTACGGGTGGAGCAGAGAGAGAGGGAGACATAGAATCTGACGCAGGCTCCAGGCTGCGAGCCATCAGCACAGAACCTGTCATGGGGCTCAAACTCACGAACCACGAGATCATGACCTGAGCCAAAGTCAGACGCTTAACCAACTGAGCCACCCAGACGCCCCACACCAAATCTTCCACTTCTAACTGTCCATAGCTCTTGTGCTTAAGTTCAGCATTGCCTATGTGTACACCGACTCCTTTAATGATCAAGTCCTCTCCACAAAGAGATTGGGCAACCTGATCATCTGCAAATGTGACAAAGCCAAACACCCTGAGTGGTTTGGGAATAAAGACATCAACCATCTCCCCCAAATGGCTAAAGAACTGGGGCGCCTGGGTGGCTTAGTCGGTTAAGCGTCCGACTTTCGCTTAGGTCATGATCTCGCGGTTCGTGGGTTCGAGCCCCGCGTCGGGCTCTGTGCTGACTGCCAGCTCAGAGCCTGGAGCCTGTTTCAGTCTGTGACTCCCTCTCTCTCTGACCCTCCCCTGCTCACACTGTCTCTCTTTCTCGCCTAGAAATAAATAAAACATTAAAAAAAAATGGCTAAAGAACTGCCACAGCTCATCAGCAATCATGTCCTCTGAATAACATCCATGGAATACCTTTCTGCTTCTCAAAGCCTTCTGTGGGCTTTCCTTAGAATTAGGAAGTTTACAGTGACACCATCATCTATCCATCATGTATCTCTGATGTTACTTTCACTCAGGTTTCATATTCCGTACAACAAACAAAGCCAAACCCCTTTGAATGACTAGTTTTAACAGCTTTCTTGACCTGAACCATAAGAACTTCTCCGAAGGTACTAAAATATTCTTTTAGATCCTGTTCAGTGGTTTTTCATGGGAGGCCCGATATTATTAAATCAGACATTTTCTGGATAGCACTTTTCAATTTCCCTGCTGATGAAGCATCTGTCTCATCCATTTTTCTTTTGTTATCTTTGGGATAGTTGATGGCATGTACCAGATTTCCCCAGCTAACATCGGGGGCAGGCAGAATTCCATCTACCAGCTGGACACCTCTCACCCACGGAGACACTGGATTCCTGGAGCACAGCCCCCATGCCCCTGGAAACTGGGCTGTAAGTATGGAAAGCAGCGCTGTCCCATCATCTTCCAATGGTATTTCAGTGGGCTCATCATCCTCATCTTCAGTTACATGAATATATTATTGGGTACAACATCTTGCTTATTCACTAGGCTGCTGCTAGGAAGTCTGGAAGGGAAACCAAAGCAGCGAGGGACCCGGGAGCACCACAGCTACCACTTCACTTCCACTGTAACTCCCTGTTTGTATATGTATTTCTTTAAAAAAATTTTTTTAATGTTTGTTTGTTTTTGAGAGAAAAAGACAGAGCACAAGTGGGGAGGGGGCAGAGAGAGAGGAGACACAGAATCTGAAACAGGTTCCAGACTCTGAGCTGTCAGCACAGAGCCCGATGTGGGGCTCGAATTCACAAACTGTGAGATCGTCACCTGAGCCAAAGTGGGAGGCTTAACCTCCGGAGCCACCCAGGCCCTTTATATATTTCTAATAAGATCCAGTTTCTGCCCCCATTCCATTCCTACCCTACTGGCCTATGAAATTCCTCAAGATAAGGACCAATGCCTTCATCTTTGCATGCCTAGTAATACTCTAAGGTATTGTTAGATTTTCAATAAATGTTCCCCAGATGACTGAATGTTCTCTGGATTCCTAGTCACTAGCTGGGGTCTTTATCAGCCTGGAAAATGTTTTCTGGAATCATGACTCTTGCTCATTGGCTATGAGTCCTTACCATGGACTCAGAATGGGGCTACATTAGAGAAGATCTGGCTTCACCATTTCCTCATGAATGTTATGGTATGAAAGGACCTTTGAATATGGGACTTGGGGTTACTATGAGAGACTTCCTTTTGACTTGTCTCTGTGGCCTATATCCACTTATTTCTGGATGACTTCCCCATCTTCATGGGCCCATCATTTAGTACCCAGAAGATCCTGATATCAGGGACATGTATATTTTAAGATAAACGGTTCCTTCCAAATGCCATATGTGTTTTCATCTTTGTACCCCCTTTTATATCTTTCTGGAATGCTCTCCACCAACTTCTCTGTTTAATTAAACCCTACAAATCCAAATTTTACTTCAGGCTCTATCTCCTTTGTGAAGTTTCTTTAACCACTGAAGCTTCAATTAATCCCCTCTTCTTTGTACTCCTCTTAGTTTCTAGAATCCCAAACTGATTCTTATCTTTCCTTTGTGTTGTCAGTTTCTACATACCTATGCTGTCTTCTAAATAGGATTATATGCTTCTCAAGCATGAGTGTTTTAACTTGCGAATGCCTAAATTCAGAACATGTAGGGACCTCAGTGACATAGACCTCAAGAGGGCGGAGGGTGGGAATGGCAGAATCAGGTCAGATAGACGGGGAGAAGTTGACCTGTCTACAGATGTTGGGGCTCTCAGGGGCCTTGGGGCTGCCCAGTGCTCTAGGTCACAGAGATATGGGGAGGTCAGAGATGGTTCCTGTCAATGTTGAGATCAAGGAGTTCTATCTGTTGTGTGGGGCAATGCAAAGGACTCTGAGCAGCAGGATTGTATTGTGGCCCCACTTAAACAATGTTCTCCTAATAGGAACTCAGTCAAGCTGTAGGAGCAGGGAAGACTCTTGCAAAATCTCAGTAGAGTGGGAAGAAAGACTCCCAGATCAGTAGGAAATGAAGTTGGTCTAGTAAGTTGAGACAGAAGCCCAAACAACATGATTGAGGTGAGGAAAGGGTGGGAGGAGGGGGAGAAATAGAGAGAAAAAGAGGAAGGGAGATAGGAAGGGGAAATGAAGAGTATGTAGAGAGGCTAGCAGTGCAAGAGAAAAGAAAGGAGAACTAGTTGAAGAGGAAAGAAGAGAAAGAAAAGAAAAGGCAAATAAAAGTAAGAGGGAGGAAAGAGGGAAGAAGAGAAAAAACAAAACAAAAAACAAAACAAGATTAGAAAAGGGGAAGCTAAGAGAGGAGAAGGAAAGGCGGAGGCTTACCCTGCACACCACCTGCCTGAATACAGTCCAACCTCAAAGTCATGCTAGGAGGGTGGATCAAGTTGCATTATCTCTCTAAAATCACTATCAACCTTTACCTCCCAAATAGAGACTTTGATATGGACAATTGCCATTTCTCTCTCCTTTGGTAGAGCTTGGATAAAAGCTTTTAAGAAAATTTGGCTGCATTTAATTTGCATTCTGTATACATTCTCCATTGTGTGCACATTGTTTTCATTAAGTGTACGTTGCAAATATGTATATGTATTCTCCATTGGACACAAATGTGGTGTGATTGCTATATAAACACAGCTTTGAAACTGATTTTCTAACGAACTCACCATACCAGCTGGTTCTAGCTTAACCACACGGTGACCAGTAAGCCTCAATTCCTGCGTGCAGTTCTGAGTCTACCTCTGTTGCAGTCACAGCCAGCTTGTGGGTTAGAGGCTGCTGATGGATTCCTTGGCTTCTTTAGAACTGGCTTATCACTGAACAGTGTCTGGATGATTGAGAAAGGTGGTCATGATGCAGTTTTGACAGCCAAGTAAGAACAGCATCAAAAGTAATTCATTCCCAGTACCCTAACATGTTAGATATGAAATAGATCAATGCAAGTAAAATAATACTTCCACGCACCATGAGGCTGCTGGGACGATTGAAGGACATGCACTTTCAGCAATAACTCACACCAAGCATCCTATATCATCTACTATACTTTTATTTGTATGATTATTGCTTTTGTGCTTACATTTCAGCCTCCAGTATCAGGCCCGATCTTCACAGATGCTCGTAGGGCTGACAGAGCCGGTGTTAACAGCCTTGTTATACTACCGAGGAAGCATTGTTTCGCTAAGGTGTTGCATTCACAAGGGGCCCCACAAGTCCTCGGTTGCCTCGTGGAGTGCAGTATGTACTCTTATGAGCTACAACCCATTAGACTGGCCAAAGAAAAATGATTATTTCTATATCATTTCTAAATGGTCACAAAATAATATATGGTATGCCCTGACAACCCTCCAGTAAATGATTTTGTAGCTGTATATTGCTCCATACACTTTAAAAAGTTTTAGTTTCAGCTGGGCTTTATTTCTGTGCTCTTTCTCCATCATCTTTCAAAATTGGGAAAGTCATACTCAAAAATTTAAGGCGAGCCTAAGTGTCCATCAACAGATGAATGGATCAAGAAGATGTGGTTTATCTATACCATGGAATACTACATGGCAATGAGAAACAATGAAATCTGGCCATGTGTAGCAACATGGATGGACCTTGAGGGTGTTATGCTGAGCGAAATAAGTCAGGCAGAGAAGGACAAATATCATATGTTTGCACGTATAGGAGGATTAGGAGGAACTTGACGGAGGAACAAGGGGGAGAAGAAGGGCGGAAATGGTGGGGGAAAGGGAGAGAAGCAAACCATGAGAGACTCTTGAATGCTGACAAAAACTGAGGACTGATGGATGTGGGGGGAGGGGGGATGGGCATGGAGGAGGGCACTTGTGGGGATGAGCACTGAGTGTTATGTGGAAACTAATTTGACAATAAACTATAAAAAAAAAAAAATTAAGGCGAAAGGGCCACTGGGAACAAGGGTTCAAAATAAAACCGGCTTAAAAGTGCTCCCAGTTTTATTAGTGTGTGTAAAACTGACATTTGGTGGTGACTGTGTGGTTTTGAAGTTATCCCTTGTTGACGTGAAAAGGCAAGGCGGTAAATCTAGGAGCAGAATCAGGACAGTCAATTTCTGGCTTGCTCTCTGACTCTTGACAAGTCATTTAATATCCATCCCTTGTTATCTCCTAAATGCAAACTAGGGCAAGCACCAGGACAGCAGTGGCAAGGAGCACTGTGATTACCAGCTATCAAAATATATACTGGAACAATTTGTGCAGGGGCAACTTTTTCATATACGTATCGGAATGTTGGATGGATTAATGGTTCAGATCCCCTCGGGGGGAAACCGTTGAAGGCATCGATTTGGGGTGTTGTACATAAATTCTTATGCACTGGCTGCTTTTGGGTCTTGGTGATTTTAGTAGGGGACATATTATGAGCATAGCTGCTGTCTCTGATGGATGCAGATGAATTCTCCTCCTCTGGCCTCCAAGGCATGGCTACAGAAAATATTGAGACATTACTTTGGGTTTAACTCAGACAAAAGATTTTCCTATGCAAGGCCTACGGTTAAGCACTGGCTGTGACTTGATGAGGCCTTTACTAAGGTGTTTCTGACATATTTTACATGTGTGAAAACTAAGGGAATAAAGAAATGTAAGTCCAAAGAGATTGTATTTCTCTCCTGTCCATGCATTTTTTTATCAACTTGGCCATGAGGCTTAACACCCTTAAATAAGGGTTTTGTATAATTTTGCTGAGAAACAGAGCAGTCTCCAACCTTCCACAATTTTAAAGATCCTCAGAATAATCATAATGGGTAAAATTTGCTCAGAGACTGATTCATATTTCAAATTTATGGTGCTCTTCTCTATTGATTTTCACTCCCTAGGTGATCTCATCTGGTATCTCATCATGGCTTTAAATACCATTGATGTGCTGACACTCCCATATTTATATCTCTGACTTAGACCTTTCCTTTGAACTCCTGTTTATATAGCCAGTTGCCTGCTTCACACCTCCACTTGGTATCTTCTCAAGCCTAACATGTCCACAACAGAATTCTTGCTAACCGCCACCAAACCTGTTATTTCCAAAGGCTTCTCCAACTCTGAATGGCAACTTCATTCTTAAGTTACTCAGTCCAAACACTTGAGGTGATTCTTTATTCCTTTCTATCTCACAGCCCATATTCAGCTCCTCAGCCATTCCTGTTGGATTTCCTTTTCAAAATGTATCTGGAATCTGACAACTCTGTGTGACCACTTTGTGCCACTTTGGGCCACTGTCCCAGTTACCATCACCTTTATCTCAATTATTATAATAATATTCTAACTGGTCTCCATGTCTATTTATACCCTAAAGTTTCCTCTATGACCCTTCTAAAATGTGAATCAGATTGTGGCACTCTTCTGCTCAAACCTTCTGGAATTTTCTGAACATATGGAGAGTAAAACAAAAGCCCTTAAAATGACCTCCAAATTCTGGAGTACCTACAGCCTCCATCACTTCTCTGTCCTCACTTCCTAACAGCCTTTCTTCTATTCTGTTCCAGATACTAGCCTGCTTATTCTTCCTCCATAATGCCAGGTGTGCTATGGTCTTGAGTCCTCTGCACTTTTGGTTTCTTTTCCCTGCAATGTTCTTTCACCAGATCCTCTTGAGGTGACCTTTTACCCTTGTCTGTCAATATTCAGATTCTGATTACTACTTCCTTCCTTTATTGACATCTTTGGACTATGGACGGTAACAAAACTCGGAATAATGCACTGTTACTTGTGATTCTCCATGTCTCATCTTAACAATAAGATCTTTGTAATAAGCCTTGAATAATAAGTAGTAAGTAATAGGTCTCCTCTCTGTAATAAGCCTTGAATTGTCCTAATTTGAACATGCCATCCTGCTATGACCCTGAGTGACACAATAATTAGTATTATATTTAGCATGTATTGGTACTGTAAGGTAATAGGCCTGCAAAATGGGATTCTGACAATGAGATTCTCCTAAATTAAGAGAGCACAGGGAGAGTCATCTTGCCAGGAGAAGGTGGTACATAGGCACTCCATGTAAGGAAGAGGCATTACCATTACCCAGATTGTCATCGATGGCAATATAAATGATATGCAGATGGGGGGCACGGCAGTGGGAGATCACTGTGGCAACAATAGGGACTATAAAGATTGTGAGTGAGCTGGTTTCTTCTGTTCCTCAATAGCTTATTTAGGGGGAAAAATAAGAGATGTAAACTTATATAACACACGTGGAGAACCAGATGGCCTCTATAAAAGGTTTGAAGGAATTCCTTCTCTCCTACTTTTGCAGGATATATTCAGCGAAGGCACAAGGCCAGGATGTGGTTGTAAGGGGTGAGGGATTGCAGAGTTCAGTACTGAAGCCTGCCAGGTTTCTCTTCTAAGGCAGCTGAAAGAAAGGACATGTACCCTGAAGCAGGGGATTGGGAGATTTGAGCACATACTGGGCTGAGAATTTTGACCCTCAAGATTCCCCTGAAATTTTCTTGCCTAGGGAAGCTGTTTTTGCCTCATTCCCTTCCTCTAAGTAATCCTCCTCTGCATAAAAAACTTTGTCATTTTTGAACCTAAGGTGGTTGCCTCATAACCTAATGTTAATTTTTCTCACTACCCAACCTCACTCCTTGTCATTCCTTTTAGACCTAAAATGAAGGTTATTTTACAACATAGCACAGTTTGGGAAGCTCGAGACCTGCCTCCAGGAAGAAGGTGTATATTGAAAAGGACAGAAGAATTGACTAATCTGTAACAGCAGATGCAGTTGTGTGGGAATGAATTCCAAAGGTTCCATAGTAAGGGAAAAAACTATATGGCGGATCAGGTCAAAGTCATTTACATGGGTCCACTTACCTGGGAGTTAGATTTAAACATTATCTCCAGGACCTGGAAATGGCACTAATAGTCTACTAGGTTTTTAAATTGAAGTCTAGACTCATACATGGAACTCACTTGGCGTATTGCAGAGGACAGAGTCTAAAGGCTTGGGAAGATGGAAATATTGGAATAAATATATTATAAATAAAACTGCTTAGCCACTGCCTGGTCTTCCCCTTTGGGAGGACCCAGAAGACTCATCATTCACCAAAGCGTTAAGAAATGCATTGGTGTGAGAGATAGCGGTATGGAAAGATCTGTCATGGCTCCTCTTGGACCAGATGTAATGAAGGAGATGATGCAATGTAATTAGGTACACTGACCTTAATGTGACTAGTAGGAATCTCAGATTTATAGAGGACATTACTAGCAGTTAGTGGTAGGAGAAGGGGCGGGTGCTACTGCTATAATGAGCCATTGGACTTGAATGGTATTCATGGAATTTGGATTTGAGGAATCTGTGGCAATGTTTAATTGATAAGGGAGTACCTAGTAATAAAATAAATGGAAGCCTACTAATGGACTGTTTGACATATGGAAGAGGAAAAAGTTTTGGCCTCCAGTACAGAAACCTAACTCAAATCTTTGAAGTGGATTTCATGCCTTCTATACAATTTCTAAATCTAAATTGGTTCAAATATCGAAAGCCTCTTAACTAAGGAGAAATCCAGGTCTCTTTGTAAAAAGACATTATAATATGGAATTATCAGTCCTGTAAATCTTTTCCCAACACTTCCCTGGGAGATTTGAAGCCATTTATTATGGTGACTGTGCACTGAGAAAAAGGTAAATGACCAGATTTTCTGGAGATTATTAGATATCGTCCATGAGCTTAAGCTACTCTCTCAAGACCCCAAATAGCTCTGTGTTCTAAGAGGCAGAAGGACTGGGGATAAATACTACAATTATTTTCTTATTCAGAAAGTTTGGGGGAATTAATATTTTTAGGAAGAGGCAAAATCCCCATATTGACATTTTGACCTATGAGGTAGAGGGATGTTATGGTAGAAAAGATGGAATAGAAATCCCTGAAACTGTCTCCATCCCCTGCCCCTCCCCCCCTTCCCATAAGCCCAAAAGTGATATTCAACTCCTGGAGATATTGTAGAGATTAGTATCACAATAAAAATTTTGAGACGTAAAATAATTACACTAGCCTATTTGACTGATACAAAATCCAGATGTATTATGGAGAATAATAGTAGCCTATAGCAAACTTAATCATGTGGTGATTATATATGCAGGTGTGCTATGATTCTATTTTAATCAGTGAGGGAAATCAGAAGTAGTTTGTATTTACATGTCAGAGACTACAGTATACTTTCAGTGTTTTGCCCAAGGGCTATGCCACTCTCTTAAGCTATGTTATAATCTAGATGGGCCTTCATCATCTTGTTATTTCACTGAACGTCTCTCTTGTTCATAATGATGACATTGTTAGCTGGGTCTGGCAAGTAGAAGTATCAAGCACTCAAGATAACTTAATAAGATGTATACATTCTGGAGGTAAAAATCTGTTAAGTTTCAGGGTCTAAAATATGAGTTGTCTGGTAACCATAATGTGATCTCTTTTCTGAAGAGAGGAACATGCTGCTACAGCTTACATGATGCTCACCACTTAGAAAATGGTGCGCATTTAAAACAAGTTAGGATTTTGCAGGCAATGCATATATTTGGGGATGGTCCTCTCACCCATTTACTGGCAATTCATAAGGTTACAATTTTTGAGTGGGACCGCTAGGAAGAAAGGGCTCTGTAGCAAGCCTAAGTTGCAATGCAGGTTGTTCGGCTATCTGGGCCTCATAATATGGGACACTATAAATAAAGGAAGTATTTGTGGCAGAGAGAGACGCTCTTTGAGCCCCTGGAAAATTCAGTACAAAAATCACAGCACAAGTATCTGGAATGAGGCCATGCACTTCCTAACTGACAACTATTTTCCATTTGAAAAATAACTCCTGGCTTGCTAGCAGGTTCTGATAGACACTAACCATTTGACCATGGGATATAAAATGACGATGCAATCTGAACTTCCCATTATATATGAAGTACTATTTGACCAACCGAATGTAAAGTTGAACATAAACAATAAAATTGAAATAGGATACACACATCCAGTCCTAAGCATATTCATCAATCTACTGAGCAGATTCATATCGTATTTGCTTCTATTGCTTAGTCATCTTTTCTTCATCCACAGTTAATGACCGCATGGAGAGTTCAAAATGACAACTTAATCGTGGAGACAAAGCGTGGGCCTGATTTATGGATAGATCTCCATGCTTTGCTGGCACTGGATGAAGAGGGACAGCCACCACACAACAATCACACTCAGTGGTGTGTGTGAAAGGCATATAGGATGGAGTCATTATTACTCCATGATAATATAAAAGCTGATGGGATTTCATAGGTTTCCCAAGATGAGAACATGTATCTTTCAACTGGATGAAGGAAAAGAATGAGTGGTGAGGGGCAAAACGTGTAGGCTTTGTTGAATATATTTCATTTGAAATTACAGATGAACTTTCAACCTTCTAAGTTCTGATCTCTGCTCCCTGAAAGAATGGTTTGTGTGGGCTCTATCCCAGACTTCTCTGGCTTTCAGCTGATTATGGCCAGTAGGGATCCCAGGCAGGCGATCAGGCCTAGAGCGAGTGTTTATTCCCATGGCTCTTTTCTTGTGAGTTCATTTCAGATGAGTTTAAATTTGACTCAACATCACTGGTTATTTCAAGGTAATTTAACTTTTTTCTACATGACTCTTTTATGTCTTGATGACTGGTCTTTTCCCTTGTCTTTTAGGCCTATGGGTAATGAGAGCCCTGTTCTAACCAGCTCTGAGTTACTGCACAATGCCCTGGTTCGGATCCACCCTACCTACACCTTTGTAAGTAGGACCTTAATTTTAAAAAAAATCCTCTAAAATTTTCCAATTTGAGAGTGCCATCTGTTTCCAATTGGGAAATACACCTCAGGCAGTCTTCTTTCCTCTTAACTGCACTCTGTTCATTATTTAGAGCTCATGCATTCTCAAGTAACAGAAATATTCCAGCTAACCTTGCTTAAGCTGAAAAAGCATAGGGATTTATTAGCATCACTAGAAAGTCCAAGGGATAATTTTGTCATCAGGCATGGTTGATTCCAAGAGCTCACATGATGTTGGCAGGGTTCTCTCCTCTTGGCTTTACTTTGTGTTGCATTCCTTTTTTAGGCAAGTCCTTTCCACAAAGTGACAAATATGGACACTGGCTGTTCTGGCTTATGATGGCTTTGCAGATTACAGTCCTAGGAAAAAGAGGATGGGCGATACTGCAAGCATCCGAACACATGTTGTGATGTGATTCCAATGGTGAACTGTTGGGTGTAGTCGAGGTGGCTTTCCTGGCTGGCATGTTGGCACTCTCGTAGAGTAAATTAACAAACCCACTGCAGTCTGGCAGAGGAGTGGCTGTGAACAGAAAAGAAGATTGCCTGGCTCAGAGGAGGGCTATCTCCCAGCCCTCCACCAGAGCTGGTTCTCTTTGAAATATAGATTTGAAATCAAGGGAGAATATTGATAATAGACGGTATAGGGCAAACCAAAGGCCAGCTTCTCTTTTTAAATGGAATGCTCCTCTCGCTAGAATTGTGTCACATGTCTGCCTCAGAAGGAAAGCTGATTTGGCAAATCCATTTGGAATGGCCTCTCAGCCTCAATCAGATCACCAAACTCAATAGTACTGTGAAGAAGGATTCTCTTGGGTGAAGAGTGAAGTAGAACTGTTCAAAAGATTTCCTAAAAGGCACAAAAGCCCTTTGCCAACTTTGTGTGTCTTTCTTTTTGGTAACCTTGCTACACATATGACTTGGAGCAGTTTGCACGAATCTTTGAGGGTGACGATGGATGCAAAGAAACACACTTGTCTGGGATGTAGGGTGCATTCCACCTGTGATATGAAATGCATAATATGGCTGGATTATAGCAGCAGAGGGAATGGATAGGCTGGGTGGAGTGAGCTCCTGAAGGGAACAGGCCCCCAGTTGCATGATTGGTAGAGCCATGGAAAACCTTTGGGATTCCTTATCCAAGCACAACGTGAGAGTGGCAGGCCTCAAAGACAGCTTTGGCTATGACATTGGTAGATTGGTGTTACAACTGTCTATGAAACAAGTGCCTGGGGTCTAGACAAGGGAATTCACAGTTTACCGGAGAGAAAGTAAGACAGAGATAAAGAAACCGCTCTGTGCTGAAAACAGAATAATATATGCTAAGAAGTGGTAGATAGAATTCATTTGCCTTTTAAATTCTTGTTTGCACACATCGAGCCAGGAACCAAAGTACTGTAAAAATACACATTGCATCTTTCACAGAACAGATAACATTTTGTGACTGGAGATTTTGGCATGTTTTATTCAATAGATATTTGTTAAATTCTTTATTTATTATTGTGTACTTAGTACCTACTATGAAAATTAGTGTGATATAATGGAAAAATATAGGTTTTGTACCTGGCAAGGTAGGTTTTAAGTGTCTTTTCTGTCACTTACTAGCTTTGTGCTTTTGGCCAAATATTGGAACTTCATGCATAAAATGCAGCACACAGCTCCTACCTGCTAGGATTGCTGTAGGTATTAAATCAGGTAACGTGGACAAAGTGGCTGGCACAATGGTTGTGGTACCAACCGATGGCTACTGGCATTACTACCAAATCCTTAGTTAGAAAAGATCCATTAAAACCACGATGACATCATACCTCTAGTTAGTTGACAGGTATGTTAGTATTTACTCCTACCCGCCTCCCCACTTTAAATTATTGAAACAAATGGAGCATGTTAAGGTCCACCAGCTTTTACTTTTTTAAGCTAGTTGGGAAAGGGGCCTGTGGGTTTTCTGTGGTCTGGTTTAACCCCCACTGGGATCAAAAGGTGATGTATGCTTTGTGTGTCAGCCTGGCTCACAGATGCACGGGTGGGGGGCATAGCTTATCTCTGCTGAGACTGAGAAATCTAGATGCAGTTCGAAATTGCTGGTCTACACCATGGGCTTGTTCTTACACATTTCAGTAGCTCAATATTTCATTGTGTGTTTAACTGTCAATGTAGCTTGACCTTTGGATCTCCCCTCATTTTGCCACCATTTAAAGCTGCTGGTATAGAACTTGTTATTGTTTCTACATTAGCAGATGAGAGAGGTGCACTTAAATGGCATATTTGTTCTTCTCTTTTAATGGAATGAGGTAACTCGGGGGGCAGGCTGGCGGGAAGTGCTACAGCAAGTGCACTGGCAGGGCATGTGTGAATTAAGGGCAAGTGTCTCTTTTTAACTTGTATGCACATTATTTAAAAAATGAATGCAGCAAATTACATCTTCCTCATTGTTATGGATGCCTTTGGATTCTTCCTCAGTTTAGAATTTGACTTATGGAAACAATATTTCAAAAGCTGGGATTAGAATTCAATATAAGAAAATACTTTTCTTGACATTTTAAAATCGGAGACAACATATGGTAACTGGTGTCTGTGGATATATTCATTTTGGAAATTTTCTGTTTGCTTTCTGCTAATTCTAATTCAGAGCTAAATATCCGATTCTCATTTTCTTCTCAGTTATCTTGTATTTATAACTTCTTTCTAATTTTCCTACTTACGTAAAAGAGGTATCTTGCGATGTGCATCAACACAACAGCGAACAGGAGGGCCTGGGTAGCTCAGTCAGTTCAGCGTCAGATTCTTGATTTTGGCTCAGGTCGTGATCTCATGGTTCATGGGATCAAGCCTCGCATCAGGCTCTGTGCTGACAGCACAGAACTTGCTTGGGATTCTCTCTCTCCCTCTCTCTGCCCCTCCCCCTTCAAAATAAATTAAGCAACTTAAAAAAAACCTCAGCAAAGAGAAACACAGGGTGCAAAGCAGAAGTACTTCATTTAATTTACCTTTTTAAAAGTTACTTTTAAAAAATCAATGACTTATTTTATAATGACTTATACAACCAAAAAATGGTTTTAATTAGTAAGTGTATTTATATAAAACCTCCATACTATACATTTTCAGGTTGCAAAGGACAGAGGCATGCTCAAGGTACCAAAGATCAGTGTTTGTGGGGAGCATGTGTAGAAGAGTGTGTACAATTGCTAGAACATCATTGGTGAAGGCAGAGTGGCTCTGAACACCTACCTGGTTGTTCATCAAGTTTCAAGAGCTGGTGCCTGCAAATGTTCCATCACTACTGTGATTCAGACACTTCATCTGTGTTTCAACTGCTTCTACTTCTCCTTCTAGTAAGGACTAATGGACCCTGTTGGTGAGTTGGTGACCCTGTAAAGGGTGACAATGACAGAGACAGACTATAGGACAGAAACTGAGCCAGGAGGTATGGTTTGATGCCCTTGATGAAAACTTCTGTATCACAACACCTGGTCAACCTGTGGCTCGGGTACCATCCTTTGACCTAATTAGCTGTTGGCCAGAAGAGCAGGGTCATTTTTATAAAGCATGAGATCACATGCCCGAGAGGCCATCTTATGGTGTCTTATGCCTATTTCCTCTTAGTAGAGGACACGGTCATGGCAAACTTTCAAAGCAAGATAGAGTTCTCTACAGTGTATGTTATTAACTCAAAATATAGACTCTATTTACCTTCCAGGAACTTAAAACACATACCTTATTTCACACCCATTAAGATGATTGATATTAAAAAAGAGACAAAGAAAATAACAAGTGATGGTGAGGATGTGGAGAAATTGGAGCTCTGTGCACTATTGGATGTAAAATAGTGTTGCTGTTCTGGAAGAGTGTATGAGGGCTTTTCAAAAAATTAAAAATAGAACTGCCATATGACCCATTAATTCCACTTATGGGTATATATCCAAAAGAAATGAAAGCAGGATCTTAAAGATATTTTTACAGTTCTGTTCATAGCAGCATTATTCGTAATAGCCAAAAGGTGTAGAGTCAGCACTGGCTGGCACAGTGTAACTGTGAAGTGTGAGGTCCCTGTAACCAGGCTGCCTGGGCTCAACCCTTGCCCCTAGACTCTCAGTGCTATGGGAACCTAGACAAGTTCACCTCTCCTGGCTTCAGTTTCCTCATCTGTAAAATGGGGGTGGTAACACTATTTACCTTATAAAGATTGTTGTGAGGATTACATGGGTTAATACAGCATTTAGAATAATGTCTTCAACATTCCAAGTGATCAGCAAATGGTAGCTGTTCTTACAATTTGACTTTGCATAAAACATAGTTTTCTTCCCCTAAATGAATTAAATACATCAAAATCACTTTGGTAGGTGCATCTTCTTTTACAATCTGATATAAGGAATTTCTTAAAAAAATTTTTTAATGCTTATTCATTTTTGGAAGAAAGAAAGAGTGCCAGCCGGGAAGGGGGAAAAAAAGGAGAAGGAAACACAATCCGAAGCAGGCTCCAGGCTCCGAGCTGTCAGCACAGAGCCGGACACGGGGCTCAAACTACAAACCATGAGATCATGACCTGAACAAAAGTCAGTCGCTTAACTGACTGAGCCACTTAGGTGCCCCTGAAATAAGGCATTTCTAATAGAAAGCCCTAACGTCCTCAACATGAAAGAACAAACACTCTTTGCCTTGGAAATGTAATAGGTTGGTTTCTTTAGGTCAGATGCGGCCATATATAAACCCTTATATTGTACTCTGTTAAGTTAGCAGTATTTTTTGCTTGTAATTATTTTCAATTTCGCCACTAAACGAAAATGTATTTCCACATTGGATACTTTGCTTTCTCTCGTGCAGTCATTAGATTTTTCGCTAACTATCCTCTCTCAGTTATTCTGTGGTTGTGTTTATTGTAGACTGATTTACTGAGCTTCTGAAACATGGCTCGGCATATCTAATTTTGCAAACCAGCCTAGGCTAGACACGGAAGGATCACATTTGCATAATGGTCACAGTACAGCTAAACTTATAGCATTTTCCTTTGCATAACAATGGCATTCAAATTATTATGCTCCTCAAAATATAGCAGTAAACTAACCCAGTCAGGTGCCCCAGTTTAATATAACATACTGTGGCCCTTTTCTTCCTGAACATACCTAATGAGGCTCTTGTTTCTCCAACTTTTTCATGTCACAATCCATAGAGGGCATCTCACACGACTATGCGTGTGTGAGCTTGCTTGTGTATATGAGATTCTTGTTTAAAACAAAAAAAATCTGTTTTCCTGATTTGTTTTGACTCCTATTTGAAATTATTTTCTCAATTTCTATACTTCTTGATGCAATTTAAATAATTTTTAAAGGCCTAGTAAATATATACATATGAGCAGTGACGTTAGCAATTTGTATAAACATATACTATGATTTTAGAGTGTCATGTGCTTTCAAAATTTTTTCTCAGATTAGATATGTTGAGATATTGTCCTTGAATGCCACAGTGTCATGTTGTACAATAATATATGGAAAAATCTAAAGCTATAGGTTTTTGTTGTGTTCTTTTTTCTCTTGAAAAATAGTTATGAGCATGGGATTTGGCATCCTATAAATCCAGCCCACTGCTTTACCATTTGCTAGTCATGGGACTTTGGGAAAATGAACCACTCCAACCTTCAGTTTTCTTATTTACAAAGTGGAGTCATGATACCTGTGTCTGATTACAAGGATTAAGTGTGAAAGCACAGAATATGGCTTCCTTTTCGGGCTAGCTCCCCATCATGATGGCAAGATGGCAAGAACATACCATTATCACGAACATGCACATTATCGTCTTTTACTTACACCTGACTCTTTAAGTAAGTATGAGAAAGAGAGCTGCAAAAAGGCAGAAGCAGATATTCATTTGACGGTCTCAGATCAAATGTAAAATTCACAAAACTATCTCTGTGGCCAGAAGAAAGGAGCATATGAAATGGCTAGGGTCTCATGCCTATTATTATTTAAAGATTTTTTTCTCTTAAACTGCACTGAAGTATAATCTGCCTGTGATGGAATTCACCCACTTTATGTGTATTATTTGATGAGTTTTGATGAATGTATGCTAATGTGGAACCACCACCAGATCAAGGTATAAAACACTTCCATCACCTCAATAAATTCGTCTGTGCCTCTTAGTCCAGCTCTTCCCTGGTCCCAGGCCCTGGCAACCAATCATATACTTCCTGTCACTATAGTTTAATCATTTAATTGAATTTTATATGAATTGAATCAAATGGACTTTTAGGTCTCCCTTCTTTTATTTAGTATGCTAAGGGCTTTTCAGCATGCTGCTGCCTATATAAGTAATTCTTTTCTTTCTAGTTCTGAGTAGTAATTGATTGTATAGATATATAGCGCAATTTGCTTTTTCCATCACCATCTGACAAATTTGGGTTGTTTCCTGTGTTTGGTTATTATGAATAAAACTGGTATGAAGATTCATCACAAGTCTTGGTATAGATGTATGGGTTTCTTTTTGAGGGGGTGGGGGTAGGGTAGGGTATATAACCAGGAGTGAGATTTCTGAGTCATATAGTAAGTATGTATTTAATTTAATATAAAACTGTTGGGCTGTTTCCCAAAGTCGTTATACCATTTCCTCTTCTGACTAGTTGTATATGAAAGTCAGTTGCTGCTCACCATTGCCCATACTTGGTATTGTCCATCTTCAGAATTTTAGGTATTATTTTGGGTGTCTAGTGATATGTAATTGTGGTTTTCATTTGCATTTCCCTAAGACTAGTGGGACTAAGCATCTTATAATTTGCTTATTGGATGGAGTTTCTGTTTACAATTTTTGATTTTTTAAAAATTGAGTTGTGTATCTTTCTATTATCACCTTTAATTCTACACTTATATCTATTCTACATATATTTAGAGTACAAGCACTTTACCAGATATAGGTTTTGTAAATGTTTTCTCCTACCCTGTGGTTTGTCTTTTCATATTCTTGAAGGTGTTTCTTGGAGAGTAAATATATTTTATTTAATATTTAAAAATATTTTGTACTTTTTACATTTTACCAAATAAAACTGTTCCCTCTTCAAGGTCGCACAGATTTTTTTTCCTGTATTCTATTTTAGAAGTTTTAAAATTTTATCTACTATGTTTACATCTATAATCTATTTTGAGTTATGTGTATATGGTGTGAGATAAAGATACAGGTTCATTTTATTGCACACAGCAGTCCAGGGGCACAACATCATTTGTTGAAATAGAATTATTCCCTACCAAATTACCTTAACCTCTACCTTGGAAATCAGTTTACTATATACTTGTGTGTGTTTGCCTCTTGATTCTCTATTATGTTAAAATTGTTCATTTTTTTCTATGTCAATACCAAACTCTCATGATTAACTTTGGATTTATATTAAGTTTTGTAATTGAGTGGTTTAAGTCCTTCAACCTTATTCTTCTTTATGATACTGTCTTAAATATTTTTGGGCCTTTGAATTTACATATAAATTTCAGAATCAGTTTGATAATATTGGCTAAAGTTTGTTGGGATTTAGCTAAAGACTGCAGGGAAGCTACGGGTGGATTTGGAAGAGAATTGACATCTTAAAAATACAAATTTCTGATTCATGAGCCTGGCTTATTTCTCCCATTTATTTTAGTGTTTTAATTTTTTTTAATAGTTTATTGTCAAGCAGGTGTCCATATAACACCCAGTGCTCATCCCCACAAATGCCTTAGTGTTTTTAAATTTCTCTCAGCATTTTTCAGAATACAGGTCTTATACATATGTTGCTGGCTATATCCCTAATATTTCAAATTGTTGATATTATTACAAATGATAGATTAAAATTTTTAATTTCTAGTTGTTCATTGCTAAGAAGTAGAACTATAATAAATTTTTGTGTGTTAACACTGTATTTTGTGATCTTGCTAACTCATATATTAAACTTTGAAATGTTTTCATAAATTACTTAGATTTTACTCATGGACAATCATGTTATCTTCCTTTCCAATCTGTATACCTTTTATTTCTTTTTCTTGATGTAATTGTCTTGTCAGGACATCTAACACAATGTTTAATAGAAATGATATGGTAGACATTCTTGCCTTGTTCTCAATCTTAGAGAGGGTAGCATTAATTTTTTTTTTTTTTTTTACCATTAAGTATGGCATTACCTATAGGTTTTACATAAATTCCTTTTATCAAGTTGAGGAGAATTTCCTCTATTCCTAGTTTGTTTGGAGTTTTTACTATGAATGGGTATTGAATTTTGAAATGTGGCTGTTTTGCATCTATTAGGTTGTTCATATGCGTTTTTCTTTTTAGTCTAACTATATGATGAATATTTGATTTTTTAATAGGTATATTTAAACAATCCTGTATTCCTGAAATCATTCTTTGTCAGCATGTATTATGCAGGAATTTGATTTGCTAGAATTTTGAGAATTTATATATCTGTATTCATGAGAGATGTTAATATTTTTCTTTCTTGTCACATCTTTGTCTATTTTGGTTATAGGACAATGAAAGCCTTATGAAATGTTTCGTGAAGTGTTTTCTTCTCTATTTTCTGGAGAGTTTCTGTAGAATTGGGATTTTTTTTCCCCTTCAATGTTGGTAGTGTTCACCAGTGAAGCCACCTAAGTCCAAAGTTTTCTTTGTGGGAAGATTTGTTAAGTATAAAATTATTTTTTATTTCTTTTCAAGTAAGACTTGGCAGTTGGTAATTTTCGAGGTATTTGTTTATTTCACTTAAGTTGTCAAAGTTATTGGTGTATAGTTGCTTGTAATATTCCTGTATCATCTTTTTAATTTCTCTAATTTCTGTACTGATGTCTCCTCTTCAATTCTAGATATTTAAATTTTTGTCACATTTCTCTCTTTCTTGGTAAGTCTGGCTAGGGGTTTACCAATGTTATCAATTTTAAAATAATGCCAACATATGGGACTATATCAAACTACAAATCTTGCATAGGGAAAGGAATGATTAAAGAAAAGACAACTTATAAAACAGGAGAAAATATTTGCAAATCATTTATTGGATAAGGGGTTAACGTCCAAAATATATAATCAGGTATTATTAATATAGCCACTCCACCTTTCTTTTGATTAGGGTTAACATGTACATCTTATTACATCTTTTTACTTTTAATCTATTTGTAAGTGGATTTCTTCTAGGAAACCTATAGTTGGTTTTGTTTAGTACAATTTGATAATCTTTATCTTTAAATTGGTGTGTTTGGGTGCTTGAGTGGTTCAGTAGGTTTAGTGTCCAAATCTTGATTTCAGTTCAGGTTATGACCTTGCAGCTTGTGAGATCGAGCCCCATGTCAAGCCTTGTGCTGAATTTGAGTTGTGAAAATTTTAAGGATTTATGTATCTGTATTCATGAGAGATATTAATTAATTGTTTTCTTTCTTGACATATTTTGGGACTCTCTCTCCCTCTCTCTCTGCCCCTCTGCCTCCCTCGCATGTGTGTATGTGCTTTCTCTATCTCAAAATAAGCAAATAAACATTAAATTGGTGTGTTTATTTCATTTATATTTACATTTGGTCTGATTCTTCGTTTCCTCTTGGCAGTATACCTTCTGTCATATTCTGAGGGAAGCAACTGTTAAAATTTTACCTTAGAATTATTTCTCCTTGCTCTGATTCTAAGCTAAAGAAGCAAATCTGTTATAATTTTGCATTCCATTTGTTTTCTACAGGTGTACTGGCAACCAGTAAGATCCACTATAGTCTGACTAAAAGTTATATTTCTCACTCATTGACGTTCCTGATTACACAGCTGTCTTTGTAACCAGGTTTAGCCCCAGGAAGCTAATCCCTTGGGAGTGTGCAGCTGTTCTTCAGAGCTGAGGTTTGTGCCTTTGAACATGATTATCGTCCTGAGGCACTAGCACGCTTGGAGGTCCTGAATGGTGTTCTGCCTTCCCTGTAACTAAAATAGGATGTGGTTCTAAATGAGTGTTTCTTAAACAGTGGTCTATGGAGCATTTATATAAGAATCATCTGGGCTGTGTCTTGTAGTGTAGATTCTGGGGCACAAACTCAGGCTAATTGAATTTATCTCTGGCAGGTAGGCCCCAGGAATCTGTAGTTGAGCAAGTTTCCTAGGTGATTTTCATGCACACGGCATTTTAAAAGCCATCATTCAATATTAATGAACTCTGATAATTAAAGAAATGCATCTTCTGTATTTGTTGTAATATTTATACATTTTACTCACGTGTTACTATATTAATGCAAGAGAGAGAATAAATATAGGCAAAAATAAATGTTAAAACATTGAAATTTAAAATAAATAAAAATGAAAGTTATGTTATTTATGTCTATATTCTAATAGTTCTATTTACTCACTTTGGATTCACTTGTTCTTTTTTCAAAGTTTATTTTTATTTATTTTGAAAAAGAGATAAACAGCAAGTGGGGTAGGGGTAGAGAGAGAGGGAAGGAGAGAATCTCAAGCAGACTCTGCGCTGTCAATGCTCAGGACTCAAATCCATAAACCGTGAGATCAGGACCCAAGCTGAAATCGAGAGTCGGATGCTTAACCAACTAAGCCACCCAGGTGTCCCTAGATTTGCCTGTTCTAAACCTTAGGGAAGCTGTCTAGGCCGAGGTTTATTTTCAATAATTTTATAAAAAGGAACCAACCCAAGTGCTCCAAATGAATTATTGGGAGTATTGTCTCTCAACCATGATAATACCCAGGCTATACCCCAGACCAATTAAATCTGAATCTGGGATGAGACTCAGGCTTAAGTATTTTTAAAAGTTCCCCATGCAATCTCAATGTGCAAAAAGGTTGAGAATGTTGCTATTGGAACAATGCTGCTTTAACGTTAACATACATAGGAATACCTGGAGAGCTTGTTAAAACACATTCTTGGGCTCTATTTGATAGGCAGTGGCGGAGGGGAGGGGGTTCACTGATTTCTTTTCTAACAAGCTCCCAGGGAAGCTGATGCTATCGGTTTATAGACCACTCTCAGTAGCACTGTATCACAGGGAAGGCGAAGCCACTCTAAACTTCTTCCAGCTCTTCACTGGCTCTGCCCAACTTTTAGTAATTAAAAATTTAGACTCAGCCTATACCTATATTAATGAATCATTCCTTTGGGAATATAATAATTACTTTAAAATGGCTTCATCATAGTCTCTATTTTACATATTTGAGAAAGACCAATTATCACTCACTGTTTACTGCAATATCCCGGTCATAAATGCTGTGACCTAAATTAATTAATATCATAGCCATCTTATCTTGGCCTTGTGGTGACCAAGACACATCAACAAGTTTTGTTTGTTTGTTTTATAATGTTTACTTATTTTTGAGAGACAGAGCATGAGCAGGGGAAGGGCAGAGAGAGATGGAGACATAGAATCTGAAGCAGTCTCCAGGCTCCAAGCTGTCGTCGGCACAGAGCCCAAAGCGGGGCTCGAACCCACTAACTGTAAGATCATGACCCGAAAGGAGGTCAGACGCTTAATTGACTGAGCCACCCAGGCACCCCCATCAACAAGTTTATTAAACTACCTTTTCTCCTTTACTGAAAATTTTAATATCATATAGTCTGTATAAGGTGGAGCTTGATTCCTATGACTGAAAGTCCTTTTTATTTCCAGAATTAGGTCTTCCTGGAGTTCTTTGGTACCAATTCTCAAATCTCAAAAGTAGAGACAGAGGAAATAGGTGTGAGGACGCTCAGTTCCAGTCTGACTTTGCCATTAAGTTCTCTGTGCATGTCTAAAAAAGACATGTTCAACTTTCTTGGCCTCATGTTCTTTATAAAATAAGGAGTTGGACAGGTGAATGTTTTTAAGTTCTTCTTCAGTTCCAAAATTGTCTTCTCTGTAATTTTACAAACTACCAGGCCCAGGTTACTATGTGAGTTTGTGTTGATTCAGTAATTCTGTATACTAAAATCAAAGGTAGTTCAAATGCTTAGCTCTCTGGAGATTTACTTGTCAGCTTTTAGGGTAGAATGAGCACAGTTAAAATGGGTACAGTTTCATGGCGGCTTTGCTTGATTCTGCTGGGGCTAGGAAACCTTTCCAGAGAATCACCTCAACAATGAAAATCACCAATTTCAATCTTCCTTTGACAAAACAAAAGGACTCTGTTATGCTGACAGAAATTGTATCCTGTATAAAATCCTGGGTGTCAAATAAAGAAACTCGATAACATTATTGCCAGATTAAAAAAAAAAAAGATTAGTGATTTTTAATAAGGTTACAAATTGGAGTTTCTAATCTGTTACCCGATGTAGAGCTGATAGGTAATTGACAGCCAGCTTTTGCACAGGAGGGATTTAGTATATGACTGATTTTAAGGACTAACAGGCTAGTAACACAAAAAGCTTGGGAAAAATAAAAGTATTATAGGTGTTTGAAAGAAAAAAGTGGATTATAAAACTCACTTTTGATTACTCAATAATTCCACTTCTGGACATATTTCCCAAGGAAATAATTAGAAATGTGGTAAAAACTGTATTCATGAAGATGCTGAGGGTAAGTTCATATAAATATACAATAGAAAAATATTGGAGCAGCTTAATAATGTCCACTAATGGAGTAGTTAAATGAATTACTGCATCTACAGGTCTGAATAATATGAAGACGTAAACTGAAATATATTGATTATGCAAAAACATGGAAAAATAGTTATAATCTGGTTACTGATAAAACCCAAGTATGGATTATGAACTATAGTAATCGCGATACAAAATCGTGAATAGTGAAAGGTGGTAAGAGTCTATACGTTATGGATTGGTTACATAAGAATAAAGAGGCTATGGGTGACTTTCCCCTCTACTTTCCCAGCTCTCCATAATGTTTCTGGGATACCTTCATATCACAGTGGTTCAGAGCACAAATGTTGCAGCCATATGCCTGTGTTCACACCTGGCTCCACTTCTTACCACCTGGTGAATTTGCGAAGTTATTAACCTCTCCTCTCACTTTCCTCATTTCTGAAGTGAGTATAATTGTAGCAACTCTATCACAGATTGTGAAGATTTAATGAACTTATATAAAATCACTTAGATTTTATATGTGTTTATTTATTTGTTATATGTGTTTGCTATTTATTACTGTTTAAAATGTCTTTCTTATTTCATCTATAATGTCTTTTCTATCGATAGAAACATTGCACCTTTTATTTTTTTAAAGAGAAAAAAATTTCTTCCTCAAATCACTTGGCCCCTCTGACACATTACACCACTTCCCGACAATTTGGGAAAAATTACTGGTAAAGTTTATGTATTTTATACATAGTCCCTGCTCTGCTCACACTCTCGCTCCATATATTATTTCTTGGAAAGTTTCTTACAGTACACTTAGATACAGCAATCGATTTACAGGTGCTCACATAATTATGAGCATCCGTAATTACCACTGAAGTTAAAATGAGATCTTTGATTTCTTTTTGCTTGAGTCTCTGAAATCACCAGAGTTCTTTGGGTATCTTTGCCGTGCGATGATCCTGGTCAGCAAATAAGGAAAGCTGCGTTTTTTAAACAACAGTCTGTTATAAGCAATTTGATTTCAGAAATTTCTGGGAACGAGAATCTGACTTTACTTTTTCTAAAACTTCTTGGCACAGAATTTGTTTCCATAGTTCTAAGGCAATACAGAAGAACCAAAACTCAAACTCATTAAAAAATCAGATAAACAAAAAGCTTTTAAGTAAACTTCTAAAATGAGAAAATAGCTGGAATAGTTGGAAGAGGAGGAGACCTAGGTATTGATAAACATTAGTAGTGACATGTAGATATTTCTAAATATTTAGTTAAACATTTTATTTTTAAAAATTTTTTAATTTTTTTAATGTTTTATTTATTTTTGAGAGAGAGAAAGACAGAGTACCTGTGGGGGAGGGGCAGAGAGAGACACACACACAGAATCCAAAGCAGGCTCCAGGCTCGTGCTGACTGCTCGACGCAGGGCTTGAACTCGTGAACCTTTGAGATCATGACCTGAGTCGAAGTCAAATGCTTAACCAACTGAGCCACCCAGGCTCCCCTTTTTAAAAATTTTATTTATTTATTTATTTTTATTTTTTAAATTTTAAATGGGAAAAAAGTTCCTTGGTCCACGGCTACTTTGTCCCTAATGCAGCTCCACGGAGACAACTCCCCCCACCCCTTCCTACTGCTACTACTTCCATAAATTTAAATAATGTGCTAGTACTTCTAGGTCTTGATTTTTTTCTAATCTGACAAATTGTTTTACCTGGCAAATTAGTGCATTTGTATGTGTAACGGCTGCTTGTATATTTGGAATGATTTCCCAAATCTTATTTCGTATTCTTTTTCTTCCGTGCTTTACCCTCCCTCCATCAGTTTCTGTCTTTTTGGATTTATCAAGATTTTTAAAATTTTCTTATTTGCTTTAGTTAGTTTAAAAGTTATGCATTATATGTCTGTGGTAATTTGACTTAAACTGATTGATTTTTGAATGTGAAGGAGCACCTGGGTGGCTCAGGTCATGATCTCTTGGTCGTGAGTTTAGCCCTGTATTGGGCTCTGTGCTCCCAGCTCAGAGCCTGGAGCCTGCTTCAGATTCTGTCTCCTTCTCTCTCTGCCTGCCACTCACTCATGCTCTGTCTCTCTCTGTTTCTCAAATATAAATAAACATTAAAGAAAACCCCAACCCTTTAAATGTCAAACCAAATTTTTAATTTGCATATGAACCCAATCTTGTCATGATCTAGTATTGTTTTCATACATTGCTGTTTCCAACTTGCTAATACTCTAGAACGTTTTCTATCTGTATTTATAAGATTGGCCTCTACTATTCTTCCCTTTTACTGAGATTGTTGGGATTTGCCACCCGGGCAATACTAATTCTTAACATTAGTTGAATCAGTTGAGAATTAAAACACTTTTCAATTCTTTGGAGGAGGTTGTGTACAGTTAGAATTCTCCTTCCTTAAATGTTTAGTAGAACTCAACTCAGCAGTGGAGCAATGTAGACCTCGAGTTTTTGTGGTAGAAAGTTTTATACTACCGACCTGATAAATTAACATTAAAATGTTTTAAGAACTTATTTCAAACAAATTAAAAACTTTTGTTCATAGAATCTGTAATGATGTTATGCATTTTCAGGACTGAACTGTATCTCTCTCTCTTTTTCCGTCAGCCTGTTAATATTAATAGTTGTATCAGTTACTTTTGACCTTGTGACCCTGTGTATTATGTATTTGTTTTCTATTTTATTAATATCGGCTTTCATTGAAATGATTTTCCTCTAACTTCTTGTGAGGGACTCCTAGCTCCTTTATTGAAGGCCACCCGTTTCTCTCTACATAGTGATTTCATTGCAACCTGGGAATTTCAATAGGAAGTATTTTCAGATTTTACAAAGAAGTGGATTGGAGTGAAGCAAGAGATGGGCTGTGGTAGATGCTATGATGTAGTTCCTGATCACCCTGCAAGAAATCATTGATCTCTTATTTGCTGAGAGTCTTTCTGGCAGAAGGCCTGAAGCTGGAGGCCCCCTTCCTGTACTACCTTGACTGGTGAGTGTGCCTCACTCAGGGTTATGCTTCCTTCTTTGGGCTCTCTACACCTACTGCCTGACTGTCATGGGATAGAAATCCCTGACCCTCCATGTTTATAGCAGCATTATCAACGGTAGTCACGTTATGGAAAGAGTCCAAATGTCCATCAACTGATGAATGGATTAAGAGGTGGTATACGTAAACAATGGAATGCTACTCGGTGATGGAAAAGAATGAACTCTTGCCATTTGCAACAACGTGGATGGAGCTGGAGGGTGTTATGCTAAGCAAAATAAGTTAGTCAGGGAAAGATTGATATCACATGATTTTACTGATATGGGGAATTTGAGAAACGTAACAGATGATCATAGGGGAAGGGAAGGAAACATAAGATAAAAACAGAGAGGGAGACAAACCATAAGAGACTCTTAAATATACAGAGGACAAACTGAAGGTTGATGGGGAAGAGGGAGTCAGAAGGTAGGGGAAGTGGGTGATGGGCATCAAGGAGGGCACTTTTGCAGATGAGCACCGGGTGTTACATGTAAGCGATGAATCACTGGATTCCACTCCTGAAGCCAAGACTACACTGTATGTTAACTACCTTAAGAATATATTAAAACAATAATAAAGATAAATAAATAAATTCCTGACACTCCCCAATTTGGAACAACACTTACAGATCAGCTTCAAAATTCCCCCTAGAGTCTGCTCAGGTCTCTGTTGAAATTTCATGGCTATACTTCTTCTGTCCAATATTATTTTCTTCTTTTTATTCATGCAGATATTGATCCTAAGGGTTCTCTAAAAATCCCCTGGTATGGTGATCTCTGTATCATTCTTCTTCTCAGGGAATTAGATCTATGAGAGAAGACTTTCTGGGAAAAATGATATTCAAGCTGAGAACTAAAGCAGGTGTATGGAAAAATATACGTGGTAAGTACCAACAGCTAGCTCACTGGGTTGGGAGTAGAGGTGTGGGCATGTGTATGTGTGCTAAAGTGGAGGGGTGATGGGGAAGCATGGCAGTATGAGAGAAAGATCTAGAAAAACATGCTTACCTAAACCACAGAGGAGTTTATAATCTACCTTGAGAAGTTTTGGGCCTTAGATCCCATGAGCAGTAGTAAAGTTGTAGGTCCTGGACACGGTTCATTGACTAGAAGGGCTAGGTGGGAACTCTTTGCCAGACAGAATTCAAGAATATAAGTGGAGCCAAATTCCATTCAAGAAGTAAAGATATTACCATTTCTTGAACTATGATAGCACTTAGCCAACAACAAATGTTTGCAGATAGAAATGATCACTCAGTGATTCCAGAGTGTTTAACTATCCAGTTCTTCATCAGAAGTCCATTTCACTGTTGACTTACCCAGCAGGATTTTGGAAAATGTTTTTACTCTACTGGGACCATGTAGCCTTCTATTCTTATGGCCTGCAGGCAAATGGCACCCACAGGGAAAATTCTACCGCACGTTGTCAGTTCTCAGATATGCAACAAGCTCACTGCTGTGCTTTATTAAAGGCATAAATCTGAACTTGTGCTGCATATGTACAAAGGAAATTTGATTTGTACATCTTTATAACATCAAAGAGTTACTCCAGTTTCCAAAGGGAGCCTATTTACTGTCTCATTAAAGGAGCAGCTCCACAGTAAGGTTTTCCGATAGGTGGCGTCACTGACAGCTCGGAGTTCCCTAGGTGTTCAGTGCGCTGGAGAATGCAACATCATCATAAGGAAAATCCAAGCTGATACCTATTTCATCATAAGGAAAATCCAAGCTGATACCTATTTCTTCAATTGTCAATAATTTATCAGGCATGGAAAAGGACCTAATTTTTTATTATTATAAAAAATGCAGTAAAAACAGGCTTTTTGTTTGGAAAAAACCTCTTTAAGTATTCAGAGAATCCACGTAGAAGCAGGTGGCAGAGGGAGAATGCAAGGGGAGGGGGTGGGGAAAGTAAAAGGATATCTACCTTTGGTTGACTGGAGAGAAAAATGATGATGTTTTTTATAAAGATTTGAATAAGCGCTTCAAAGATCCGCCACCAGCAAGAAAGGTCAACAGAGTCCCTTTGATAATGGATTCAGTGGAAAGTAGCAAATCCTGTTGCATAAATACTGGACTTCAAAAGCAGTATTGCAACTCCTGAGTGACAGGTTGTTAACCTCACCAGTTCAGTGGATCTAGGAGAAAACAATGTTTGCGTGTAGAGTTTCATCAAAAGAATTGGTAGGCACAGGGCTATTTTGCGGTGTAGCTTGTCACGGGGAACTTATTTCTCACCCATGTGGTAATCCATGAGGATTAATCATATGTTCCCATATACCTACAGCAGAGGCTGGGAAATGTAGTCTGTGACTGTGAAGCCACTTCACAAGGTCACCTCTGTGCTCTGGTAACATAGGGGGCAGTTAGTTAACTCTCTTCCACTTGAGCCATCGCTGTCCTCGGAAAATTGCAACAGATCCCCTTTTGATTGGCTTTTCTGATAATTCCTGCGTGGAAAGGCAAACATCTAATGTATATCCAATCCTCTGTATTTAGGGGGAAAAAATGACTATATTCAGTTCAATTGAATAAAAATTGTTATACTAAATATTATAGGGATCTGATGTTGTTGAGGTTCAATTTTAGTTTCTGTGAATAAGATATTGTTAGAGACTTCAGGGAACTCTTAGAGAATATATTCTAATTACACTCAATTTCAATAAAATGCAGTAAGTACTAGTCTCTTTTAAGAGTGCTAGATGTTTATTCTTCCTATAACTGAAATGAGGCATCATTCATTAGAGGACTTTTGGAAGCTCAGATACAATTGCACTGACATTTGAGTGAAATTTTTTATATCACATATCAATAAGTGAAACAAATTTTATAAGATCTTAGTATATCTCACACACACACACACACACACACACACACACACACACACAGTGGAATATTCCTCAGCAATCAAAAAGAATGATACCTTGCCATTTGCAACAACATGGATGGAACTAGAGTGTATTATGTTAAGCAAAATAAGTCAGAGAAAGACAAATATCATATGATTTCACTCATATATGGAATTTAAGAAACACAACAGACCATAGGGAAAGGGAAGGAAACATAAGATAAAAAGAGAGAGGGAAGCAAACCATAAGAGACTCTTAAATACAGAGAACAAACTGAGGGTTGCTTAAGGGGTGATAGGTGGGGGGATGGGCTAAATGGGTGCTGGGCAGTAAGGAGGGCACTTGTTGATATGAGCACTGGGTGTTATATGTAAGTGATGAATCACTCAATTCCACTCCTGAAACCATTATCACTCTATATGTTACCTAACTTGGATTTAAATAAAATATAACAATTTAAAAAAAGATTTTAGCATAGCTCTAAAGTGTAACCAAATAGAGAACTTTACATTGCACTGAAAATGTCTGATTTTGAAGAAAACTCTTCTCGGTTGTGTCTTTCCAAAGTGGAGGGACAGCAGACTCAGACTAGCCGATGTGATTTTTATTCCATAACACATCACAGGCAGTCAGTCTTCTACTGACAACTAATAATTGATATTTTGTCATAGTGAGCCCTAGTTCAAGTTTTCCATAGCACTAAGGAGTCTGACATGCCAGGTAACAGCCCAGCCACAGCACGTACAATAAATGCTCTGTCTTTCTTATATCATTAGTTGCTGTGTTCTTCAGTGTCCTCCACAGCCCAGAATTACTACTCCTAATTCCAGAATCAGATGCATTTTTGGATCTTCAGATGGAATTAGATATTGTAATGGAAATAAATTAAACCCCAAAGGCCTGATTCTGCCATTGTGTGACCTGAAATATGCATTTAACCATCCAGTGCCATAGTTTCCTCATGTGTGGAAGAGTCTCACGGTAACGAAGCTTCAATGTTCTACATATTTTGTTCAGTGAGTCTATTACTCTAGTAAATTTCTGTATAATTATGTTGTCTATGTAGGAAATTCCAATGGAAAAAAAAAAGTCCAGTGGATATAGGCTATAGCCCTTTTGTTATTTAGGTACGATTTGCCTACTTGTTCAATTTGGAAATCAGTTGTTTACACTACTTTCATTTATGTCTTTAGCTTCTTCTGTGCTGTATCTTTTTTATCTCCATAAGTACAAATTATCGACTACCTGAAGCTAACTCCATAAGCTATGAGCTTAAAAATTGCACAATTCTTGTGTTTGGCAGTACTCGAAGGAGGAAGATAATGTATTGCAAATAAATAGGCTTGGTTTGGGGAATGCTTCCAATTTTGAATCCTTGGCAATGTTGGACTTCCACTGGAAAATAAAATTAGCCAAAGCTCTAGCTCAAAATCTTTTGAAAGATAAAGCTCTGGGGCTTACTCTAATGTAGTCAAGGTGTCCATGTGCCTGAGTATGGCTAATAATAAGTTCCCTGGAAAATATGATGAAGACGCTGGCAGGTTATCAAAGTTCAACAAAAATCAACTTCATGCCCATCAAAGAGTACCATTTCCAAAACAGATCGGTGGATTTTAGGTTTATTGTTTCATTTGGAATGTTCAGTTTGGGAGTGTGGGAGGAATTTTTCATCATCATAGGGAAGGGGACATTAAGCCTCACCTCCCACATCCAGTGTGTACCCTCTTGATGCTTTATCTTAGCATCTGAGATTCAAAGTAGCTTCCTCCAAAGCAAAAGGCCACCCAGGAGCTGGAATGAAAGGAGCACGCGGAGGAATTTGCGGCAAAATTTGGCCACAGTCCCGGAAAGCCCCCCCTTCCTGCATTTTTTCAGAGTGTGGGGTAATATTTGAGTGTCTGTTGTGTGATAGATATTCTATCCCCCAGACTCAGTCTTGAGGAATTCTGGAATAGCATTGTACTTCTTCTCGGAGTGATTGGACTTCAGAAGTGAATAAAGGTATTACTCGCCTATTCCAAAATTTAGAGAAACTGATGAAAATATTTCAGATCATAAGAATTTCCCTACTAATCCAGCTACATCTCAAGTTCATAGAAAAAGGGTTTAATTTTCATAACTGAAAAAACTCCCTTTCTATTCAGGAATTATGTAACTTCCAGCAGTCATCTTCAACTAAGAAGATGAAATGAAGGTTGAATCAAAGTCACCTACGACTTTTCTCAACTCACACATTCTCTCCTTTCAACAGGCTCCATTTTTCTCCCCAAGAAATTCTAGCACATTCTTGCCTGTGGGGCAGCACGGTTAGAATCTGCCACTGGAATCAATAGTTACTTCTAAGAGTGGGTTGTTATATCTCCTCTATGCTGGAGTGGGAAAAAGGTTGAGAAACAGCTCTGCTGTCTTAGAACATTTCTTGACAGTGTCCCTCGCCCTATGGGGATCTGTGAAGTTAGTAATGGAGCCCTGCAGGTGATGTTCATTGTTTTTTTAAAGTAACCTTATGGAACCTTTGTGTCTACCGACAATAAAGCTGTTCTAGCTGCTGGCTGAAACCTGGTCTCTCGTCTTCAAGCTACAATTACATCCCATCGTGGTGATGAGATAACTGTTGCAAGCTATGTGGAAGCTCTGACGAACATTTGCATGTTCCTTGATGAATAAGAATGGAAAGAAGTGAATTGCTATTTAATTAAGTCTAGTCATTTCACAGACTGTTTCAAAACATGGGACATAGAGAAGAAAAGTAATTAAAGGCATGTGGCACTAAAACATTTGGAAACCACTGACCTCAAATGAGGTAAGATTCAGCACAGGGGACATATCTGTTGATTTCTTTTTAATCAATAACTTTGTTATTGATAGTAACATCTATAAATACATCTCTCTCTCCCCACCCCCCATATATGTACACAGATTTATATTTTGTTCTGTAATAGGTAGGACTGAAGAAAGAACAGATCTGCTAAGTAAGGATAGAGCTCTTTATATATTGACAGCTGTATCATTTTTTAATTTTAATTATGATCTTTTAGAATTATTCATGTTTGATTAATCTCCAGTAAATTTGAATTCCACACCCTTGCTCTTCCTGGAATGGATGCTGTGGGTGGTGAGATCGTGGGAGGCTCAACTTCAGAATGCATTTTTACAAAATTACTATCATCAGTAAGTTCTGGGTCTTACATAAGGTATGAATGATTGACCTTAAAAATATATCTGCAACTACGATGCTTATTAATATAGTTCTTACTGCTTTTTGTATAATGGATGATAAATGAAAGTTTGGGCATTTGGGTGTCTTTCTTTCTGTAGAATTTAGCAAGAATTTCTACCAGCAAGCTATTATTAAGAAAATCATTACCAAAGAAAGAAAATCATGGTAGGAGACCCTGAAAGCTACCAGATTTTAACTTTTGGAGAGCAGCAGAAAGCAATTAGTCCTTTTAAAAATTTTTATTCTAATACCAATCAGAATTGAAGGGGGGAAGGACAAGGCGGCGGCGCTTTGTTAAGTGGCAGTGAGGAAGGCAGCCATGAGAAAGGTGACAGATTCCAGATGAATAAATATCTAGGTCTGTTGGTTTGATCGTTAAGGTGTCAGTAAGAAAACCGTGGGAGAAGGCGGGCCTCCTGATTTTCCTCTATGGAAGAAAGGTATCTTTTAATTCTGGGATGAAAGTGCATTCTAGAAGAAATCTGCTTTTTAAGACAATCGCCAACAGGTTGTGGAGATTCCAGGTCGTCCTTCTGAACAGACAGAATACGTACATCACCGATAACAACCTCGACTCATTCACATATTTAACAAGATTTCAGGCCTCTTGGAGTCATACTGGGCTAGATGATTTATTCAGTTAGTGGTCCTAACGACTCCTCAGTCAGATTTTAAGAAAAGGAGGTTCAACGGAGAAAGAAAAGAAATAAAGGATGCAAACTTTTGCACTTTGTGAAATAATCTATGAATTCATCTTTTTGAAACCCCTTTTTCATCCCTGCGTGTTCCCAAGGTAAAGCAGGACCAATACTTGGAAACTTGAAAGCAGTTTGATATCTGTCCCACTTCACTTCACGTGTAGAATATCTGTTCTCAACCAGCGTGCAATCTATCTAGATTGCCAGGAGCGGGGAAGTGCATGATGCAGGAACTTGAGAACCAACATAAGGTAGAGGCTTTCTTCCGTGGGCCACTTAATCAAAGGCTCAGAACAGTCAGGAAGAGAGTCTTCCAGGTTTACATGTGCTCTGAGAGCCTAACAAACAATCACAGGGAAAAAAAGTCAGAGATCGTTGCCAAAGTTATCCTCATCCCACTTTGAACTTCTTAGTGACTTTTTTATCCTTTGCCTTCTTCCTCCCCAACAGAGTACTTAGCATAGTGCTTGGCATGCACATCAGCCTCTCAACAGTCATGAGCACATTGGAAGTCTGTTAAGTTTGAAGTAGTGGGGTCGAGAGGGGGTGAGGGCCACGCAAACATACCACTTGGACCTGCTGTGGGAAGCATACGTGATGGAGGTCTCGCTGCTCCCTTCTGAACCCCTCCTTCTGGTGCTAAGGGAAGCCCATGTCTTCAAAGGCAGGACTCCCCTCGTAGATGACTTTGGCCTGCAGACTGTAGGCCTGGCTGATACCTTGAGAGTTGTGTTGCAGCATGGGACTCTCCCTACCAACCCTCCTTCCTTTCTCTCTCCTTCTGCAGGAATCATACCTGCAGGCCCCTCGGAAGCCTTCCCCTGCCTCCTCCAGCTTGGCCCCGTCTGCCCCTCACAGGGTTAATCTCTTGCTGTCTAATACTGTGTTGGCATCTGCTCCTCCAAGGGCCTGAGCAAACATAAGGAGTAGACTCCCACGGTTTAGAGCTCTAACTCTGAATATAAATAAGGCATTAGGGAAAACCGAGGCAGATATCCAAATGGAATTCCAAACTGTGCTTGGCCACCCCCTCTCTCCCTTAACTCTTTTACCACTTCCCAGACCTTGAGCAGGGATCAGCCAACTATGTTGTAAAGGGCAATATAGTAAATGCTTTATGCTTACGGGTGAGAGGGTCTCTGCACAAGTACTTAGCTCTGCTACTGTGGTGTCACAGCCGCTGGAGACAATACGTAAAGGCATGGACATGCCTATGTTCCTGTGTTTACTTAAAAAAACAGGTGGCAGGGCATATTTGGCCTGTGGTCATAGTTTGCTGACCCCTGGTCTTTCAAGTACTCATTGGAGATTTCCTTTGGCTCACTGATTCAGTCATTTATTAAGACCTCTGAAAATTGAGAAGACCTTGAGAAACCTTAAGAAAAAAAAAAAAAACCTTAAGAAAGCTAAAAAGAACAGGAGGATCTGTGTTCTGGCATCTACTTCCTTAGAAACACCTCACTCCGCAATCAGCTTTCAAGGCTCCCCTCCTTGGGGATCTTGTGAGGGCCCCGTGGTGCCCACTCCCCAGCTCTTTTTCATTTTGCTTACAAATTGCTAAGTACTCCACTTCCCATTCTAGCGAATGAAGCTTTGTTTTTGTGGTTGTTATTGTCACTGGAAATTTTAAAACCTGAAACATAACAAGAAGATGACTACATCTTATAAAAGCTTCTAGCAACTACAATAGGAGTCACCATGGCAACTCACAGTTTTTTGGATTAAAGCATTTTGGAGTGGGAGCTGATGAGAAAAAAAAAAGTTGCACGAAGCCAACTGAGGTTCTGACTTTAGCTAGAAAAATATCCCAAAGTTTTCCCAGAGGTGTAGGAGTTGAGGGAAAGGAAGCAGAGCTGATGAAACTCCCAGGGGCTGAGAACAAACTCAGGTAGGAAGTCAGTCAATCAAACAGCCAAGAAGTGGGGTGCCTGGGTGGCTCAGTAGGTTAAGCCCCTGACCCTTGATTTCAGTTTAGGTCATGATCTCACAGTTCGTGAGTCCAAGCCCTGTATTGGGCTCTGCGCTGACAGATTCTCTCTCTTGGGATTGGGGTTCTCTCTCTCCCTATATCTGTCCCTCCCCCACTTGCACCAACTCTGTCTCTCTCAAAATAAATAAACTGAAAAAGAAACCAGCCAAGTACTCTGCAGCTCCAGGTGGGATGGGAAGATTTCGTCTCACTGATTATGCTTAATTGGTGGGGAACATGGGTATATTGTGATTAATGTTAACATACTTACTGTTGCTTCATTTCTCTCCCTGCCTAGATGGTCTACTTTGATTGGACCATTCTCAAAGAAAGGATTTAGAAAAGGGCACTGGGCCTGTTTGGATTTCCTTTGGGACTTGTTCCAAACTCCAAGAAGGAATGTAAGAAAATGGCCTCCATTCTTGGATGTGGGGTGGTGGCAACATAAACCTTGGCTCTATCTTCTGAGAGAGATTCATGACCCAGAATGGATTTCCAAGCCATTCCTCTGTTTCTTGGCATCTCACCCTGATCTTTTGTCCTTTCCTCCTTCTTTGTTCTTGTTGAGGACTGAGGCAGAGCCAAGGCTGCAAAATAGCAATAGGTGTTAAAGCTTCATTTACAGAGCCTCTTAAAATGATGACAGTGTGCAATACCTTTTTTTTGTTTTAAACAGTTCCATGTATTTAAGTAATCTCTACACCCAACGTGGAGCTTGAACTCATGACCCCGAGATCCAGAGTTGCATGCTCCACCAGCTGAGCCAGCCAGGTGCCCCAACAGTGTGTGATCCTTTTAATGAAGCACCCGGAGTTATGAGGCTTAATCATCATATTAGTGGTAACATAGCATATAATAAATAAAAATCATTAGCAACTACAATAATAGTTATACAGTGATGGACTGAGTATGACCTCAATGACTACTACAGTCATAATGAAATGTGTATCATCCCATTGAATTTTCACAGTATCCACTCTAGCTGCCATTTTACAGATTAGAACATTTGTTCTCAGAGTTTAATTCTGATGAAATGATTTAACAAAAGGCATAAAGTTGATAATTCAAAGAATGGAAATTGTTGGCTAGTTTGGCTTCCAATGACAGACAAGTGGATAGGCTCTGAATTCTGGAGCCAGATGATCTGGGTTGGAATCTCAGTCTTATGCCTTGCATGATAAATTGCTCAGCTTCTGTGTGTCTGTCTCACAGGGTTGCTGGGATGATTAAATGAGCATTGTTTGGATAATATGTAGAATCATGTTTGGCATATATACTACATCAGTGCTTGTAATACTACCACATTGCTTTCAGGAAGTTGAACGTATTAGGTGACTTTAGGAACAGTGCTTGATCTCCCTGAGCCTCATTTTCGATGTAACTGCAAAATGGAAATAACAATAGTACTTATGTCGTAGCTGCTTACAAAGTTAATTGGACTTGATTTAAAGACCGTATATAGTACCTGGGACTTATTAAGGGCTCTATTCTGGTAGCTCCTTTTTTTTGTTTTTAACATTTATTTATTTTTGGGAAAGAGAGAGAGAGAGAGAGAGACAGAGCATGAGTGAGGGAGGGGCAGAGAGAGAGAGAGAGAGGGAGGGAGACACAGAATCTAAGCAGGCTGCAGGCTCTGAGCTGTCAGCACAAAGCCCAATGTGGGGCTCAAACTCAGGAACCGCGAGATCATGACGTGAGCCTAAATCTGACACTTAACCAACTGAGCCACCCAGGCACCCCCTGGTAGCTTTTGAAGTAGTCCAGGTTCCCTGGAAAACAGAACAAACAAGATATATGCATGTATATATACATGTATGCATTTACTATAAGGAGTTGCCTTATGCAACTATAGAGACTGAGAAGTAAGTCCAACATCTGCAGTCAATCAGCTGGCAAACCAAGAGAGCTGAGAGTGTGAATTACAATCTGAGTCTGAGTCCAAAGGCAGAAGGTGTATGTCCCAGCTCAAAGACAGTTAAGCAGAAAACATTACTGGGGTGCTTGGGTAGCTTATTTGGTTAAGTGTCTGCATCTTGATTTTGGCTCAGGTCATGATCTTGCACTTCTTGGGATCAAGCTTCATGTCAGGCTCTGTGCTGACAGCACAGTGACTGCTTGGGATTCTCTCTCTCTCTCCTCTCTCTTTCTCTCTTCTCTCTCTCTCTCTCTCATTCTGCTCCTCCCCTACTTGCACTCTCTCAAAAAAAAAAAAACTTAAAAGGAAAGAAAACATTCCTTCTTATCCTTTTATTCTATTTAGGCTTCAATAAGCACCACCCACTTTAAGGAGGGTGGTCTGCTTCTCTCAGCCTATCCATTCAAATGTGAATTTCATCCAGAAACACACTCAACAGACACATGCAGAAGTAATGTTTGTAAAGGATTGAATGTTCATATCCCTCCAAAATTCCTTAGTTAAATTCCTAACACCCAACATGATGGTTTGGGAAGTGGGGAGGGGGGGCTTTGGGAGGAGATTAGATCACAAGAGTGGAGTCCTTATGGATGGAATTAGTCCCCTTGTAAAAGAGACCCCAGAGAGAGAGATCCCTTGCCCCTTCTACCATATGAGTTTACAGCAAAAAGATGGCCATAGAGGAAGCAGATCTGTAACAGACATTGAATCTGCTGGTGCCTTGATCTTGGACTTCCAGCCTCCAGAACTGTAAGAAATAAATTTTTGTTGTTTATTAGCCCCTCAGTTTATGGTATTTTTGTTATATCAGTCCGAATGGACTATGACAATGTGTAACCAAATATGTAGGTACTCCATGGCCCAGTCAAGCTGTTACATGAAATTAACCATCCATGTTATTATGGTTGTTTTTACCGCTGTTGTATTATCTTGTGTGGAGGCAAAATCTATGTAAGAACATCAATCAGACCAATATTGAACTATAGTCAGTGTAAATAGTTAATATGGAAAAAATGTGTATGATATTTAAAATTTCTTCAGAGAACACACATATTATTCAAAGATTAATAAAAGATAATTTCAACCATATTTTAAGGGCATTGCTTTTGGTTGAAAAGATAATTTCAACTGTATTTTAAGGACAATGTTTTTCATAGCAATGCACCTTATTTGGGTATTAGACACTTAAGAATAATAGGTTGACTGAAAAGACAGTAGCCTCAAAATAGACCAATGTGTAAACATATCAGGACCTCCCTTAAGTGTTGGAATTTTAATGCATCAGTTGGACAGCAGGCTTTGTAAGTTGCTAAATTAAGACAGAGTTATTGCAACACAAAGCACCTTTGTATTTGAGGGGGACTTGTGAAACGTCACAGGTGGTTTGCTAAAAAAGACCCAGAGGAAATTCCTACAACCTCCGAGCAAAGGCCAGCAAAGCAGCTAGTGCTGCACTCAGCTCCCCTGAAGCCACCACTGTGAGTGTCAACCCACAACCTTTGTAACCTGGGAAGACAAGGGGCTTGCACCATGATCCCCCCTGCCCATCTCTCCAGCTTTCTCTCTATCTCCTCCCCTTTTTTTCTCCTTTCCTCATGCTGGACCTTTCTTAGGTCTACCAGTTAGCCCTACACATCCATACTTTCAGGCCTTGCACAAACCACAGTGGGGGGTCATTCTTTCCTCATTCCTGGTTGTCTGTCTCTCATTCTTCTTTTTTATTTTTTTATTTTTCTTAATGTTTATTTATTTTTGAGAGAGAGACAGAGACAGAGAGTGTGAGAGGGGAGGGACAGAGAGAGGGAGACACAGAATCCAAAGCAGGCTCCAGGCTCTGAGCTGTCAGCACAGAGCCCAATGGGGGGCTTGAACTCATGAGCCACGAGACCATGACCTGAGCCAAAGTCGGACGCCCTACTGACTGAGCCACTCAAGTGCCCTATTTCATCCATCTGTCTTGGCTGAAGTATCATTTCTTCAAAAAGGGTTTCCATGACTGACCAGATGACATTAGATGACTCTGAGATATGCCCCAAGAGCATATATTTTCCCTTCTGGTAGCACCATCTCTCATTTAATTATTTTTTTTACTACATTTTTAGTAACTATATGTATTAAGATTATGTAAAATCAGAAGAGCAGGACCCATTTTCACTCTATCCTTTCAATTCTTACCATAGTGCCTGACACATAGTAGAACTTCATTAAATAACACCTAATTTGAATTTAAGATGCATTGATTTTAAGACACATCACTATTTCATACACACCTAGAGGAAAAAAAAAGCAACTTCCAATTAACTATGACATAATACTTTTTTAATCATTAAGCATTTTTATTCTATATTTACTAGAGGATGTTATTTAGTCTAATTTAGATATAGATTTTTTAATCATTTACATTTGTACACATATGAAAAGAAAAAAGTGAAATAGATCGGTTAGTGCATTTTGTAAATGCCTTCATATTCAGAATCTGAGTCTTCTGATTTAATTATTTAAATAATTTAAAAAATTATTTTATTTTATTTGAGAGAGAATGCGAGAGAGCACAAGTTGGGGACAGGAGCAGACAGAGAGAAAGAGAGAACCCCAAGCAGGCTTTACTCTCAGCATGGAGCCCAACATGGGCCTCGATCCCACGGCCCCAGGATCATGACCTGAGCTGAAATCAGGAGTTGGATGTTCACCCGACTGAGCCACCCAGGTGGCCCTGATTTATTTTATTGTATTTTTTTATTGTGGAAAAGTATAGGGGTGCCCGTATGGTTTACTCAATTAAGCACCTGATGCTTGATATCAGCTCAGGTCATGATCTCACGGTTCGTGAGATCAAGCCCCACTTTGGGCTTTGTGCTGATAGTGCAGAGCCTGCTTAAGATTCTCTCTCTCTCTCTCTCTCTCTGTCTCACTCACTCAAAATAAAGAAATAAGCAAACTAATTAATTAATTAATTAATGCAAGCCCTGCTCATGCACATGCTCTCTCTCTCAAAATAAAGAAATAGATATTAAAAAGGAAGAACAGTATACATGACATAAAACTTAGTGTTTTAACTACTATTGAGTGGACAGTTCAGTGGCATTAAGTACACTCACATCGTTGTGAGATTTATTTTTTAACACTTAGCTTAGGTATTCTTTTTTCTTCCTCCCACAAAATATTATCCTGTTTGCCATCAAGAACATTGGTGATAGCATATCTTAAAACAATGACTCACTACTGTCTTTGCGAATTTCTTACAAATTTCACAACATCCCTCAAGTATTTATGTACACATGGCCAGGCAGTGAAAACTTCACTGTGACTGCAGCTGGCCAAAGTGATTTTAGGATGCATCCCATTTCCAGAGATGTTCAAAGTGAAAAAAAGGAAAACAACAAACATGGCACTTGGCAAATAAATACTATAAACCTTAGAAATGCACGTAAGATAGTCTAAAGATGGTCTAAAGATGTATATATGTAGAGAGGTAAATAACAATAACATTTGGTGCTCAGTATGTGTGTGAAAAATGAGAGGTCCACATCTGATTTATTACAGACAGGACTTCCTGAGAGCTTTAGAGGTCAAGGTAGTAGTGTTGCATGATGCACCCTCTTTTTTCTCCTTCTCCTGCTTCCTGCATTTCTAGGGTGGGGGGAGAAGAGGGATGGAGCTTTCACTTTTGTGGAAGAAACTTGGCTATCTCCTTCTACTGAGCTTTCACAGTTTTTTCCTCAGAATCTTACCCTCTCACTATAACAACTGACTGAATGTATACATAATGACTCAGGGTCTTCATTCCATGATGGCTTTAGGACACCAAAAATTTCCTCTGGTCAAATCCCTTTATTTTATAAAAAAGGAAATTTGATATCCAGAGATAAGAAGCGACTTTTTCATAGTCACAGGGAGACAGATACACAGCAGAGTAAATTGAGTAGATGCTCCAGTGAAAGGTCATAGCCAAACATGTGGGAAGCCTAAACTCATGCTATGTTCATCTATAACACTTTAGATTGTATTGTGTCCCCTTAAAACTCGTATGTTTAAGCTCTAATCCCTAGCACCTCAGAACGTAACCTCTTTGTGTAGTAAATTGAGACAATGCACTAGATGAAAAAGAGTAGTACTCAGAATATTCTACCTCTCCAGCTCTTTTCATGCTTGTGCTTAAGACCTGTTCCTACTCGCTCTGACCAGTTATTTTCTGAGGGTTGCATTCTCTATGGATATATGATGTCCCGAGGGGAGGAGAAACAAGAAAATATCATCTTGTTTGCCTCAAAAGAATAGAATCCACACAGCAGGAAGATTCATGTTTAATGTTTTAGTTGGCTCATATCCTTCTTATGAGTTGAACAAACAGTGAGAAAACAAAGAGATAGTTTCCTTAGCCTAATACCCTCCAGTTCCATCCACACTGTTGCAAATGGCAAGATTTCATTATTTTTCATTGCCAAGTTGTATTCCATTGTGTGTATGTGCATGTGTGTGTGTGTGTGTGTGTACACACCACATCTTCTTTATCCATTCACCAGTTGATGGAAATTTGAGCTCTTCCCATAATTTGGCTACTGCTGATAGTGCTGCTATAAACATTGGAGGTACATGTGCCCCTATGAACCAGAACTCCTGTATCTTTTTGATAAATTCCTAGTAGTGCTGTTGCTGGATTGTAGGGTAATTCTATTTTTAATTTTTTGAGGAATCTCCACACCATTTTCCAAAGTGGCTGCACCAGTTTTCATTCCCACCAACAGCGGAAGAAAGCTCCCCTTTCTCCACATCCTCGCCAACATCTGTTGCACCCTGAGTTGTGAATTTTAGCCACTCTGATGGGTGTGAAGTGGTATCTTAATGTGGTTTTGATTTCTATTTCCTTGATGATGAGCGACGTTGAGCATCCTTTCATGTGTCTCTTAGCCATTTGGATGTCTTCTTTGGAAAAGTGTCTGTTCATGTCTCATGCCCATTTCTTCACTGGATTATTTGTTTTTGAGGTTGAGTTTGGTAAGTTCATTATAGATTTTGAATACTAACTCTTTATCTGATTTGTCATTTGCAAACATCTTCTCCCATTCCATTGGTTGCCTTTTTGTTTTGTTGATTGTTTCCTTTACTGTGCAGAAGCTTTGTATCTTGAGACAGATATCATATGTTTTCACCCATATGTGGAAGTTGAGAAACTTAACAAAAGATCATGGAGGAAGGGAAAGAAAAAAATAGTTACAAACAGAGAAGGAAGCAAACTATAGAAGACTCTTAAATACAGAGAACAAACTTAGGGTTGATGGAGGTAGAGAGGGGGCAAGGAAAATGGGTGATGGGCATTGAGGAGAGCACTTATAGGGATGAGCACTGGGTGTTGTATGTAAGTGATGAATCACAGGTATCTACTCCCAAAGCCAAGAGCGCACTGTCTACACTGTATGTTAGCTAACTTGACAATAAGTTACATTAAAAAAGATATTTTCTTTCCATTATCTAACTTTTTCAGAACAATAGATTTGCTTTCTTTTCAGAAGCAAAATATGGTGGGATAATAGTTGTATTTCCCAGTCCCATTTTATCATTTTAATTCTAGTTTGGGTACTTATATGAGTTTTCATCCTTTTCTCTGACTTCTAAGTGGTAGCTGGGTTTGTTGTTTTGTTTCTGACATATTCCCAGTGTCTGGAATACCCTAAGTGCTGAACAAATAATTTATTTCATAAATGAATGAATATCACCATTGTTATATTACTGGGTTATTAGGACAATTAGCTAGAAGAAAATTTTAAACTAAGCTTCACTATTAAGATTGGTTCCATTAAATTCTAGTGCCAATTTTATTTTCTTCCTACCTAGTAAGACGGCTATATAAGAGAAGCTAATAACTTGATTTGGAATTTTGATATGTGAGAAATTGTATTAAGATCAATCTTTTTTTTCCCCACAAACATGTATTGAGTGCCTATTTAGGTTAGCACTACACCATGATAGAATTCTTTTCAGCTAGGGATTTGGAGGTGGCTAAGTAAATATAAAGAACTCAGGTTACATATGCAAATCAGTTCTTAGATTAAGAGTAAATCACAATGTATTGTGAGATATAATAGATAATGTGAAATATGCAATGAGGAATAAGAGTGACATTTGACTTATGTTATGGAGTCTTTAGAAAACTCACAAAGGGTAAGAGTTACGAAGGATGAAGATCTAAGAGGAGGAGTGTTTCTGGGGAAAGTAGTAATATCCAGAGTTTAGAACAGTCCAGGAGTTACATATACTTAAATGTGATTGGAAAAAGAAGGTGAAGAATAACTGGAAGGGTTTTGAAAATGCAGCTACCCACAAATCACTGAGGATAATTTTTTCTAGAATGTATGGATGGTACTAGATTCAGAAGGGTGGTGGACAATAAGTCAGAGTGGTAATGACTGGGTAAGACATGTGAGTGTGAGGCTGAGAGAAGTACATGTCGATAAGAATTATATAAATGGGTAAAGCTTCATTTGAGACAGTGGTTTAATACAGCGTTGTATTTGTTAGAAAAGAAAGTGCTGAGAGAATTATTATGCACCTATAGAAGGAGATGTAGTTGTGTGTGTGAGTCTGTGTGTGTGTGTGTGATTATAAGCTCACTTGACCTAGAATTTGAGCCATGTTGCTGCTTCACTCAACCAGCATTTGTTTGGTATCTCTTGGAGTCATGGCTTAAAACACTGGCTCAAGTCCAAAAGAGGAACAGTACAGATAAAGCATAAACTAAGAATGCTTAAAGAATAGAACAAAATGAACTACCAGGGAAATTGCTGGGGAAACATCACCACAGATTTTCAAAGGCTTTGAGTTGATATCAGAAGCGTGATGTACTCAGGGAATTTATAAGCTTAAATAGTAAATATGTAACATTGGAAAACTATTAAGTAAGGGGTATAGAAGAAGAGTAAGTCCAGGCAAGAAGGATGTGAGGATTATGATGTTAAAATCATAAAGAATGGGCATTCACTCTTACTCAAGATGCAGGCCTTATCTCTAGAAACTTATATGGACCCCATTGTTGACTGTACCAAAACGTTCCCTCTTTATTCAAAATCAAATTCCACTCCTACCAACGTTGGCTTTATGTATTCTATCCATTACAGTGCCATTTGGCATATCTAGGTCTTTTAAACCTTTATTTCTTCATACTTTCATTTAGAAGTGGCATTCATTGCCATGACTTCTACAATAATTTAAATGGTGATTCTCCCCACTCTCCCTTACATATACACAGATAATTTTAAAACAACTTATATTTAAATCAAGAAATATAGTGTTCTTGAGATTTTATTTATATAGGTGTTCAACTGTCTTGTTGGTGGAGATATAGAAAATTGCACTATTTTGCCACATCTTTTACTTATATAAATTACTTTCCGGCCCACAGGGACTATTTAAAGTGCTGAGATAGTTCTCTCGAGGATTCTGAGGATTCATCATTATCCCCGTTAGTAGTTATTTGTCCCTGAACAGTGAAAAGGACCAAGGGAATGATAATGCTCAGAATTTTTCCTTAAAGTAATTTCATACCTGAACTTCTTTCTAGAAAGACGTGCACTTCACTATAACCACCAGTAGGGGCCACTGTGGAAAGGTGCCTTAGCTCTGTTGGGTGAGAGACGTGAGAGAAAATAGGTCAGTGAGGGGTGAACTGCTTTTTTATTTAAGAAGTACCGTATTTAAGTTCACTTTAAACATTTAAATGTAATTTAAACAGAAGCAAAAATAACGAGGTAAATCTTTTTGCTACCAGGCATTAAATTAATGAACTAATGTACTGATTTAATTCTGAGTTTTTTGGTAACTCTGGCAAAATGGAAGGTTCATGCTGCTCTATAATATAGAACAGCTCATCAGCAGTAACTTCAATGGCTCAAAATCAAAAAGGCATCCATTGTGTGGGTCTTTATTAAAGGGCAATGGGGTACACATCTCACAGTGTTTTCAATTAGAATTTTGCAAACACATTTATATTGCTCAAAATGAAGTTTTGTGTATCTATTATCAATAATGGCTGAGGAAATAAAAATAAGGAATCGCTCAAAGAAGTAATTTCTGCAGGAAAATGAGCTGGCTTCAGGAATATTACTTCCTAAGGTAGCAATGCAGGATTAACTTCCTTAATGCAGGCATTAAGGGAATTTCTAGGGAAATGCCTCGATAAAATGCCCATTATGTTATTTCTCCAATGTATCAGGTGCTTAAAATGATCCATTCACAAATGCTTAGAACTGGCTTTTGCTGTTTCTCTGATGAGAGCCTAAAGCAGAGCTACGGTCAAATAAATATCATTTATTGGTTGAAATGAAACTCTCATGCGTGACTCTGGAGTTGAGCATTCTAGCGATGCTCACCTCCAAGTGCCTCTGTGACATTTCTCCCTCTTTGACATGTCACCTGTTGCCATTCAATTTTGATTTCCTTTCTGTTTATCTTTTAAATATTGGTGTTTTTCTCTGTTTAATTGTCACTGTGTGAACTCTTACTGCGACAGTGTATTCACTATCTTCAACCACCATGCATGCCCTGATGATGTCTCAATCCAGATTTCCAGCTGAGATATCTCTCCTGAGATTCAAGCTTCTTTTTTTTAATTTTTTAAAAATATTTTTTATTTATTTCTAGGAGAGAGAGAGAGACAGTGTGAGCAGGGGAGGATCAGAGAGAGAGGGAGACACAGACTGGAACAGGCTCCAGGCTCTGAGCTGGCAGTCAGCACAGAGCCCGACGCGGGGCTCGAACCCACGAACCGTGAGATCATGACCTAAGCGAAAGTCGGACGCTTAACCGACTAAGCCACCCAGGCGCCCCCCCCTTTTTTTTTTTTAATTTTTAAGTGTTTATTTATTTTTGAGAGAGAGAGAGAGAAGGAGAGGGAGAAAAAGAGAGAGAGAGAGAGAGAGAGAGAGAGACTAAGCAGGGGAGGACAGGGAGAGAGGGAGACACAGAATCCGAAGCAGGCTCCAGGTTCTGAGCGGGCACAGAGCTCAACATGGTGTTTGAACCCATGAACCATGAGATCATGACCTGAGCTGAAGTCAGACGCTTAACTGACTGAGCCACCCAGATGCCCCCCAGATTCATCTTCATGTGGAGGGATATACATATGTACAAATAGATATTGCCAGCTCTACTTCTTTAAAATCAAACTTACCAGATTCACTCTCATACCTATGTTTCTTCAATGGATACTACTATTCAACCTGTCATACAAGGGAGCCATCCATCTGGGAATCATTTAAGTTGTATCTCCTTTACTCACCTTTCATTTCTTATGTTACAGAATGCTGTCAATTTCCCCATCCTTCTTACTTTACAGTAATTGCCTTTGTCCAGAAACTAATAAAATTTAAAAGAAACTATTTTAGTAGAAATCCCCTTTACCCTCCATACACATACATACAACACCAGGCTGGAGCCCCTTAATAGCATGGATTTTTTTCCCTCATTTTTGCTTCTTGGCGCTTATTTCTAGTTGTTAAATGTTTATTGAATGGATGTGTAATGGGACAAAAAATAATTGAATTATGAATGTCTCTATCTTTCCCATTAAAAAAATGGGTTAGAGTTTTTGTCATTTCATTTATTTCCCTTTGCTCAGCTTCTTTGGAGGTTTCTGCCTTTCCTAGGAGGGTTCTTTTTTTGGATTTTGTAATAAGGAATTAAGATAAGAAGAAGGAGAGAGGGAAGAGAAGTCTTCAGACAGGGCTTGTGGAAGAATTATGCAGAGAAAATTTAGAGAAGATTTGACAAAGGTCAGTGTATTTTATGAACAAAATGGATGCAATAGAGAGAGTTTTTTTTTTTAATGTTTTATTTATTTCTAGGAGAGAGAGAGAGAGAGACAGCGTGAGCGGGGGAGGGTCAGAGAGAGAGGGAGTGACAGACTCTGAAACAGGCTCCAGGCTCTGAGCTGGCAGTCAGCACAGAGCCCGACGCGGGGCTCGAACCCACGAACCGCAAGATCATGACCTAAGAGTAAGTTGGACGCTTAACCGACTAAGCCACCCAGGCGCCCCACAATAGAAAGAGTTTTGAGAATATGTTGCTGTGGTCAGAAAATCTCCCACAAGTGTTGAGAAATACAAGTATATACAAGAGATATAAAAAATAGAATTTGAAATGACTTTTTGGGTACCTAATTGTGCATATACCCTGACAAAAGAGTCACAGATTCAATGCAGATACAAATAACTAAATATATAATACATAAATGAGTGAGGGAATAAATGAATGAATGAATGGATAAGAGCCTGGCCAGGTATTCGTATCTGCAAAAGAATTCCTGCAGGTTGTCTGTCTCTGGTAATGTGTTGTAACCAGAGAAATTTTTTTTTAAATGTTTAATTACTTTTGAGACAGAGAGATGCAGAACAGAGAGAGGGTCTCAAGTGGGGCTCTGTGCTGAGAGCAGAGAGCTCCATGCAGGGCTCGAACTCACAAATCATGAGATCATGACCTGAGCCGAAGCCAGACGCTTAGCTGACTGAGCCATTCTGGCTCCCTCTAACCAGAGAATTTTGTGGCATTTGATTTAGAAGAGCAATTTTTATTTTAAAATTTGCGAGATTATGTGATGATAATTTCATAATAGTAATGGTGCTTTAATAGAAGGATATTCTAGTGAGCCTATTAAAATAAATTTGTATGTGAACATTTGGCAAAGCATTGTATAAATTGATCCAATGAGATGCCTCAATATTTTCCAATTTAATTGTACTTACAAACATAACGATTTTGATTTTAATGTAGTTGGTATGGAGCGTTGTACGTATATATATATATATTTTGTTATGGATAATGTTTAGCTAATATGTGTAGCTATCTTTAATTCACCTCCTTGTTATGAAAGTAAAACTTTAGCAAAGAATGACTGCTCTAGAAGATGCTTCCAGTCACAAGGTAACTATTTGAATACATGTTGTAGATTGGGGACTTTAAAACCTAACCTTGATTTTCTCATCATCACCAATTGATTTGTTTTTGTCATCATCAGCTCATTTCTGTTATGTGAGCAATTCGATTAGAAAATAGCCTCAAGGAAGCATGAATAGCATACGATCAAGAGTCACGAACACATCAGATTCACAGGTGGCTCTTCTTTACAGATTTACAACATGATCAGTGGTTGGTAAATTTGAGAACGGTCCTACCTCATCCTTAACTATATTCTTAATAATTATCTCCCTTTTGCTACCAAGCAGAAATATCTTCTGGGTTTATGGGTAGGATATTAAATTTAAAAACCTAGTTGAAATCTTTTGCAAGAAGGAAACTAGAATGAAAATATCTAGTAGGGCAACTGATTTATAATTTAAAGTAGTTTTTCTTCACAAAGATGACCCAGACAACATTTCATTCTGAAGAATGAATTGGATAGTTTGACAAACATTTGATTTCATTACTAAGTACTGATTCTGAACTATTGATATTTACAGCATTTCTCTATCTTCCTATTTCCTTTTTCAGTTTTGGGTATTTGGGTTACTGAATCCCAGGGTTGGGATCCCTACACTATTTGGACCTAGTCTGTATCCGTTAAACACAGAGGCTGTCAAACATTTGAAATGTGGTGAATCTGCACTGAGATAGGCTGTAAGTGTAAAATGCAAGTGTAAAAGGCCTAATCGCAAAGGTTACATTTTATGGGGCTCCTGGGTAGCTCAGCTGGTTAAGCGTCTGACTCTTAATTTTGGCTCTACTCATGATCTCACAGCTTGTGACTCTGAGACTCGCTTTCAGCTCTGTACTGACAGCAAGGAGCTTGTTTGGAATTCTCTCTCTCTTTCTCTGTCTTTGCCCCTCCCCTACTCTCTCGCTCACATACACTATCTCTCTCAAAATAAATAAATAAAAAGGGAGTTCATTTGAAAACAGAAATATATTCTTTTGTATTTTTAAAAAACGATTTTTATTTTTTCATGTATATGTTGAAATATGACCTTTATCTGTTTTCTACTAGTCTTTGATGTGACTGGCAAAAAAATCTAAATTACATAAGTGGCCCATGTATTTCTATTGAATAGCATTGCTGAGACTTTAGAAAAGTTGTCATAGGATTGTAGATCTAGTGATGTAATTTTCATAGATGTCAGTAAATATGTGAGCTTTAATAATTCTATTAGCTGAAAACATTCTGATAATGTGTCTCCAAATATGTACCTATTAAATTCTTAAACTTATTTTTTTCTTATGAGGCTAAAGTATTGAAAAAATAAGTTGTTCTTAAGTTTTTGGTGACGGACTGACTTCTTAACATAACGATAATTTTTGGTAATTCCAGGCAATGTTGGTAAGCCATCTAAATTTTCAAGTCTTGGGAAAGCACAAAATGTTAGCTTCTCTGATGGAAATGGCTGTGAACTAAAGTCAGAAGACCTGGATTAAAGCCAAGACTTTCTTGGCCACTTACAAACTACATGTTCTCCAGTAATAAATCATCTTGCTGGGAGCCAACAATGTGTTTCCATATAAGAAGGGGAAAATTAATAATAGCAGCCCAACCTATCCACAAGGTTATTGAGGCAAATGGAATCATAATGGTTAGAGTGTTCACTTTAAAATCTTTTGTAAGGTGTTATTACATGTATTAAGTGCAATTTTATTATCTTTTAATATATGGACAGTAAAATTATATGTATATTTATTTAAAAAATGTTTGATGTTTTATTTTTGAGAGAGAGAGAAAGAGAGAGAGAGAGAGAGAAGGAGCAAGGGAGAGGCAGAAAGAGAGAGGGAGGCACAGAAGTGAAGCAGGCTCCAGGCTCTGGGCTGTCATCACAGAGCCCGAGTAGGGGCTTGAACTCATGAACCATGAGATCATGACCTGAACCAAAGGCAGATGCTTAACCGACAGAGCCACCCAGGCACCCCAATATATGTGTATTTATTTTAATATGTTTTTTGAAGGAGAAAAAATGTATATAGTACTTATTTGGTAGAGATCTTGCAGAGCCTAAACTGAGATTTATATTTATTCTCTGCCCTGGATTCCAGCCAGAGAAAATGACTTTAACTATTTCTGTCTTCAGTTCTTCTGGGGCTCATCACTACAATTGCAAATAATAAACTTGCATCTTTTTCTGTAGATAGTGGCTAATTGACCCCGTGCTGTGAATAAAAAAGAATTTAGCTCACTAACACTGTCTCCCAAGTTAAATAACCTGTATCACCATTTAATGCTTTCCTTGCTTCTCTTTTTAACCTTAAATGATATAATGAATCCTATCATTCTTTTTTTTTTTCCATTAACTTCGACAGCGTCTCTGGGTTTCTCCCTGTGTAAAATACAGGCATTAGTGTCCCTATGGCATTTCTCATCTCACCCCCTTCCTTCGTCTCATAACTTCTTTTAGTTAGTTATTTATTAGTTAGTTATTTTGTATCTTCAAAGTCTTGGTTCAACCTTAAATTTTGTCTACTGAGTATTTCCAAAATTGATACCCTATGAACACAACACATTATTATGATTAGATAAAGTGTGTTCACAGCATGATGCAAAAGTGAGGTTTACTTTCCATCGAAGGGTCTTTGGACAATCCTGCTGAGGCTTCCTCCTTGTGGACCTAAAAGCCATGCTTGGAGAGAAAAAGCCATAGGCTATTCTGTTCCAACAGATAGTGCCTGTAATAAGTGATCATTAAAGCCAAGATGTGCTTAAGTCATTGGAGCTTGAAATTTCATGGGAATTCTTGCCTACATGAAGCTTTGCAATGTCTTCTAGAGAATAGTGGAAACCTGCCTCCCGATGTCCATGATAGGAAAGTACAGATTGTAATTGGTTATTGTTGTCCATCACCTTGGGATAAAAGAAGTGGGAAGATTACCTCAGAAGACAGGTGCGGTGATCTGTAGACCATGACCCTGGATTAAATAGTTTTCTAAAATCCAACCTTTATTTTAAATGTTTATTTATTTTTGAAACAGAGAGAGACAGAGCTTGAGATGGGGAGGGGCAGAGAGAGAAGGAGACACAGAACCTGAAGCAGGTTCCAGTCTCCAAGCTGTTAGCACAAAGCCTGATGCAGGGCTCAAACCCATGATCCATGAGATCATGACCTGAGCTGAAGTCAGACACTTAATCAACGGAGTCACCCAGGCACCCCTACAATCCAACCCTTTTAAGAGGGGGGCAGAGTGGGATGAGTTACCAAAAATCTCAGGCCTTTGAAACAATTACGGAGAGACCCAGGTAGCGGAGTTTGAGAATCCAGTGTGGGTGAGAGTTGATTATTAATTAACATTAAGATGAGTAGAAAAATAAATGGATTTTCTGGAAATCCCTAGACTAATGCTTGTATATTAAGGGTATGAACCTTTTATTGCTTTAGTAAAATTCCTTATTAATTAATTGGGCTCAGCAAGGAAGGGAATCTTTCTTGATCTTTGGCCCACAGTATCCTAAAATAGACCAAGAAATTAGGGGAAATATAATTCTGTGTCATTAAATTGTTTCACTTGAAGGCTGCTGTTCTAAATATCAAGATCACATACGTTCTTTTGGAAACATTCTTAACTGTGTGTTTTCCCTTCCTTCTTGAATTAAAAGAAAAAAGTCAAAAAGCAAAATAAAAAAAATACTTAGCTGCATTTTCTCTTAACTGTTTCTGGCCCCATAACACACTACTTGGCTGAAATACATTTAGCGTTTCCTCAAAACCTATAGAAAAAAAGAGGCGAAACTTCTCTAGGATATGGCTTCTATTTATGCTCCAACCTTGTGTACCTAATTGCTTGTCTGTAGTAGCTTTCTGCTACATTTAATTTTGTTGTTGATGATGTTTTGAAGTTATTGTTTTTCATGCCTTGGTTCTAACGGTAGGCATTGTGTTAAATAATGTGCATGCATTACTTTACTAATCTTAATATCGCCATTTTAGAATTGAGAGGCTAACTCATGGTGGCTAGACAGACTTATGCTCATGTCTAACTCAGAACTCATTGTTCATTCCACCCCTGTGTGTAGTCACAATTGTAGACCACTTGGAGAACAAGAAGTGTCACATACTATTTAGTGCCCATTTCATCACTTCATTCCACCTGCTCATATTAGCAGTAGGTCAAAAAAAAAAAAGCCCTCCCCTTTAAGTTATCTGTCTTTTCTTCTGCTAGACAATCAATTTATAGACAAAATTATCACTTATGATGTCTTTTCATCACTCTTGTGCCTAAAATAATACTTTGGGCTAGTAGGTGGTAATAAAACTTTATTGATGATAATAATGGTAATAACTATTAGCATGTGGTATTAATAGCCGATTTCAATTTCTGTTCCCTTCCCACACACATTTCTTAACGCTTCAACCTTTGAAATCTTCCCACACTTCTTATCCAGACAGTTTGACTTCAGTTCCATATTTCACACTCTGAACCTCCACAGAGTGGGAGGCACAGCTATCGAACTCTTCTTCTTTTGAAATAAAAATTCATGTCAATGCTAGGGAGTGGGTCGTATCCTAATAACAGGATGGAGCCTAGATGGAGCATATTTTTCTAGGATGCCACAGTTTCATCCAATACTTTACTGATCCATAATTCTTAGGTAACAGAGGCATCAACTGAAAACTGCCTTTTGTAGCACGCACACGACAAACAGTGGTTCCGCACTCTGCAAGTAACTGGGCTTCACTGTGGAGCCAGAGAAAACCTCTTCTGTGTCGCCTTTAATCTATCAACTCATCTAAGCTCTTTGAGATAACTAAATGGCATTGCAATGGGAGCAGCGATGTCATAGCTGACAGTTTTTATTTTAAATGCTTTCATTTGCTTCAGTTTTAGTTCCAAGCAAAATGCTCTAAATCCTGCAGTGTCTTACACTTATCATTTAAATGCAGCATTATTATACTGTACTGCAATACCAGCAGAAGATAGCCCTCACTCTGCTAGGATATTGCCAGCACACACAGGCTTGGTTTATATTTGTGAGGAAAGAAGTGCACGGACATCACAAACACCTGATACTAGAAGAGGTTAAGGAAGACCTGATGCTAAATTTGAGTGTACAAGTAAGGTTTTGTACCTTAAAACATTGCAAACATTATCTTGTTTAAGTGTGCTTAAATTGAAGTGGTCCAGGCTTACGTTTGGCCAACAAAATAAAGATGTCCCCCAAATCTAACAAATCTGCATTTTTAAAAAAGTTTCTCAAATAACTTATCCTTACTGCCTTTCCTCTGTTATCAAAACACATCCCCAAAACCAATGCTAGTCAAAATATCTAATCGTAAGTGTGGCATGGGACATTGACTTATAAGAACAGATGGCCTCACTTTTGTCAGACATTATCCCTTCAGGTACTGGATCCTAGAAAGATCTAGGTCCTAGCGGAGGGACCCGAAGGGCTCCTTTGAGGAGGACTTGGGGGGGGGGCAGTAGTTAGGATGGCAGCTATTTGTTGAAGATACTGAAACACTCCAATATTTTAACAGCTTATCAGATAAATATTAACTCACTAAAAGCTCATGTATATTAAAAGGTAATACTAGACTCGGATTGGGGGCAAGATGGCGGAGAAGTAAGGAGCTCCGTACTTGCACTCGCGCCCATACATCACACANAGTTGTAGAACAGAAGGGTTTAGAAATTCTTCCAAGTGTTGGAAAGGGATCTCAGTCTTGCCAATTAATTTCGAATATAAATATGAGTAGTTCTAACCCTGGTCATCACTAGGAAAATTAAGGATGGAAAAAGTTATTATATCTTATGTTTTCAGGCATCAAAATCTCATTTAATTATCTCAGTAACCCTGTAGGCCTGTATTAGTTTACTAGGGCTACCATAACAAGTACCACAGGGTGAGCGGCTCAAATGAGAGAAATTTATTTCCTCACAATTCTGGAGGCACGAAATCCAAAAGTAAGGTGTCAGCATAGCTGGCTTCATTTGGACACTTCTTGGCTTGGCTTGTAAATGATTGTCTTCTCCCTGTGTCTTCGCACGGTCTTCCTTGTATGTGTGTGTGTGCATGCAGGCTTGTGTGTGTCCGTGCCCTAATTTCCTCTTCTTGTAAGGATTCCAGTCACATTGGATTAGGGTCCATCTTAGTGTCCTCGTCACTTTCATGATCTCTTTAAAGACCCTATCCCCAAACACATCACATTCTGAGGGACTGGGGGTTAGAACGTCAATATACAAATTTGAGGGAGCACAATTCAGTCATAACAGGAAGTTAGTAATATAACCCTGCCTTTTAGAAAAACTTTATAGAGTCAGTGCATTACTTACCTCAACTCAGCTTGTCAGGGATGACAACTGGGACGCGGTGTCTGCGCCTGTTGTTGCCTGTGCCTACTAGTGATGCACAGCTGCATCACTACCTACGTTGGCCCGGCTGGTATCCAGATCAGCAATGGCTACTGGGAGTTCTGTTGCCTGCGCAATGGCAAGATGCCGACAGACAAGACCTTAGTGGGGAGATGACTCCTTCAACATCTTCTTCAGTGAGATGGCTGCTGGCAAGAGTGTCCCCGAGGCAGTGTTTGTAGACCTGGAACCCACGGTCATTGACGAAGTTTGCACTGGTGCCTACTGCCAGCTCTTCCACCCTGAGCAGCTCGTCACAGGCAAGGAAAATTCTGCCAATAACTATGCCCAAGGGCACTACACCACTGGCAAGAAGATCACTGACCTCATCTTGGACTGAATTCAGAAGGTGGCCAACAAGCACACAGGTGTTCAGGGCATCTTGGTACTCCACGGCTTGAGATGGGGAACTGTTTCTGGGTTCGGCTCCTGCTGATGGAGTAACTCTCTATTGATTATGGCAAGAAGTCCAAGTGAGAGTCCTCCATTTACCCAACCCGCCAGGTTCCCACAGCTGTAGTTGAGCCCTGTAGCTCTTCCTCACCACTCGTATCACCCTGGAGCACTCTGATTGTGTCTTTATGATAGACAAGAGGACATCTGTGACATTTGCCAGAGAAATCTTGATATTGAGTACCCAAACTACACTAATCTTAATTGCTTCATTAGCCAGATTGTGTCTTCCATGACTGCTTTCTGCAGATTTGATGGAGCCCTCAATGTTGAACTGATAGAATTCCAGACCCACCTGGTATCCTATCCCCACATCCCTTTCCCTCTGGCCATATACGCCCTTGTCATCTCTCTACTAAGAAAGCCTACCATGAACAGTTCTCCATAGCAGACACCACCAGGATGTGCATTGAGCCAGAAAACTGGATGGTGAAATGTGACCCTCACCACAGAAAATATATGGCTCGTTGCCTGTTGTACTGTGACAATGTGGTTCCTAAAGATGTCAATGCTGCCATCGCCGCCAACAAGACCAAGCATCCTTTTATTGGGCTAGAGCCCCACTGGCTTCAAAGTTGGTATTAAATACCGGTCTCCCACTGTGGTACCTGGTGGAGACTTGGCCGAAGTACAATGAGCTGTGTGCATGCCGAGTGACACCACGGCCATTGCTGAGTCTTGGGCTCACCTGGACCACAGGTTTCACCTGAGGTATATATGCTTTATTCACTGGTAAGTGGGTGAAAGCATGAAGGAAGGAGAGTTTTTTAGGTCTCTGAGGATATAGCTACCCTGGAGAAGGATTATGAGGAGGTTGGTGTGGATTCTGTTGAAGGAGAGGGTGAGGAAGAAAGAGAGGAAAACTAATTATCATTCCGTTCAGCCCTGAAGCATGTCCCACTCAGAACTTTAGCTTCCACACTAGCTGACAGGCATTAAAGGTTTCTGGTTAGATTGTCTCCAGTTTTAACTGTGATCACGTCTTATTTTTCCATGTATACTTGTAGCATTTTCCCATCATGTCTCGAAGTAAAAGTTTAAGAAAGAAAAAAAATATTAAAAAGTTTGTGAAATATTTTTAAAGTCAATTTTATTCAAGCATATTTTATACCTAAAATCACACCCATTTTAAATGTACAGCTGGCATTTGGGCAAATCTGTACACCATCTAACCCACACCACAATCAAACTTCAGAAGTTTCTATCATCTCAAAAAAAAATCATCTTGTGCTTATTTCCTGGCATTTCCCCTTCATCCCTGGCTCAAGGCAGCCATTGGTCTGATTTCTTTTCTAGGGTTTCATATAAATGGAGTCGTAAAGTATGCACACCACTATCCCTGGCTTCTTTTTTTCCAGCATAATGCATGATGTTTTTGAGATTCATCCATTTTGGGGGATGTGTGAGTAGTTTGTTCCATTTGATTGCTGCATGGTAATCCATTGTATGATTTTACCACCACTTGTTTATTGTTTATAGCTTTTGGCTCTTATGAAAAGAGCTAATATGAACCTTTAGTTATAGGTCTTTGTATAGCCAGGACATGTGTTTTCATTTCTCTTGGGTAAATACCTAAAAGTGGAATGCTGTGTCATATGAGAAGTAGGCATTTAACTTTTAAAACCATTATTTTCAAGAAGAATCTGCTAAGTTGTTTTCCAAATGGTTGTATTATTTTACATTCCCACTAGCAGTGTGTGAGAGTTCTAGTTCCTCTATATCGCCTCCAACACCAGGTATTAGTGGCCTTTATCATTTTAGCCTTTCCTGTGAGTGTGTAGTGGTATCTCATTGTAGACTTAAAATTATATTTTGTTGATGACTAAATCATATTGAGTATCTTTTCACATGCGTATTTGGAAAATCATATATCTTCTTTTGTGAATTGTCTTTTCAAATATTTTTCCTGTTGTTTTTTTTTTTGTGGTTGACTTCTAGTTTTTAAATTTTTTGAGTTCCTTACACGCTCTAGATATAAGCCATTTGTCAGACATGTGTAATTCCCATATTTTCCTCTATTCTTCAGTTGGCCTTTCCAGTTTATTAATGCTCATTCAAAGAGCAGAATTTTTAGTTTTGATAAAATTCAACTTATCATATTATTTTTAGTTTTGGCCTTTTATGTCCTATTTAGGGAATCTTTACTGACTCTATAGAAAGCAAATGTTACAGACCTGGATGTAATGTTTAAGTTTGTGACACATTTCAAGTTGTTTTGTGTGTGGCATGAGGTGAGCGTTGACTTCAGTTTTTTATGTGCATGAGCAAACTATTATTCCAGAGCCAGTTGTTTAGAAGACTGTCCTTTTTCCATTGAATTAATATGGCACCCTTGCAACACATCACTTTTATTAACTCATTTTTCTCAAGGTTATGGATCACAACTTACTTCTTTGGGAGCATCTCTATCATTTTAGACTGGATGATATGAACATTTGGAACTTTATGTTGTTGATTTGTTGTTTTGCTGTATTTTGTTCCCTTTATAAAAGATTGTCAGACTTTGTCCTGGGAGGCTTTTACATATGCTGTTGTTTTTTCATCCTTTTGGGATTGCTTTTAGGCTGTTCTAGGGTTTATCTAGAGTCACCGTTACCTATGGTGTAAAGGTGTAAAAAAAAAAAAAAAACCTCTATGGGTGTTTCAGCACAACTCTACTAAAGTATGACTCTTATGGGTTCATTAGTCAAGGTGATCCATGAGGTTTTCCAGTATCGTTGGTCAGACCTTGAATGTCTTTCTAGCCTGTATGATACCTAGGAATTTTTGGCATACCTTTTCTACCCTGTATGATTACTCTTTTTTCTAGCCTGGTTTCATGGAATTTCACCCTAAGTGACAACTTAATATCCCACTGTCAACAGATACAATGTCACCAGATGCAGATTTTTGGAGGCCTTCATGTAGCTTCCTCCTGTCTGGTACTCTCCTCCACAAATTCTGGGCACCTTAGTCTTCTTGCTCCAATCTATGTCTCGTCAACTCAGTGTGACTCTCAGGTTCTCCTTAGGAGTCCTCCTCTGGCAGCTGGCCTGAAATGTGTCAAAGTCATGACTTCATAGGGCTCACAATTTTGTTTCTCTGTTCTTATGGATCATGGTCCAGTTCTGCCTTTTGTCCATTGTCTGAAACAGATGTTTAGTTTTGTAATTGTTTATAGGCGGAAGATAAATCTGATCCTTGTTTTTAACTATGGCAAGAGTATAATGTCTTCACCTCTTTTTACAGACAAGTAAGCTGAGATTAGAAAGATTAAGTGATTAGTGATGGGGATCAGGGATTTGGGATTTAGGTTGGAATCCAAAGTTTTGCTGTTAACTAGTTGTACAACTTTGGGTACATTATTTAACTTTCCGTCTTGGCTTCTGTATCTTTCAAATAGATACGCTTATGTTTGTGCTTATGACAATAACAATAATAAGAAAAAAATAATAAAATGTTAGATATTATTTCTTACTATTATTGTGAGGATTAACTGAGATGATGAATATGAAGCATTTAGCATAATGCTTGACATGTGCGAGTCTTGGATATGGGGTTAGCTAACTAATGGTATTGTCCATGATCACTTCGGTAGAATTCTGACTTCAAGTTCAGGAATGTAACACTGATGGACATGGTAGATGTGTTTCCATTATTTGTCAAAACTGTTTTGCTTTTAAAAAGTATCCAGAACAGGAAAATATATTCAGGTCCACCCATAAGACAAAACCCCTGGAAGCAAGGACAGAGTATACTCATTTAACGAAACATGAGAAATCTAGCTTGTATTTGTGGGGAAAGTTTTAAGGAAAGATCCGTGGATCATTCATCATAAATTCTTAGTTCAAGGTAAGTATTATTTAAGTAACCACAAGGGATGTATATCTTTAACATAAGTAGTTATTAACAGTTTCATAGTTTCGAGACTAGTGTTACCCAAAACATAGCTTTTAAAGGACACTATCTAGGTTTCTTTTTGGAACCCCGTAAAGTCTTGAATAATCACAAGTAGGGCTCAACAGAGAAAAATCAGGGAAAGCAGCATGTTCATTGTGGAAGGTTTGTCCGTGTCCTGAGTTGATCCTCACAATGGCAGGTAGACAAGAAATAAGACACAGATTTGTCAGATGTGTAATGGAATATTTCAGCTCAGCAAGGGGAATTTAGAAGTCTTTCTCTGCTGGCTGATCACAGCCACTGTGTCGGCCAACAACATCTGCTTATTCTCAGATGACAACAGTGCCAGTTAATTAGCTCTTGTTTATGTTTTGACTATCGATAGACTTATCTAGTTAGATTGTACTGTCATGCAGTACAAATACATAGAAAGGTTTAGCTTGGATATAAACAAGGCCTTTCCTTTGTTGCAGTGACATTTGAACTATATATCAGAATAAAAAGCTTACAATAAGTCAGGCATAAAAAGTAGATCATCTAAATCAGATAATTAAAAACCATCTGATTAATGATCATTGTGGCTTGAAAGCAAAACACCCTACTTGAATAGAAGTTTAAGCTGATTTATAAAAATGTAGACATTACCTGCGAAAGAGATTGATGCTATAAAAATGCCACCGATATCTCTGCAAGGTCTTCAATCCTCTTTTTGTTTAGACTGTTTTAAAAATTTAATGCTGCATTTGTTAGTATAAAGCATATTCTTCATATGAAATTATTGAACTAGAGTGAATTTCATTCTTTTATGATCATTAAAAAGCTTTCCCTCAACAAATATCATATGTTTGCACGTATAGGAAGATTAGGAGGAACTTGACGGAGGAACAAGGGGGAGAAGAAGGGCGGAAATGGTGGGGGAAAGAGAGAGAGGCAAACCATGAGAGACTCTTGAATGCTGACAAAAACTGAGGACTGATGGATGTGGGGGGCAGGGGGGAGGGGCATGGAGGAGGGCACTTTGGGGATGAGCACTGAGTGTTATGTGGAAACTAATTTGACAATAAACTATTTGTAAAAAAAAAAAAAAAAAAAAGCTTTCCCTCTTCTGATCCTTGTAAGTTCTCTTTCAACAGTACGTACGAAAAGTGAAGAAAATGGTGTTTCTAGAAGCCAGAATAACATAACCCTTGTAGTCGTTTAAATCGCAGAAAAGTTTGTTTCTTTGCAGTACATTTTGTGTAATAAGGCTTCTGTTGAGGGACCCACTACAGCGTTCTGGGGGTGTTCAGATATTTTTCTTCTGGAGACACTGCTCTAGACATTGCTGTTCCCATTTAAGGGCTTGTAGGCTAGAGTTGATCGTAGGCAAGGGATCCCTCAAGGGAAGTGTGTCAGAGATCCTTGCCTTTTCCTCTACCTTCTTGCTTTGCTTTTTCCCTGCTTCCCTTACTCTCCATGTCTCTTCTCAAAGAAGCATAAAAAGACACCAGTCAGTAATATAGATATGCTCGCTTGGTCTCCTTGATTAGACACAATCCAGCCATCGGGAAGCTAAAACCAAGATGATTATTTGTATAACTCTTAAAGCTGGAAGTTTTGAAATACATTGCAAAAAAAGAAATTTTAAAAAGCAGTTTTAAATGCACCATTCTGGCTCTGCAACACTGCCCTCACATCACTAAGGTAATTTAGCATGGAAAGTGGCTTAGGCAATCATAAAAGTTAAGGAGCTGCCTGCCACTGGCAGTGTATTAGTTCCAGGGCTTTCCACAGAACGTCAACCAATATGACGTTTCGATCCCTTGTGTCCAAGAAGTGGTCAAGGTTGATCAGTCAGCTTTCGACAGAAGAATTGGCTCCTGATGGAGCGGCAGCTATAAGCGTCGGATTTTTCTTTTTTAGGAAAGTGATACACTGAAAAATAATATCATAATTATGTATTTATGAAGCATTGGTTTCTACATACTGAAGACTTGACAATGATTGCTAGAACAAATTATTACATTTCTAAAAAAATTTTTTAAATGCACAAACTCCATCAACTGAGCGGAGTATGAAAACTCGCAATCTCGTTATCATCTTACTGAATGCAGTACAGCGTGTCATAAATGCCCTTACATCCTTGTCACATAGTGTGAATTACCAATAGAAAGACCAAAGAGATGGTAAACTGACTTCCCTTTAATGGAGTCTGATATGTGAATCCTTTGTTCCTTTCTCACTTATTGCAAATGTCTATCATTAGTGAGTTCTCATGTTCAAATAATCGGCACCCAAATATTCATAATTATGGGAAGACAATACCATTGCCATTTTCACAGTCATATTATGATATTTTTAGTGTGTTGAATATAGTAATTATTTATTAAAAGTAACACATGAAAATATGAATAAAATATCTTTATGTACAAAGTGGCATGGCATGTTCTACCTAATATTTAATAATACACTTGCAAATTGTCCCTGCATTAACATAGTACAAAACAATAAATACAAACATTAGGTAATATAAGAACACCAAGAAAATAGGAAGGTCTCCATGGATAGGAACTGTCGGCTCTGGAAACTTTAAACTCAAGGCAAGGGCATGTCATCAGGGAACCCATCTACCTGGGCTGTCAGGTTAACTGCTCCCAAAGGTCCTTCCTAAAACTCCCAAGAACGTTCCTATAAAATGTAGTAATATGCTTTTTTTATGTCTCAAATCACAGGAGAGGCCCGGGCTTCTTTTGGATTCTATGAAGTTATTGTATGCCACCTGGACATCACTTTATTGGGACAGGTGACTGGCAGACCGGAGAGCAGGACTGGGCGTCAGGTACGAGTCCACGAAGTTCTCTCCATTGCTACCCCTGGAGCACTGAAGCTGAAGATGAAGCCTGTGCGGGGGGAAAAAAGTTCAGACCGCAAGAAAGTGAAGATGTAGAGGCTCTGCAGTGGCCATTTCTTATTAAGAAATGTTGGTGACAGGCTGAATTTTTTCCACCCCGTGGAATCACTTGACTCACAAGCACTTCAAACTCATCGTGTCTGAAGGAAAACACTATGCAGTAGCCCGACCCCCACCCCATCCGTGGTTTCCCATCTCCTGGTTTCAGCTACTTGTATTCGGCGTCGGTCCAGATGCAGATGGTCCTCTTTCTGACCTATCGATCAGAAGGTCAATAGTAGCCCAAGGGTACATCACAACACCTATGTCATTCACCTCACTTCATCTCATCAAGTAGGCATTTTATCATCTCACGTCATCATAAAAAGGGAGACTAAAGTACAGTAAGACATTTTGAGAGAGGGAGAGAGATGAGAGAGAGAGACCACATTCACATAACTTTTACTGCAGTTTCTTTCTAGAACTGTTTTATTTTGGTATTAGTTATTGTTGTTAATCTTTTACTGGGCCTTATTTATAAATTAAACTAATCATAGGTATGTATGTACAGGAAAGAAACATAGCATGTACAGGGTTTAGTCTGTCCATGGTTCCAGGCATCCACGGGAGTCTTGGAACATGACCCCCATGGATGAGGGGGCACTACTGTCTTGCCTGCCAAACCTGCTCCCTCTCACCGCATAATTCCTATCTCTGCTCTAACCTCCATGATCCACCCAGGCACTCATGCTGGAAATGTGGGCATGTCTATACTTGTAATCTTCCTCATTCCTCACTGCCCACATTCCATCAATCACCACCTCTGGAAAAGTTCACCTTCCAGACATTTCTCTCTTCTGTTCTGCCTCTTCAGCTCCATCCCTACTCTATCTGCAGAACTGGCAAAGCCCCCGTGCCTTTCTTAGGGAAGATTGCAATAGGCTTCTAACTTCTCTGCTTCCAGTCTTACTCCTCTTGAATTAATCTTTATTAACATGCAGTGGTGTGTCTCAAGCGTAAATATCATCATATATATCATCATCTTCTGGTTAAAGTGCTTAACTCTACCCTATCATTAATGGGACACAGCTCAAGGTCTGCTCCTGGAGGTGACAATGTGAGTGAGACATTTATTGGCAACTTTCAGACTTTGCTGCTGTGTGCTTATCAGGGTGAAGTGTGAACAGACAACTCTCCAATTCTCCTCTACAAGAAGGAGAGAAGCAGAGCCACAGCTTTGTTTTCTCACTATGGGGTTTCTACTTCGCAATGCAGAGACACCTTTCTGTGTTGGCCCCCAGAGAAGCAGGGGAGGGAGGCTTCTATGCCTAAGTGAGGACAAGGGGAAGAGGTCTGACCTGGAAGGGCTTACATGTTGTGTTGCTGTTGATGGCAGTACTAGTGGTTCCCAAGAGTCTAGGTGGGGTGTGCAGTGGTACCAGGGATAGAGACCTGCCCCCTCCTCTTTCATGGCGTGGTTGGTGGAAACAGGGACTTTGGTAGGGTTAGTTAGTTATACTGCTGCCTCGCATGGGGGAAAGTTAGATACTGGCGGCCATAGTGGAGAGTGGCTTGGCGAGCAGGTAGTGGCCACAGGACCCACGCCTTACACTACAGAGAAGACTGTAGAGCAGGGCATTTCTGATGCCCTCCCAGAGTATCTGCAACTGACAGATGGTCCAGTGTATGCTAGCATAGCTCTAGAAGAAGCACAATGACTCTAGGCATGACTGTGGAACAGAATCCTCTCCCAAATTTGGAACTAATTCACTGGGTATGTTCCACCCAAGGTTGTGTATATGGAGGGCTCTCCCAAAATGAGTACAGGTCTTGGTGGCACTCATGAAGGAAGAAAGAATCTGATTTTATTCTGCTTAGAAAAAGTATTTCATTTTCATTTTCTGAAGTCCTTGATGATTTCCCATGGAAAACAAGACCTCTCATGATCTGGTGCCATCTTCAGCCTCATTTCCCAGCCTTTGTGACATTGACCTATATCTTTTGGGCCAGTGATTCTCAAGCTACCTGGTGAAGAACCGGACCGTGTGTTCAAAAATTTCTAATCAGCTGCAAACTGATAATAAAAAAAATGCAATAGCATGAACAGAATGTTGCAGCAATATCAGATTGCTATAACAACTTTTATGTGCTTATACTCAGGTTCTACACTTAATCCCACCACAGAACAGTATCAGTGGTTCACTGACCAGGCAGCAGACATGCACAGCACTAGGCCAACCAATTATTTAGAATTTCTTTCAAATACGTGCAGTTTCTTATCCTGTAAGTCTCAGCTCAAATACCATCTTTTCTCAGCAATTTGCCCTTCAATTTCAAGGTACCATGTCTAACTTTACATACCACTATCTTATTATTTACTGTATGAAGGTAAAATTATCTTCCTCACATGTATTTCTCTTCACTTCTATAAGCCCCTTGAGGATAGCAGCATGTCATGAGCCTTTTTACACTTGTCCTTGAACTGGGCAAAGAGCAGGGTCTCTATCATTTTTGTTCACCTGACCCCTACTCCTCTGCTGGTGAATCCCCAGGTGAAGTCAAGAGTTTGCAGGACAGATCATCTAAGTAAACACCTGGATTTATGTGAGTAAGATAATGCTCATGATTAATACTGTATATTTTTTTTCAAGAATCAGCAAGCAATATGGGAACAAACTGGAGTTTTGGTCAGAGTATATGCCACATTGAAAATCTTTCTCGATACATGGATTTTGTTTCATTAATTATTTTTTTCATTAGTTGGCAGTTTCAATTTGAATGTCTGTACCAATATCAGTATTTGCTTCCTTTCCAACATTATAATTTCTCTAAATTTAGTGTGTTATCTTCAATAACGATGATGCAGGACTTTAAGGCCACTGAATGTCTCACAACCCTAAAATTTTATAAATTTATGGACCGTGGGGGAGAAGAAGGGGGAAAATGGGGGGGGGGGGGGGNGAGAGGGGAAGGGAGGAGGTGGGCATGGAGGAGGGCATTTGTGGGGATGAGCACTGGGTGTTATATGGACACTAACTTGACAATAAACTATTTAAAAAATCTGATTCCAGAAAAAAATAATGATTCTTATAAAGAATAAAATGTTCACTTTTGTAACAAAGTATCATAATTGATTGTTTCACAACACTGGTGACACTTTATAAACAAACAAGCAAAATAGTCTTAAAAGAAAAGATCTTTCTGTCCTGGTTTTATAGATGTGGTGCCCAGTGCAAAGCATTATTGAGAAGTTTGTTCACCATACCTAGGATCAGGAAAATAAATCTCTTTCATGACATTTTCTTTTTAGTTCCTGCTATTTCATCTTAAAATGTAAGAAAAGTAATTGAAAAACATGTTAAGCTCTTCTGGAAGTTCACAGACATGCTTTTAGATGATCATGGTACCATTGAGAAATGACAGAAAGAGTGAATTATATCTGGGAGAAAAATGAAAATAGGTAACATTCTGATATTCAAAAGGTCTGTGAGATGAGACTTTCATACAAGCTACTGGTCTTTTCAGACCACTGGGTATTGATCTGAAACTCCTGCCACTTCTTAGACTGTCAGGAGGCTTGGAACAGAATGGAGGGGGAGCCTGCTGGTGAGGGAGCAAGCAGGTCGCAGGAGCTCCCTGCCTTCCTCTAGCACAGAATAGGTCCTGGAACAATCAAATGCTTTCTGTTGAGTTTTAAAATTGCCCCTCTTCCACTCACCTATTTCTTGGACATGTTTGCATGTAATTAAAAAATCATCTTGAGAATTACTTTTGCTCAGTTATATAATCTTATTGATTGGATGAAGCATAATTTACTTGAAATTTCCGTATCATTAGTCATTTAAACTGTTTCTACATACAAAAAAAAATAATAAAAAAATAAACTGTTTCTACATGTTTGCTACTATTCTTTGTATATTAATCTTTAATCACATTTCAAAAAACTTTTTAATGTTTTTTTTATTTCTGAGAGACAGCGTGAGCAGGGGAGGGGCAGAGAGAGAGGGAGATGCAGAATATGAAGCAGGCTCTGGGCTCTGAGCTGTCAGCACAGAGCCTGATGCAGGGCTCGAACCCACAAGCTGTGAGATCATGACCTGAGCTGAAGTCAGACGCTACCGACTGAGCCACCCAGGCGCCCCTTTAATCACATTTCAAATAACGTCCTTATGAAAATTTCCTAAAAGTGAAGTTACTGGGTGACAAATGTAAAGCCTTTAAGTCCTTTAGTGAAAATACTACCTAACTGTTCTTCAGAAAGATTAATGGAATTTATACTTCCAAATGCAGCATATGATATTATTTGCTTCACTAGTATGATTTTTAAAAATTAGGAAAAAGGTTTAATTAAATTGAGGGTTATAATTTCACATTTTTAAAAATTTTATAGTAACCCTTCTGTAATTTTATATTACCATTTCTATTTCTTCCTCTATGAATTGCCTGTTCCTAGCCTTTGTTCATTTTTCTATTTCCTAATGTGTATAAATGTCTTTGGTATATTTAAGATGTTAATTCTTTGGTCTCATATTTATGACAAACATTTTCTCAATTTGTTCTTTATTTCATAATTTTCTTTATGATAATTTTTTTGTGTTTGGAAGTTTTAAGTCATAATGTGGTAGAATTCCTATCTATCTTTTCCTTTGAGTTTACCTATACTGTTTTATGTCTTAAAAATTTTTAATCAGTTACTTAATAAAACTTATATAATTTTTTTTCCTCTCTCTCTCTCTCTTTTTGCATTTAGGTTTTTATACATCTTCCCCCAGATAGACATTATTAGCTAGTGTCTCTACCTTCATGCTCATTACTGACAAATTAGTTCAGACCATTTGTTGGCATCAATATAAAGGAATGTACTTTGCCTGCTCTACATTTTTTACATAGAGATTCTGGCCTTAGCAGAAGTTCTTCGTGACAGTAAATTGATTCCTTTAGCTATGTCATCCTTACCACTCCCTATCATAAGAAAATTAATCTCAGAAGAAAATAACAGAGCACATTTGCATTGTAAATGAGCACAAATATATTTAGAAATGCATATTCCTAATATATTTCTAATCTTTGACTCTGGTGGCCTTCAAAACTTAACAGAAATTATTTATGCATTAATAGCTATTTTGAAGGTGGTACCAGCTAACAGATGGGACTGAAGTGAATTATACAGGGAAAGGTTAAGCTACAATGATCCTTTTCTTATTCTTAAAAAGTTATGATCCCTAAATGGAGCAATCCATCTGGAGTGAAAGGATAATATTTTATTGAAACCCTTACCAATTTTCCTCTTGTTGATATGAAAGTCTCAGAGATTTTGGAATCTGTTTGAATTGATGAATCAGTATCAATCATACTCACATAGCTTTTAATTTTTTTTCTCTAATTATTACCTTATTTCTTGTATGTGATTTCATGTTCCCACTAGGAAAAGCTTTGCAGAGGGTAAGGATCTTAGATTATAAATATTTTGGAATTCTTCTCTGCCCTGTCAAATCACATTAAAGATAATGCTCTGCACAAAATAGAGAATTGATATATGAGGCAGCAAGCATTAAATGTACCTAGAAATTGATTTGAGATGAAAAATTTTAACACTATGAACTTTTCTATATTAGTGTTTGCTGCTACCCACAGTTCCAAAGTTCTCAACTTCTTTACCCAAAGCTTCTGGGTTTAATGACTACATTCTTATTTATTCTGAATCTCTTGAGTTGATATCTGATTTCTAATTAATAACCTAGAAAGTCATTACTCAGTGATTACTACATTCAAAGCACAATGATTGCCAAGAGAAATATACTGAAAAAAAGTAAGACAAATAGTAGAATTGACATGTCAAACTTGTCTCTTCCTGTTCTGATCTTTACTCTTCAGAACATGGTTATGTAATTCCAAAATTACAGAGGAAAGTGACAAAAGCTACTTATTTCTGAAAATTGAAAGACATGAAATTAAAGGCTAAGAATATTTTTTAAAGTATAAAGAATGGAAAGGAATTGGAACTGGACAAAAGTTTATTTTGTTAAGCTTGTTTGGATCACCACTATCCCTTACTTCCGTGTACCTTATCTTTCCAACTGAAAAGAAGACTTTGTCTTCTTCCAAATTGGACAGTTAGTCACTAAGAGTTGAGCATTTTGATAATTTAGAAAGCATCTTTTGACTAGCCACAAGGTTGAAAGAAACCCTGGCAGGCATGCGAGGAAGCTTTCCACACACCAGTTAGGTTTGGACACCTGTCTCCACAAACTTCTTAAATTTCTCAGCTTATCCAACGTTGCATCTAAACATGTCCATCGCAAAAGGATAGGCAGACTCTCAGATTCCTCTCTTTCTAATCCACCCTTGGTGGCTAGAAACGGATAGCATCTGTTACTGGTGTTCACATCTGGATGGCAGTCCTCTGTCTTCATCTCCTGCTACTGGCTGGAGAAACATGGCGAGCATCATCTATTCTACAAGCGCTCTCTAAGTGTCCATAACAGTACTGTACTAGTAGCTGGGTAGTGGACATAGGTAGTGGACACAAAAGTAATATTCCTCCCTGAGTGCCTACCATTGTGGTCAGGTCAATTCTGAGCATATATGTAGTTGTTCTTTTGCTTTTCTTACTATGAGTTGCCAAAGGGTGAATTCTTCTGCAGGTTCTAAAAAGCATCGGACACTAATTGTGAGGGTACTTAGTCAATGCATCTTGTGAAAACAAAACTAAAATCAGAAGAAAATCTCCTTAATTCTAGGAAAGCAAAAGAGGATCTTATGCTAAACCGAGAGGGTTAATTCTAGCAGGCGAGAAACCGGCCTGAGCTGTTTTACTGAAATAGGAAATGGGTGCGCACTGCGCGGACCCCCGGTCAAAGCACAGAACATGCAGGATAACGGCGTTGCTTGTAAGCATAGTTTTGAGAGGTTTCAACTATTTATTGATTCACAATTGCTGCAATGAGATTGCTCATTTGCATCTGTTCTCATAGAGACACTGGCGGGCTCCGTCCCTCGGCTAGTTATTTAGCAGCATTATGTCTTTGTGACCAGCTGGGTACCAGAAGCCCCAGCTGAGACTACCTTTTTGGATCACCTTGTTTGAGGTGCTTTGTGTACTCGTCCATGGTTCCTGCACCCACAGGGAAAGGATATCCCGGTGCAGTCTTTATAGATGGAGGACAAATGGACCTCTTTCCTGCCTTCTCTGAACCCCGTGCGCTGAGCCAGTCTTTGGCCGGGATGCATAGCCTTACATTAGCGCAGCTGCTGCATCATATCTTTTTCTTGCAATAAACTAAAAATGTGTAAGCTTTGTCATGCTGGGTCCTTTGAGTCTCTGTTAGCAATAGAACCTTATCTAACTGCCACTGTTAGTCTGCATTTACTGAACGAGGTAAAGGAAAACTGAATTTACATGAAAACATTGCCAATAGGCAGGGTGAATTGTGTCATTTCTGTAGTCAGCAAGGCAACTGGAAGAATCTTCTTACAGCCCCCAATATATGCAGTCCTCTGGCAAATCTTCGACCTTGTTTTTCGACAAATAGACCATGATGGTTTCCCTGACACAAACCACTAACTTTTCAGCTTGTAGAAGTCTTTTGAAATAATCTAAGCCATGGCACTCTAACAAAGCAGATATTAATGAGCATCTCAGTGAATGAAATTTTAAAAACTTACATATTTATTGCCCAGGTGTGGAGAGGATTCGTTAAGCTGTCAGTTCTTGATTTTTCCTTGTGCAGAGTGCTCACCTACAAACAGAAGACATATTTTGATCTCTAAGCTCAGAGAGTGGATAAGGATGAAAATAAGGTTTTTTGGCTTGTTTTTTGTTTTTCAAGGAAAGTCCAATTTCCCTGCAAGAATGTCATTAGAGCCACAGTCTGCCTCTTGGTATCCTGGAAATTGTTCATCAAGATTTATGAGCCTTTTTCCACCATTATCTGGTTTCACCCTAAAGGGGCAATGCCCAGCTAATGGCCTAGGTGCGGAGGGTGTGACTTAGGAAGTGATAATAAGAGAGGCACCCTGGGGAATGAGTTATAGACTTTTGCTTGTTCCTTGAGCCTAAGCAAAACTGTATTATATATTTAAAGTGCCATTTTATCAGAAAGACAGTCTAGGGTCCTCGGTTTAAAGAATTGGGCAAGAGATTTGTGAAAAAGAATTTACAAACCGACATAAAGCCTTTGCTGATATACAGAGTAGTAGAGGGGGCATTAGTCAAAATAATAGTGTTATTCCATCACCCAGTATAAAGATAAACATTGACCTAGGATGAAAGAAGCAGAGGATCCTAAGTGTGTTTATGTGCCCGTGAATTCATGATGAACACACTTCACACTACCTACGTCTTTCAGGTAGATTCAAGTATCAACAGCAGTCACACATAAAAGGAGTATGGATCAAAGTTTCCAGCTTTGAGAATACTTGCCATTGTTTTGCTCCAGCTTTTATCTGTCTTTTAGAAACCTGTCTTCTGGGAACTCCGTTGTTGTCCCCTGTCACCAGCACTATCACGGTGATAATAAATAGTGCCAGAGACCCAATGAGGAGAACAACCCGGGGCTCCCTTTCAAGGACCCCTTAGGTGTGGTGCTCTGAGAAATGTCAGGTACAGAGCGATTGCCCTCCTAGCTGCTTTCTATAACAACTCTTTGCTCACTATCGTTATTTTGCAAAAAGCACAGCACCTCCTGGAATTCGTGGCTATGAAGTCCAGGAATGGGAAGTGAACAAAATAAACATTTATTGAATCCCTACTGTTCATCAGAGTCCTGTCAAGCAAAGCATATGAAAATTGTTCTAATTCCTAATATCTCCCTCCGAGTTCTGTCTAACTGGGAATAGAAAATATGAGAAAGATTCAGTTGCAATATGAATCCAATAGGTTATAATAATGTCTATGGTAAAAGCAAATGAAACACACACCTAGAAAAGAAACAGCTGGAAAAAGATACACCAATGCCATTGGTGATTATATCGTATTGTGCTTCATGAGAACTTTTAAATTCTTTTTTAAATCTTTTCGATTCTCTAGTTTTCTCTATTCTCCATTATGCATCCTGTGGTCAAATATTAAAATGGAAGTTTAAGGGGCTCCTGGGTGGCTCAGTCAGTTAAATGTCTGACTTGGGCTCAGGTCATGAGCTCACAGTTTTTGAGTTTGAGCCCTGGGTTAGGCTCAGTGCTGACAGCTCAGAGCCTGGAGCCTACCTCAGATTCTGTCTCCATATCTCTCTGCCCCTTTCCCCAGTCATGATCCCCGCCTCATTATCACGTATAAATAAACATTAAAAAATTTAATAAAATAAATAAAATGGAAGTTTAAGCCATGAAGAGCTATTTCAAGGCAGTGATGTATATTAATTTTCCAGATGAAAAAATAAGTTCAGAAGAGGAAAAGACAATGTACATCTAGGACAGTCAAGGAAGCCTTGGTGGAAATGCAGGGAATGGGCAGATATTGAAGGGCTGAGAAGACAGAAGCTGAATCGATGTATGCCTTTCTAAACCTATGAATCTTTTTGCTCATCTTTACACTTTTAATCATTCATTCATTCCCTCTTTTATTTGTAAAAATAAATAAGCAAGAAAAAAAAGACTGCACATTTAACCATTTAAGTAATTACCATAATATACTAATTAGTATTAGGGTACTAATAATATACTAATAATGTGTAATTACCGTAATGGTGAAGTGGCAGGGGGTGGGGGACAGAAGGGGTGATAAAAGGGACCAAGACACCATCTCCTCCTTTGAAAGCACTTGAGTTCAGCAAGGGAGACAGGGGACAGGAGATGAATGGTACTTGGAGAATATGAGTTAGTAAGTGGTTCACAAACTGAGCAAGAGAAGTCTTGTGCATCATGAGAGGCCTTGTAGACATGCCAAAGTGAACTTCATCTTAGACAATACAAGCCTAGCAGTTTTCTAAGCAGAGGAATACTATAATGAGTTCAGATTTGCTTTTTCTTCTTCCAAATGGTTCAATATCAAGTAGCACTTTATTTTTTTACATTTCTTTATTTATTTTGAGAGAGAGAGAGAGCAGGGCAGGGAGAGTGAGAATCCCAAGCAGACTCCACACTATCAGTACAGAGCCTGAGGCAGGGCTCAATTTCATGAACTGTGAGATCATGACCTGAGCCAAAACCAAGAGTCAGACATTTAACCAACTGAGCCACCCAAGTGTCCCTCAAGGAGTGCTTTATTTTTTTTCTTAAATAGTTTATTGTCAAGTTGGTTTCCAAATAACACCCAGTGCTCATCCCCACAAGTGCCCTCCCCTATGTCCATCACCCCTCTTCTCCTCTCCCCCACCCCCATCAGCCCTCAGTTTGTTCTCAGCATTCAAGAGTCTCTCATGGTTTGCCTCTCTCCCTCTCCCCAACTATTTTCCTCCTTCTCTTCTCTCATGGTCCTCCATTAAGTTCCCCCTAATCCACCTATATGTGCAAACATATGGTATCTGTCCTTCTCTGCCTGACTTATTTCGCTCAGCATAACACCCTCAAGGTCCATCCATGTTGCTACACCTGGCCAGATTTCATTCTTTCTCATTGCCATGGAGTATTCCATTGTGTAGATAAACCACATCTTCTTTATCCATTGTCAGTTGATGGATACTTAGGCTCTTTCCATGTTTTGGCTACTGTTGAGAATGCTGAGATGAACATCGGGGTACATGTGCCCCTAGGCATCAGCACTCCTGTATCCCCTCAAGGAGTGCTTTAAAATGAAATTCAAAGATACTACGCTTTCTTTCTTCTGGGAAGTCATATATTCTTTAATTTAAGCAGTTTTCTTCATAATTCCTATAGTCTTTAATATTGAAAAGAAGACAATGTATATGAACTTTCTGAGATGTGATATAAGTAGCAATCATATTTAAGATGCATTACGGCACATAGGTATATTTTGAGGTCAGTCATGGTGATGTTTGACTTGGCAAGATTTCTGACTAAAACTGAGTGGGATCTTACATTTTCTCATAAAGGATTCCCTGATCTGCCCTATTTGGTCCTCCTTTGTTTCTGAAAGCAGATTCTTGTTGAACTCTAGCAGACTTTTTCTTTTACATTGAAGAACGCTCCTAATTTAAATAGTCAAATTTTAAACATTTAAAGGTTGCATTGTCAGCAGAGGACCCTACTTGAGAGAGGACATATTTGAAGAAAGCAAGAGGTGTGGATGAATAAACAATGTGGCCTAATCAGAGGACGCTTTGGAGCAAGGAACTGTCTTATTAGGAGAAAATGATCAGAACAACAGCGATGGCTCCTGGGGGCTTCTGGGAGCCCAGACACTTTAGTATTCACTGGCATTTCCCCTGAAGGTAGGTTGCTACAGAGCTCTGTTTCCTTGGAAACATGATTTATTGACCTCTGAAATGGCACAATTTATTCTGAGATGTAATACCAGTGCTTGTAAATTAAAGTACTGACCAATCCAATGAGTTCATATGGCCACTGAAGCTCAAATTTCATTTTGTTACCGCTTAGGCACATTAACACTATATTTCTTAGGCCACAGAGCAAATAACATAAAATGGAACAGTCATCAATTCTGAATGGTGGGTAGTCAGATATTCGTTCTTTCAAATTCTTTTCTGTATTTTTCAGATTTCTCAAAACTTTTATATAGGAGGTAGTGGAAAATGTAGCCGAATGCATGTATTTGTACCAAAGCTAACCATTTTAAATTTTATTCTAGTTACATTTTAGGAAAAATATTACTGTTGGGCAAAACATATTTACGTAAGAATAATTGTAACAATGTAACTTCTGTTGAGTATGGTGAGCATAGTGTTATTAAAAACGCATATTTGAATCAATTTAAAAGAAGTGAACAGAGATTTGTTGATGAGTGTGTCAGGGGCTAGACCTTAATAAAAACTGTGTTGGTACAAACAGCATTTGTAGATCATTGTGTTCTAGATTATTAATTCCAGGCCACTGAAACTGACTCTGGGGGCACCTTGGTGGCTCAGTCCGTTAAGTGTCTGACTTCAGCTCAGGTCATGATCTCACGGTTCATGGGTTCGAGCCCCGCATCGGGCTCTGTGCTGACAGCTAGCTCAGAGCCTGGAGCCTGTTTCAGATTCTGTGTCTCCTTCTCTCTCTGACCCTTCCCTGTTTATGCTGTCTCTCTCTCTTTCTCAAAACTAAATAAAACATTTTTTAAAAATTTAAAAAATACTGACTCTGAATGAGCAATTTTAATTTTGCCCTATCACCAAATATTTCCCGTGAAAATCAGATGGGTTGGCCATTGAAAGGTTATTTCATTAAAAGAGGTATGATTCTTAAATGAAAATTGGCGGAAATAAAATGACCAGAGAATAGATTTTATTATTTCCACAGTAATACTTCCTCCTCAGACCTGCGACCCAAAAATTTACTTATGATGAAAAGGAATCTTGGAGAATTAAGGGTCTTCCTAACTACCCCACCACAGTCTATTTCAATAATTACTCTGGTGACAACGTGAATGGGAGATATCAGTTTAAGTCGAAGTTTCCTTGGACCTTAAAGAAGAATCACATAGTAAATTTGCAACCAAGAAACACAAGCTTCTCTGGAATTTTCTCATCCTCAAGTCTCAATTCTGGTGTCAGTTGTCATTTCCCTGATAGAAATGGGGGACAGCATAGCAGGTGGTCCTGATCTCAGCCCTCTCCTTGCAAGGATAGCCAGGGGCTCCTACAAGGAGGCTTCTTCCAAATCCTGGGTAGCCTGCTAATCCACAGCTCAGAGAGCCCCAAGGCCACAGAGTATTTTGTTAAATCCTCAAGGGAGTAAGGAGAGTGCATAAAATTATCCTGATGCTTGTCTACACACAGGCAGGTTCTGAGAACTTTGCTTGGCAAATGGTGTGATCACACTAAGGATCCTTATTTAATAAGACTAGTTCGCATGTAGGCTGCTTTTCCCTGACCTGGTAGAATAGGCTTAGCAACTTAGTCAAGGTTGGTGAATAACCAGGGGAAACCTGTATGTGGTTTCCAATTATTCTATGAATAAATTTTACTTCTGTGTCCATTCAGGAGTTACCTCTAAGAGAACAGTGTGGGAATAAAGGAAATCCATACATCGAAGAGTAGAATAGATGCAAGAATGAAGAAGGCCTCTCATAAGAGCATATGACTCACATGAGGGGTCTGGGCATGTCTCTGCAGATACTGGGTGCCCTTCCTCAGTTTTCAAGTCTTCTGTGTGTGTGGTGTACTTTGTTCTAGTTAGAAATTCCTACCTGACGCTGGGACCACATTCAGGCTTTGATACCTCACTCTTGAAATCAGGACAATATTGGTTGCTTTTTGTTTGACAAAATTGTTTTCTGCTGCATAAGTATAATGCAGCTTGTCATTCCATAGCTCTCATGTTATATACTATATATATAGTACATGTTATATACTATACAAAATAATCATTTTATACAGGTAAAATGGGGTGGCTGCATATTTTAAGTGTATTCATTTAACTTGATATTTAAATTAGATCTACAAGGATTGTTTTGTTGAGTACATAATTATTTTTTATTTTATTGATTTTTTTACTTTTAGGGAGAGAGAGAGAGAAAGAGAGAGAATATGAGGGACAGAGGAAGAAAGAATCCCGAACTCCACAAGAAGCCTGATGCAGGGCTTGATCCCACAGTCCTGGATCATGACCTGCGCCAAAATCAAGAGTTGGATGCTCAACCAACTGAGCCACCCAGGTGCCCCATTATTCATATGGCTGTTTTGTAATACTGATGTTTTAAAATTTTGGTCTACCCAAAACAAGAAAAAATCTTTAATTCTTCATTTTTAAAAGCTATATGACATCTCATTTTTCATCATTCTTGATGCAAATATAAGTAATATAAATCACAATCTCTTTTTTGAAAAATTTATACATTTCAAATCTGATTTAAAAACCTAGGATATTGGGTTGGGGCGCCTGGGTGGCTTAGTCGGTTAAGCGTCCGACTTTCGCTTAGGTCATGATCTCGCGGTTCGTGGGTTCGAGCCCCGCGTCGGGCTCTGTGCTGACTGCCAGCTCANAAAATAAAAAAAAATAAAAACCTAGGATATTGGGAAAAAATTTAAATATTACCAACAGGAGATTATGGTTTCTCCTCATTGGGAAACTCAATTAAAATTATATGAAGTAATACAAAATAGGATTTACATTTTAACTGATGAGCTCTAGTTCTAGTTGACTATAGGTAGCCCTTAGCAAAAATAAAACAATAGCAGTAATAAAAGACCGTGTGGTACATTTAATGTTTTTCTGCTACTGCTACAGAATAGAAAATGCCTTGAGTTCCCACCCCTTCTTTAGAACACATATACACATTATAAAAAGCAACCTCTAAAAGTACAATGGTCCAATAATCTTACCAAAAATAATATTTCCAGGACTCCTCTTTCCTCTATAGGAGAATTTTGTATTTTGGGGTAGTTACTAATTATTTCTAAATATATTATGCTTTTTGGTTGTCTTTCACATGAACGAAATCCAAGTTAGATTTTGAACTAACCATATTCAGGGGCACCTGAGTGGCTCAGTTGGTTAAGCATCTGACTTCTGTTCAGATCACTATCTCATGGTTCATGAGTTCAAACCCCGCCTCCATTCTGTGCTGAAAGCTCAGAGCCTGAAGCTTGCTTTGATTTTGCGCCTCCCTCTCTCTGCCCCTCCCCCACTCATGCTTTGTCTCTCTCTGTCTCTCCAAAATGAACATTTAAAACTTTTTGAAATAACCATTTTCAGCTAATCAACAATCTAGATACTTACCAGACTCGTGAGAAATTGTCTTAACAGTGAGAAGCTTCACACTCTCTTTATCAGACTGAGGTCTATTTGGAACAGAAAACATAAGTGAATATTGTAATAATTAACACTGTATGTCTGTGAAAGAAAGTATACATGATATAAACAGAATGAAGAAGCATAAAAGCACATATATATTTTTATGTATTTCTATGGCAAAAACTGTGTCTTTTTACATACAGACAGACATGTACTTTTATAACACTTTCTGCTTTAAAATCAAGCCAATAAATCTCTGTCCCACTGTTAAGCACTGATAATCTGATAAACCCAGAAATAGGTCACATGAAACACTTGTCACAAGGTCCATATCACAATGGTCTCTGGTGCCTGAAGGGAAGGCAGAGGAATGCTTGCAAATTAGCTTTTGGGCTAATGTTGAGTTCTGGGGATATCCCTTTTCATGAAGCCCTGTCTCCTACACTACAACATCTGAGCTGTCTATTCTAACCAAGACTCCCCACTTAATCCTTTCTCAGAATTGAAACAGTTTTAAGCCCAGATTACTTTCCTTGGACATCTCAAGAGATTCTATTTCTAATCAAGAAAGGTAGGTGATCTAGGAATATTATTTTTAAAGTTCACAACTCCATAAAGGCAACCTACAAATTCACGTCAACGATGAGAATCTTAACTATTAAAGAGACATTAAAATAGTTTGTCTCTTTGCAGAACCTTGACTGTAACAGTTGCCTAGATTGGTAACCTCTGGTTTTTTGTTTGTTTATTTTAATAAAGTCAAAGTACAATAACCATTGACTGCTAAGATAAAGTCACTCAGAGCTGTCTCAAAGCACAGGCATGATTATTCCTTAACTGTGATGAACATACTGAAAATTTCACTGGGAAAGTGATCTTTTTTTTTTTTTTTTTAAGAGAGAGAGAGAGAGACAGCATGAGCAGGGGAGGGGCAGAGAGAGAGGGAGACACAGAATCTGAAACAGGCCCCAGGCTCTGAGCTAGCTGTCAGCACAGAGCCTGACTTGGGGCTCGAACCCATGAACCGTGAGATCATGACCTGAGCCGAAGTTGGACACTCAACCGACTGAGCTACCCAGGCACCCCACTGGGAAAGCATACTTAAAACTCTATCTTAAAAATCTCTATGAGATTTTTCTTTATAGTTATTTATATTCATTCTTTTCCCTTCGCATTCCATCTTTGAATTTCCCATTTTACTACTTTATCCAAGCTTCAGAACAAATCTTCCTGCCTTTCAGTTGTTGGAATTTCTTTGTTGGATAGAGAGTTCTAACAAATAGCCAAACCCTATTTCTAGTGCTTTTTGTACAATTTGTTTTAAAAAATAAATCAATAAAAGTATAAGTAGAAGATTAATGTTACATATAGATAGACAGGTAGATAGATAGATACAGATATGGTAGGATGAGAGCTTCTGGAAAAAATGATGTGGCTACTTACTGGTCGTTTCCATTTTCTGGTGTGCCTAAAGGAGAACAGAATTGTTATTACAGCTGTGAGAAGCTGGCTACAACCTGCCCCTCACTCCCCCCGGCAAAAAACATCCACTCCCAGACCCCAACTACTTTCTGTGCAGAGATGTTTATAAAGCTACTTTGTAACTTTTTAAAAATCTCCATTGCTGCCCCCACTGGACTTTTTCTCAGATATGGTTACTACTATTCCTCAGGTATGGCTGACGCATTCATGGGATAGCCCTAAGTGGGACAACTCCCCTGAATTTAGTTCTGGACTAATTTTAATCTTATAGTTTCATATTGCTATGTGAAACTACTATCCATTATCACACATCCCACAGACACCAGAAAATGTCTCAGTTTATTTTAGTATCTCTGAAAAAGAATTTTCTTCAAAGTATCAAATTACCTTTTTATACCAGAGAATTGGATTGTTGGCTCTCCTTTATACATTGCTCTTTCTGGTGACACAAGTCACTGTATTTGTGGCAAACAACGGTGTAGACATTGCCTCTAATTGCATCTGGAGCCCACTGATTCAGCCTTTCAAAAGGGCCCTGCAGAATGTCACTGAGGCTACTAACTGTAACTAATCTGTTTGCTTTGCCTGGCCGCTCATCTACAGTCTGGTAGAAGACATTTTTGGGGGTAGAGTGAGAATTCAGAATGATTCATTCCGCACAAAACCTTGGCCTTTAAGGAGGATATGTTGGTGGTCAAACCTTGCATTAATCTGTGGCATATCAGGCAAACTATTTAATGTAATTGCCTAGGGCCCCCCCTTGTTTTGTTCCCAACTGTGCTGTGGTTTTATTTCATTGCTACTCAGCTTTCATCTCTCGGATTTCCTTTCACGTCTAATGTAGCCCTTGACATTGGGATGTGCCTTTTAACTATAATTCTCCTGGCAATGACCATCATTGTTTTGTAAAGAGTTTGATTTCCACTAATATTTTGGCTACTTCTATTTCTGTCACCTTGGCTAAGACACAGCAACATGACTCTTAATCCCTAGTATATAATTCATGGCACCATATGCTGTTCACCAATTCAATCTAACTTTGTCTTCCCAACATCAGTTGGATTTTAACAGCATTTTTAAATTCCTATTTTAAGTGTTATGTATGATATCACTCATGATGCTCATAGCCCTGTTTCAAAGTGAGTTGAAATTTTCTTTCATGTCTGTTTTTCTCCCTCTTAGAATACTGTAATACAGATTAATTATCAGATAGATGCATACCAACAGACCACCTTCTGCAGATATGCTGTTCTTACTTAGGTTAAAGCTTGGACTACTGTCAACATTATCTAGATACACTTAATTCCATACCAACATCTCTGAATCATGTTGTCTTCCAGAAAGCAGAGAGTATTTACAAATTTTCTGAACTTGAAGTCTAACCCACATACTTGAAGAGAGATGAACTGTGGGTGTTTAATGGTACTAATTTAATAACAGTGCTGTAAAAATCTGTTCAGAAAGGAAAGTTAACAATAACCAGATAGATTTTGCTAATTGCACAATTACCGAATTTGGTTATAAAGTATTATGTGCCTTCAGAATAACTCTCCATAGCTATAGGTATTTTATACATTTTTTTCCCCTGAATGATCCAATTCGTCCAATTCATTTCGTTAATAGAAAATGTCAACTTTTCAAATACCTTAGTTGCAAATCTTCTTATGCAAAGCAGTCTTTCAGTACAGGGTATTTTTACAAATGGATTTAGCACATTAATTTTTTTTTACCTGTCCTACTCAACACCCACAAGCTTCAACTTGGAGGGTCGATTTCCCACATAAAATAGGATTGGTGGTTTAGATACGTGGAGGAATTAAACTGATTTACAAAATTGCTATTTCCCTTCTGGAAACTGACTAAGGAAACATATTTCAGAGATTATTAAGAAGTTTATTCACTAACTCCCAAAGGGAAAGGCATTTATTTGTTTTTTTTTTTCTTATCTTCCAATAAGAGCTAAAATGAACACTACTGGCTTTTTGTGTAACTTTGCCTTGTACTGTCACACTTGTGCCCTGAACTCTCCGTGAGGTGCATGGTCAGGGATTGGGCTCAGGAACCGCATCCAGTAGTGTTCATGGGGTGAACAGAGAATAGTGTGGCTTGCGTATCTTATAAAAACAATCGTTGTTTACTTTAGAGTATATGAGACTTCGGTAGTATTCTGTTAGTAAAATATTTAGAATTGAAGTGAGGTAAGGGAAGGTCCTATTTTACTGAAAATTAAAAATTTAAGTCAACAGCAACAAGCAAGGCTCTGCTATGTATCATACACAGTGTGATGTGAACAACACGTGCTTTGTGACTTGGGGGCTTGCCTGATGTTATGGACTGAATGTTTGTGTCCTCCTGAAACTCATCTGTTACGTCTTAATACCCAGTGGGATGGTATTAGGAGGTAGAGCCTTCAGAAGGTCATTAGGTCAGGAGGGTGGAGTCCTCATGAAGCAGATCCTTTATAAAAGATCCCAGAGAGCTCTCCTGTCCTCTCTGCCATGTGAAGACGCGGTGAGAGGGTGGCTGTTTATAAACCAGGGAGAGTGCCCTCATGAGACATCAAATCTGAGGATGCCTTGATTGGACTTCTCAGCCTCCAGTACTGAGAGGAGAAATGTTTGTTGCTTAAGCCAGCACACTATCTGTGGTGTTTTTGTTATGACAAACCCAACAAACTAAGACCCAACCTGCAGTGGAAGAAGGCACATAGACAAGTGACTGTACGATAATGGATGAATATTATTACAAAATTCTGTGCAAGTCGAAGTAGGAACACTCTAGTGTCCTTAAAGAGATGGTGTGTTATAGAAAGATACACTCAATTGCTGTTTGAGCTAGATTTTCATGGATAAATTGCAGATCAGGTATGTTACAAAAGGTAAGTGGTGAGCAAGGCATTCTGGGAGAGGGAGTATATGGATGAAGGCTCTATACTACACAGCCAGGCCTCAGGTCTGGAATGAAAAGACAGGTCTGTGTTTGAGACAATGGGGGGTGAGGGGCTGGGGGGAGGGTGCTGAGCCACGGGAACTGAAAGTGGTTTGAGAGAGCTCAAGTGTCTGGGACAGGAAAAAGACTGAGGAAAGATTCAGAAGACTGAATAAAGTAAGGATTTAGTTCATCACAATGTATTGATAGTGGTTGATTAATTGTGGCAAACATAGCATACTACTGTTAGATAGTAATAATACAGGAAACGGGTGTGGTGTAGGGGAACTCTTGAACTACCTTCGTGACTTCTTTGTAAATCTCAGTCTATTTTAAAATAACAAATTATTTTAAAAAGAATAAAAATCTGATGCAATTATGGAAACCATAAATATTTAAGAGGAGGGAGAAGAAGATGAAGCAGCAAAAAGGAAAAATAAAAACAAAGGGTAAGGGTGTAAAAGAGAACAGTGCTATTTGCTTACATATTTATTTAATCTCATTTCAGGAGTAGAATTTACTGGTTCATCACTTACATACAACATCCAGTGTTCATGACAACAGGTGCCCTCCTTAGTACCCATCACCCACCTATTCCATTCCACTACTCACCCAATCACCTCCCCCTCCAGCAACCCTCAGTTTGTTCTCTACAGTTAAGAATAGCAGTAGCATTTTAAAGAAAAGAGGAAAGTCCTTAAACTCTATTGGAGAGATTAGGAGGGTAATAAAGAATTGCCACACTAAAATCCTACTAAAAGTTGCCATCGTGTTCAGTCTTGAGAAGATGAATCAATTAGCAGGACACATAGTCATGGAACACACCTTTATTGAAAGGAAGCTGTGTCCCCCAGAAGTGAATAAGTCACAGAATGCTCCTCTGGAGACTATGGGCCCATCAATTGAATCCTTAGCAATACAGGGGTGCTCAGTCAGTTAAGTGTTCGACTTTAGCTCAGGTCATGATCTCATGGTTCGTGGGTTCAAGCCCCATGTTGGGCTCTGGCTGACAGCTCAGAGCCTGGAGCCTGCTTTGGATTCTGTGTCTCCCTCTTTCTCTCTGCCCCTCCCCTGCTCATGTTCTGTCTCTCAAAAATTAATAAATGTTAAAAAATTGTTTAAAAATCCTTAGCAATATTACCTTTATTTTTTGTCACATGGAAGTGGAAAAAATCTTCACTACAGATAAATTTATGCCTTCTTTACTACCATAATCCCCTGACATTCACAAAACTGAGTTTATTTCATTAAAAAGAATCTGTTCATGTCTGATTACATATACCACTAGTAAATGCTCAGTCCTTACATCCATCAGCATTCAATGGGTTTCTCTACCCCTTCCCGTCTATTTCTGTGATCAAGCAACATGGCACTTTCGTTCTTTCTGTAATCCTCCTCTCCCCTCAAGGGTTTAAATTCAAGTTTAGACTGAATATATATTCACCTTTCAGGAAACAAAATGAGACAAAACCCTGTCACCTACCTGGGTCGGTCTTCCGGCACATTCGATACAAACCCACAAGAATAAATGCTGAAAGTGTCACCACAATCAAAGCAATAACCACTGGCAAAATAATACCTAAAGTGTATTGAAGACATTATCAATTAGTGTGGCTGCTGAATTTAACAGTAAGTAGTGTACCAAGTAAAAGCATGCATGGCGTCCTTCCTTCTTTCAACATCACTCTACGAGACATATTATATTTTAGGCAAAGAAGATAAATCTGATTCAAAGGTTTTGCTCTGGTTGTCATTTCTGACACATCCACTTGATGTCAGTCTTGCAGTCTTTTGAAATAAAATTCCAAACCTAAGGGAGCTGGTTCCTCACCTTAGAGACTGGAGAAGTGAGGGAATGGAAGACTGGGAAGATGTCCTCTAGACTGTAGTCTGACTCACATTCACACAGTCTATTCTTTACTCCTTCATAATAAGGTTACTGGAATCTATCTATCTATCTATCGTCTATCTATCTATCTATCTATCTATCTATCTATCTATCTATCTATCTATCTTTTATCTATCTATATCTGCCATACTGGAATTGCTCTAGTCATAATGTTGGCATCCTAAAATACTTGCAAATATCTTTCCATAATAATATCTTAAAACTAGAAATGGCATAAAACAGCATAAGTGGACATAAGTGGATATCAGAATCGATTTCTAAAAGTGAACACATGGTTCAAGAAAGATGTATGTGGGTGTGGCTCTCCATTTAAGGGAGAGGTGTTGGGACAGTTAATTAGGGTGAGTTTTTAAGAGGGGAGTCTTGCTGTTTTGCTTTGTTTTTAGCACCTGCCTTATTTTCTGACAGCCATTTCCCAAGACAGCTATCATAAGGGTACAACCAGAGATGTAGAGGTTATAGTTCTTATTTAATTAGCTATTCTTAGCTGCTTGCATATGTACTCTTAGTACTTATTCAATTCATTTGTAGGATGGCATACACTTCCAATTTTATGGTTAAATGTTTGTTTCACATTAGACCTTGAGCGAGATCATTAGTGCCTCCCCAAATGAAGACACCATGAATTACACACCAGTAAATGGAATGCCGACTTACTGAATAGAATGGCTTTACCTAAAATTAGATAATCTTTTCTCATCCAGCTTTATATACATTCACCTTATTCTTAATCTCTAGAGAAATTAATGGAATTTTTCTATTCAGTCCTAGAATACACATATTTTATATGACATCTATGTTTTTGCTAAAATGGGGCATTTCTTTAAAGCCCATTTTTAACATTAAGGTAGAGTTCTCTGAAGGTAAACAATTCATTTTTATAGACCTCTCCGCTTGTGCACTTTTGGCCTATCTGAGACTAGTCTCATCAATTCACAGTGTAAGGGAATTCATAAAGTAAGGGAAAAAATCCCACCGTGTGCTCATTAAAACCTGACTCAAGGGGCGCCTTGGTGGTGGCTCAGCGGGTTGAATGTCCGACTTCGGCTCAGGTCGTGATCTAACGGTTCGTGGGTTCGAGCCCCATGTCAGGCTTTGTGCTGACAGCTCAGAGCCTGGTGGTTGCTTTGGATTCTGTGTCCCCCTTGCTCTCTGCTCTTCCCCTGCTCATGGTGTCTCACTCTTTCAAAAATAAATACATTAAAAAAATGGAAAACCAACAAAAGAACCCCCCCACCCCTGACTCAATAGTAGGAAATTCTCAAACAGCAGTTAGATAGGATTATGATGGGATTGCAGGTTCAGTGAAGTTGATAAAAGGTTGTCTATAATTGATTCCTCTCCTTTATTCGTCACATTCAAACGTTCTGTGTATTTATCGCCATGAGTGAAGATATGTTCATTACTCACTGGAATAAGAGGGTTTGGCTGAAGAAGAGCTTGCATTTTTTGCATCCTCAGTACCTATTATTTTAAGAAAGAAAAAAATAAATCACCTTTGGTTAATGTATGCCAATCTTTCCCATCCTTCCCCCATTCCTTTCCTCCCATTTAAGCAGGCCTCTGTGATCTATAAGTATGATACTTCAGGTGGAAAAAAAAAAAAACTCATCTCATTCTGAAAGGTCTCTGTTTTGTACACCAAGTTTGGTAGGGAGTTCATGTATACAACTTGATGAGTTTGGACAAATGTATGTAACTGTGAAACTATCACTGCAATCAAGGTAATAGATAAATCACATTCAAAGTTAACACATTATCACTTTCAAAGTTTCCTTGTGTCCCTCCAGTTTTGATTTGTATTTTGATTAGACCTCAATAAAGCTTTTAAAAAAAGATTGTAGGGCTTTCTCGGTCAGAAGGGATCAAGTAAGCATGTTTCCCCTCGTGTACACAGAAGTCATACCTTGAAACTGGGAGGTGTTCCCTGGAACTGTTACTGGCATTGAAGGTGACGTACTGGCAGGAGAAGGTGATATCCCTGGATGTAGAGCGTTCACTGTAGGGAAATCACACACCCAGTCAGACAAGGGTATTAATTCTTCCTGAATTTCTTTGTAGATTTAAACAGTTTGCATTTCTGAAGACCTGTGAAAACTGTTTATTGTTGAATAATAGGATACATACAATTGTACACTTAATCATAAGTTCATCAGTTCTTCCTGTAGAGATGATTAAATCTGGAATCACAAAACCTAGGCGTCAGCAGCACATCTTTAAGAACTGGCCAAGAAAGCTTGAACAAGTCTCTTATCCTAAGCTGCAGCCTTTATCACCTGTGCATGAAATTCTTGTAGGAGGCAAATCTATTCAAGAACAGCATTCACATTTCAGGCATTACAACTTTGGGGGATGTTGTTTGTTTGTTTGTTTTTCCCACTGTACTTAAAATAGACATAAATGCATAGGACTTCAGATTTTATTGTGTTTCTTGGTGGTTGAAGAAAAGATTGCATCTGAGGCTTTTGTTGGAAGTACTGACTGGGGAAAATATCAAGGAAAATTCCTTCATTTTCACCTTTAAAGCTCAGTAGTTGTTTACATTTATGTGCCTTCTCTAGAATAACTGCTACTTGATTGCATTTCCACCACTGCCTGTGCTCTTTTCTTACAAAGATAATGTTAATTTTAAGTTATTATTATTCTCATTAATTTGTTTGCTCAACTCAACATCTGCAATCTTCAATCAGAAGGACTGACAAAAAAACTATAAATAAAGTTGCATTATTCAAAATCCACTGATCTCAATAAGTTGCCAGGAAATATAAATAAGTGCTTTGTAAGCCTGAAGCATCTATTCTTGAGAATCTGGGATAAAACACAGTTTGTGTTTAGAATGATTTTGAAAAAGAATTATTTTTCAAAGACTATTGTTTAAAGGGATTTCTTTTTATCACACCTGTTCGGCTTGTCTCACCGCTAAATTTTAAGTTGCCGCCGTGTGAAGGCCATAACCCCCACTATCCTCTACCTAGAGCTCTAACTATAGTGAGTGTGCAGTGAAATATGGCTGACTGCTTGGCTGCACCAAGAGGCATCGCTTATAATTATGGCCCCCTTACGAGTACTGAGGCCGTGTATAATTGCATCAAAGAAATTGATATCGCCTATGACTGCTTTGGATCTTTCCCTCTTTGCCACCCACAGCCCAGCGTGCGCTGCATGCTCATGCATTTTTGACATCTGTGGGGGAAGAATGATGTTTAGAGTCTGTACCGTTCTTGCCATGCAAGGGATCTGTGGGAGGGAGCTAGATATATGCCCGTAAGAACAAAGAAAAATGTCAGGCTAGTGCACTAAAACAGGCAGAAAAAGAAATATTAAATGAAAAGACTGGGAACTAGCTGAAACCTTGGTACTTTTAGTTGTTTTTTCCAGTGTTAAGTGTTTTAGTGAGAATGTTGCTCTTTGGATTGTGTTGGTAGAGAACAAGATGGCTGATTAAGTTACCAATGGCATTAATCCACCTGTGATATCCCAAGGGTTAATTTTCAAGACTCCGTATCCTATCTTACTACCTTCTCTCTTTTTTTAAAAAAAAATGTTTAATTTATTTTGGGAGAGAGAGAGTGAGAGCACAAGCGGGGAGAAGCAGAGGGAGAGGGAGAGAGAGAGAATCCCAAGCAGGTTTTGCACTGCCTGCACAGAGTCCAACATGGGTCTCGATCTCGTGAACCGTGAGATCATGACCTGAGCCAAAATCAAGAGTCAGACGCTCAACAGATAAGGACACCCAGGCGCCCCTATCTTACTACCTTCGCACAGACAAGCTAAATGGCTACAATTCTGAATATAACCTGTGTGGTTTAGGTAAAACTACAAACTTTCCTACTTAAAACATGTTGATAGTCCAGTGCCAACCAGTAGTGCTAATGATCCACAGGGTGGCGATACAATTAACTCTTCTTGAGAGAAGAATTTATTAGCTATTTGGACAAAGACTTAAAATTTTTGTTTTTCTTTTAACTGCAAACTCCAGTTAATAAATCATTTCTAATTTCAGCACATCTACACACACACATGCACGCATGCACACTTTACCTCTAATAATGGTGCAATGCCTTCTGGTATTTTGTTTTCTCTTGTCTTTTATTTAATTTTTCCAATGATTGGTCATGCCCTGCTTACAGTAATTACCTCACAGTTTGAGAAAGCCTGTCTATTAGAATGTTCATATTGATGAGATTATTATTCTTGGCTTAATTCAAAAACTGTGGGCCTAATGGAATTCTTTCTGTGACTAAGATAGAAGGATCCATGGTGTGTTCAGAGCTGATAATCTCTGAGGATTTTTTTGAGACTCTATTATCCTGCATTACTATTAATGCAGTGTGGGCAGAGGAGGTACAGGAGAAGTATAGTGGAGTATTTAAAAGCATGGATCTGAAGCCAGAGTACATGGGTTCAAATCTGGCTATAGAACTGGTTTCCTGAGGAATGTTGGGCAAGTCACTGAACCTCTTTTTTTCTTTGTAAAGTTTATTTATTTATTTTTAGAGAGAGAGCGAGAATGCAAGCTGGGGAGGGGCAGAAAGAAAGAGGGAGAGAATCTCAAGTAGGGTCCATGCTTTCAGCATGAAGCCTGAGGTGGGGGCTTGATCCCATGACCCCAGGATCATGACCTGAACTGAAATCAAGAATTAGACACTCAACTGACCGACCACACAGGTGCCTCAGGTCACTTAGCCTCTTTGTGCTTGAGTTTCCACATGTACAAATGGTGATTATAATAGTTCTATATCGTAGTGTCATTAAAGTTAAATGAGTAAAATTAAATTTGAATTGCTTAGAAGAATACTTGATACTAATATATTTATATTATATATACTATTATTATTGTATCATAATATAAGATTATGCTGTATGGTTATGTTATTTTATAATAATATTTTTTAAATATTGTGATTAGGCCTCTAAAGGGTTGTACCTTTCAACCGAAGTCAACTTTTCTAATTTGCCCAAAAATTCTTAGTGTAAAAATATATGCAATAGGCTTTATGGCTACCTCTATCATTCCTCCTTAACACCTTTGCTACCTCTACGTTTTTAGATACTTCTTTTCTCTAGCCAGGAACTGGAGTAACTGGAGTATATAATGAACTTAGATGGCATAGATTCACTGTTGAACCCTGACTTTTAGTGACTGTATGATTATTTAATTGCAGATATGTTCTGTCATAATTTAAATCCAGTTCACAAGCTTCAGGCCAATACTTGAAGCAGGCTGTTTGGGGTAGAGACCCTCAGAACCAAGTCTGTTGTAATAATGTGTAATCAAATTGCCCCCACCGGCATCTGACAGCAGCATATATTCGGCCCTTGCTGTAAAGCAACTACCTGATAAATCATTGAGGGTTTTAAAGACAGAATACCTTATTGAGATCTCAGGGGACCCACAGTGGCTGTGAGAATGAGCCTCAGAAAACTCTAACTACAGGAAGTATAATTGGCCAGGGTTCCCCACCTGCTTTCTGAAATTCATCGCCGTGTTCTTGTTGATGCCATGCCTCTCCCAGGCTGCTCCCAGGCAATGGCTGATCTTAGCCGGCCTGTTCCTGGGAGTCATAAACTCCTCTGAGGAGAGATTAGGACAGGAGGAGTCCCTGACGGCATTTTCAGAGGAGGATATATATGATACGTAGATATTAATGGGAGAAAAGCATGAATGGCAGTAGAGGATAAACCATTCTATATGAGAAAGAAAATACAGCTATATATTGTATTTTTATTTCTTGTATATTGCCTACACTTCCTTCTAAACACTTTCTTTTTTACACTTCTTTCTAAACACTTCTTTTTACTTCTTTCTGAACGCTTTCTAAACACTTTCTATACTTTGTAAACTCTTTTTTAAAAAAGTTTTAAAAAGTATTTATTTTGAGAGAGACAGAGACAGGGCAAGTGGGAGAGGGGTAGAGAGAGGGAGAGAGAGAGAGAGAGAGAAAGAGAGAATCCCAAGCAGGCTCTGCACCACCAGCACAGAGCCGGATGTGGAGCTTGAACCCATGAAGCTTTAAGATCATGACCTAACCTGAAACCAAGAGTCAGATGCTTAACCGACTGAGCCACCCGGGCTCCCGTTTCTAAACACTTTCTAAACTTTCAAAACATTTTAAAACTTTCTAAACACTTCTATCACTTCTTTCTAAACACTCTTTTTTACACTTAAAGAAGTACCCAAGGGGTTAAACTCAATTGAATTGAAGGATTGTTTCCCATTATTTATAAATAATTGGGACACTTGCTTCATTGCAATGTGGTGGATTCATGTCTCATTTTAAAAAATAACTTTTCAGCACTTGACACAATGAATCATTCCTCCTTAACACCTTTGCTTCATGTGACTTCTGGTAGAGCACACTTATGAGCTGGTCTTCTTGGTCTCTTTGGCTGGTTCCTTCTTTCTCTGACTCACAAGCTTGGAGGGTCCCAATGCTTAGTCCTTAGTCTTCATCTCTAACTATGCTAATTTCTTTGATGATCTCATTCAATTTCAAGGCTTAAATATAATAACAGTGCCAATGATCAGCTAATTTATATTTCCAGACCTCATTCTTAAACTCCAGACTCATAAAGCCACATGTTCACTCAGAAAATAATAAACATCTGAAATTCCACATGTCCAAACTTGAACTTCTGCTTTATCTTTAGCCTTCCCATCTGGCAATCATTCCTTCCAGTGGCTTAGGCCAAGGTCTCACAACTATTTTTGCCTCATCTTTTACAACCTATCCCACATCCAGGATCACTAGGAATATATTGATTGGATTCACCTCCAAAATAGATGCAGAATTTGGAGACTTCATGCCACCTACTCTGTGACTATGCTGGTCCAAGCTAACATCATCTCTCTCCTGGAAAACTGCCAAAGTATTTTTGCTTCATCTGACAGTCTTTTCTTAGCTCTCAGATTTATATTTATAAAATATGAGTCAGATCATGTCACTACTTTGCTCAAAACTCCCAATGTTTCCCCATTCCTCTTAGGGAAAAAGCCAGAGTCCTTGCAATAATCCTCCAAATCCTAGGCAATCTTCCTGGCAAATCCCCTGCCCCCACACTCAGCACAGGTTCTTAACCACACTGGGCCTCTCCTCAGGTTCTAGTGCTGCCGGATCCTCTTCCACTACATACTGGTTTTCTTACTTCCTTGCATTTACTCAAATCTTTTCAGGAAAGCTTCCCTTGACCACTTTTTTCAGTCCTGCAAACTGGTCCCTGCCTTTCTTCACCTCTCCCATGCTTGCGATCCCTCCTTCCTATACTGCTATGCCTTTTCTCTTTCTTATAACACTTAACACCTTCTTTTTTAAAAAGAAAATTTTTACATTAATTTATTTTTGAGAGACAGAGAGAGACAGAGCACAAGTAGGGGAGGGGCAGAGAGAGAAGGAGACACAAAATCTGAAGCAGGCTCCAGGCTCTGAGCTGTCAGCACAGATCCCAATGTGGGGCTCCAACTCACAAACTGTGAGATCGTGACCTGAGCTGAAGTCAGACAGTCAACTGACTGAGACACCCAGGCGTCCCAACACTTACCACCTTCTAAGACCTGTAAAGGTAAGGATAATATTTTGCTCACTGGTGTTTCTCAAATGTTAGAACAATGTCTGGAAGCACAGTCCATAAGTCTTTGTTTTCTGGATAAACACATTTTTTAGGGGGCAGAAAGGACTACTGTTAAAGATGAAATGAATTAATCAACTACCTTTTGTATCTTAATATTTGGACTTATACATATTTAAAAAATTTTTATTAATATTTTCATTTGTTCTTTGGGTCTAACAGGAGATAGTGAAGGAAATACTATGGAGTCCAAGAGGGAGTTATTGCATTAAGAATTACATTTTAATAGAGGAGGTGACAAGCACAGCCGAAAGTTGATGGATGTGAAACAAGAAATAAAGAATAAGACAAAACAATATATCAGGGATCAAAATCAGAGAGGTTCTGTTAGTGCTTACTGAGTTTTACTTCTGAGCTAACTCTTAACAAATAGGATCTGAGGAGCTTAAGCAATAATATACACCACAAGATGAATACAATAGAAATAAGAAATCAGAAGCAATGCAAAAGGATGAAACAAACAGGCTCCTTTTAAGAGTTAACAAACAACAGATTCTGGTGCTCCTATAAGAATTCACCCCGAGAATCCTGGTACTCAGGAAAAGGAAACACAGTCTACTCTAGGCTTTCATTATCAGAGAAAAAGTAGTTATTCTATAAGTAATTGTCATATCAGCAGTGCAGACACTAAACGCTGTGAGTGTGGCTGGAACCATTCTGTTTTGGGAGGGAATATGCCAACATGATCCCTGAAATCTCTTCTAGCTTTAAGATTTTGGATTCTTGTCAAAGTTCCTTTCAAGCCAGATTTTGTCATAGCTAGAATGAATTTTTGCCTTTAATGGCATGATCTGTCTACTTAATGAGTAAAATATCAAAGGGGAAGTTTTCTGCTCTCATCACATCTTACCTTTCTAACCTTAGTGTACTCTTTTTTTTAATGTTTGTTTTTAATTTTTTAATTTTTTATTTATTTATTTATTTTTTGAGAAAGAGAGAGACAGAGACAGAGTGTGAGTAGGGGAGGGGCAGAGAGAGAGGAAGAGACAGAATCCAAAGCAGGCTCCAGGCTCTGAGCTGTCAGTACAGAGCCTGATGCGGGACTTGAACTTACAGACTGTGAGATTATGACCTGAGCTGAGGTCAGACACTTAACCAACTGAGCCACCCAAGCACCCCTGTTTGTTTGTTTGTTTGCTTGCTTGCTTGCTTGTTTTTTGAGAGAAAGAAAGCATGAGCAAGGGTAGGGCAGAGAGAGAGGGAAACAGAGGATCCAAGATGGGCTCTGCACTGACAACAGTGAGCCCAATGCAGGGCTTGAACTTATGAACCATGAGATCATAACCTCAGCCGAAGTCTGAAGATGCTCAACCTACTGAGCCACCCAAGTGCCCTGACCTTGGTGTACTCTTAAAGCAATGCAATAAAAAGGTGTATCTCAAATTTCTTTCATTTTGCTTTGGGCCATCAGTGTGACTAACCTGAGGTAACAGAATCTTCTAACCCAATAATAACTGTGAATGGAGATTTATTTACCTCAGGTAACTTTGTAGAATTGCATGTTGAAGAAAGGTTGAATTTTGTTGTGATTTGAATAGGAAGGGTTATTAATTTCCAGAAAATTGTATATAACATACAAAGAATGAATGAGGCACTGTGCTAATTAACCTTATTCTGAAACATTTTTAATCTTGTGCTTTCTACATGAGAGATTCTGAAGCTCTAAGACACAAGGTAACACACTTGACAGTAAGTAGAACTAAGACATAATAAGCCAAGTAGGACTCAAAACTTTTTTTTCCCTTCTCATTATACCATATGACCAAGAGATTTTAAGGGAGGTTAGTTCATCTTACTTGTTAATGGCACCATTATCGATGAGGTCAGTGACATTTTTTCTCAGTACTCTGAAAGGTTTAGAATGCTCTTACCCTTCCCCCAGCACAGATACATCGTATTACTTTAAATTCACAATTTGGATAATATGACTTAACACTGAGAAACCCTACAATATGTAACTATGTCAGTGTTATGCTTTCTGAGAAAGTAAGGGTAAACATTTCAAAATATAGACATTAAAGTATTAAATGGGATTTTTATTTTCAAATTCTTTTGGGATACTATATGTCAGGAATTATTCTAAGTGTTTTACAAATATTAGCTCATTCAATTATTGTGTTGTAAATATTTGAATTTTACAAAGTGGAAGCTGAAGCCCAGAGAGATTAAGTGATTTGCCCAAGATCACAGAGCGAGTAGGTGGCAGAGTCGGGATTTGAATGCAGAGTCTGTGCTGTCAAATACGACTATGCTGCCTGCGACTGCATTTCCGCAGGAATGAGTTACAAGTTCACGTCTCCTATTTTTGTTACATAAAATAGAGTCTATTTCAATTTAGACTCCGAGCAAGACAAATTTCTTCTCATCAAGACAAACTAAACACTTCCTTCCTTCAATAGGCCAAACCAGATCATGCAGATACATATAAGGAGAGAGAATTATTCCTAATATATTAAATAAATCATGTTGTAGAGTTTATAAGGCACACACCATTAGTAATAACATTGAAATGCATTGGTTTTTAAAGTGAACGCTGGGTAGCTAATCAGTTGAGACTGAGTTCTGATTGACCTACTGTGTAGACCAGAGAGGCACAGGCCCTTCTTGGAGACTCAGCAGATTTCTGAACTAGAGTAGAAACCACTTAGCTATTCCCAGATATATACAATTTCCTAAGTGAAAGTTTATGGCAGACCCTACCACATAAATATTGACATGCCCCATTAGTGAGTTCTTTTATTCTCAACCAATCTTTTAAACATTATAAAATTTCCAAGTCAAAAAGAACAACAATAAACATCTAGGTTTGCTATAGATATTTCTCTAGCTCAAGTGGATTCTGTTCTGAACAATAGTGTCAGGATTCTGTCTTTCAGAGTTGTAATACTCAGATAAGTGACCTTCTGTATAGAATGGTCAATGCTTACAGTATATGAATTTCTAGAGGTCAGTAACCAATTCTCAAGCCATTACATAGGGTGCTGAGCACATTGAATATGCCAGGATGGGACATCCTCGTTGCCAAGGGCCAGTGGTCAGGTTTGGTGGGACTTGCAAAGTCTGTTCTGACTTCTAATTTTCCATCAAAATTAATGCCTACCATGCAATTGAGGTCGTGAAACACAGTTAAAGAAAGCAAAGAAGATGAGTACAATGAGATCTTTCCAAGTTGTGCTGTCTATTATGGAAATGTTGTTGCAGTGATGACTTTTATGTGCCAAGCTGACTTGGCCATGGAGTTTCCCGATATTTGGACAAACACTAGTCTGGAAATGTCTGTGAGTGTATTTTTGAAGATATTAACATGTGAATTAGTAGACTAAATAAAGCAGATTGCTCTCCAGTATGGATTGGCTCTCATCCAATTAGTTGAAGACTTGAATAGAATAAATAAGTTCACTCTCAGTGAGAAATAAGGAGTGGGCTACCCGGGTGGCTCAGTCGGTTGAGCGTCCTACTTCAGCTCAGATCATCATCTTGTGGTTCAGGAGTTTGAGCCCCATGCAGGGCTTGCTGCTCTCAGCTGTCAACTTAGAGCCTACTTTGAATCCTCTGTCCTCCTCTCTTTTCCTTTCCTCTACTTGTACTCTCTCTCACAAAAAATAAATAAAAGTATTTTTTTTAAAAAAAGGAAAGAGTAAAGAACAAATTCTTCCTGCCTCACTGCTTTGAGCTGGGACATTGGTCTTTTCCTGCATTTGGACTCAAAGCTAAAATATTGGCTCTTTTTGGGTCTTGAGACGGCTGGCTTTCCATCTGGAATTTAACCATTGGCTCTCTTGTTTCTCAGGCCTTGGACTGAAACTACACAGTCCTCTCTCTTGGGTCTCTATGCTTTCAGTTTGCTGACTGCAGATCTTGGGACTTCTCAGCTTTCAAAATGCATGAGCCAATTCCATATAATAAATCTTTATACATAGATATATATGGTTTCTCTGGAGAACCCTGAGTAGTATAGTTGTATTTTCCAGAAAATTGAGGGCAACAGGTTTATTTCTTTCCCCATGCCCCAAGGTATGTTGGTCCATTTTTCTTATCAAAGAAATCAAGAGTTTCATTTTCAAGGACACATTATCAGTTCTGCTTGTCTGTGGAAAAATGATAAGGCTAAAGAAAAGTGAATTCCATCACTGATTAAAATTGTTGTGATGGCCACATAATTCCTGTATCTATCTCTAGGAAATAGATAGCTCTGCATCACTTTTTCTTTGCATCTCCTCATTAGCTCTGAACTCAGAGCTAGAAAAATGAGTAGGCAGAATAATCTGGAAGCTAGGCGGTCATTTCTTTCGTGAACCTTTTTCTCATTTTTCTTAAACTGTTTTCCTAAATCTGATATATAACACAACCACAGCTAAAGGGGAAAATTTTTTCTCCCTCCTCAATCTTAACATATGGTTAAGAAGTTTGAAGTTTGTCTATGACATATCATTGTGGACCTATATGGCTATTAGAGTTATTACAGTTATTTACCATGCTGACTAGTCTTTCTTGGTAACCCTTAAAGGCAAGCTCCATGTATTACTCACAACTCTTAGCTAGTGTTACATGTAATAGGACAGAAGGACTATTTATTAAATGCTCTGGTTAGTGGTGGCTGGTTGAATATATGGTTCTGTGTATTTAGTAGAGTATTATACTAAATTTGTGGTCTTACCATTATATATTACAGTGGGCAGTTGACATTTGACCTTTCTATATACTTTAGACATAAAGCATGAATTCTTCATGCTTAGCATTGTTGAACACAACAATCCACCTCATACTACCTTTCCTCTTTTAAATGGAATGAATGGACATGTCTTCAGAACTTGATCAATCATTTCCCTATAACTATGACTATTTTTCTTTATTATATAATGTTAGACATCATATCTATGTACAATTTCTTAGAATTGATGCTTTATGTACATTGTCTTACTTATTTTGAATTCCCAAGAAAGTCTTTTTGTAAAATAATCATCAATTGATATACCCTTAATAATAGTTTTTGAAGTCAGCGTTAAAACTATTTTTTTCTAAGAAAATGAAAGCTGGATGTATAATTTGTAAGAAAATGCCCAATGTGAGAACTATATATGATCCATATTATCTCATATTTATATAAAGGAAACAGCACTAATAATTCTGTGGGCTAGTATTCTACCTCAACTTCTACCTAAAAAAGAAATACTATTTCAAGTAAGACGCCTATCATTCATTATATTCTTGATCAAACTGTTTCATAATTTAGTATTTGAACAACCTTGATAACAAGTGACTGAACACACAAATGATTGCTGTTGTCAACAGATATGTAATTAATACCTTGTTACTAGACTTTTTTTTTGAGTGAGTCTGGACTTAGTTTCTGCCCATAACATGTATCTTTGAAGTTAAAGACTGACTTTTCTTATAGTTTATGAAATCAGTTTCATTTCTTTTTAGTCCATTGTTCAAATCAATGATGTGTGTATTATTTGTTTTAGAACTAGTTTCTGTAACTCAAAATATAACTAGTGTAAATGGGCTTCCTATTACAGTTAAAAAGCAACTATAGTTAAAGCTGGCATTTTGTAAATTCATCTCTAAAAGGATGCTTCAATTTCTCCTTAAAAGGAACTAATGATTTTGGCAGCTTTTCAATTCTTTCCATCTGTAACTTCTCCTGATTAACTAGTCCCTGAAACAGAAGGGAAGGACTTTTCCAGAACAGTACAAATTATCAGCCAATTGATGCACCATTTTTATGTTTTGTTTTGCTTTGTTTTTCCTACTGTTTTTTTTAGTGCATTTTAGACTATGTAAACGGAAATAAATATTAAAAAAATATAGTGACATGGCAAAATAAAGAGAATTAATATAAACATAACTTCTTAAATCATGAAATATATTGTGTAGAAGATAAATAATTAAATGTTAACAGCATAATCCTTTCAGGTTTGAGTTCCTTGAAGACACAATACAGAAGGTAGACTATGATAATTATTTAGTACTTTTGCTGTGAAAATGGAGTTGCTCATAATTTCCACGGCTTTATTTTTCTGACTTTTTAAAAAAGTTACATGATCTTCTAAGTTTATTTCACATATTTTTATATACACCAAAGGTGACCAAGAGTGAGAGCCTAAGAGATTTAGCATTTATAAAAGTATGAGGAAGGATGTAGGAAGATAAAAGTCTCCCGAATAATTACCATTTCAAAACAACAGAAGGGTTCAATGGTACCATCTGCCCCTTCCCAACAATCTTTTTCCATTTCTGCTGCGCCATCATCCTAAATGTATTCAGCTTAAAACTTAGGATAACAAAACATGAGCACTGCTTGGACTGATAATATTTTAGGCTGTTAGCTGTGGTTTATAACACCAACTCTCTGGCTGCCAGGATCAGGCTGTGTTGGGAAGAAAGAGAAGACAGACACAGACATGCTATACTTCTGGGGGAGGGCATGCCAACCACAGAAACAGACCAGGAACAGTGGGTTCTGGGCACAGGACTCTTCCACAGGCTTCATGCATTTACCAAGACTGGTTCCACTCACTCTGGCCATGGAACAGTCAGGCACATCTTATGTTCTGATCTGCATTTTACTTATCTCCTTTTTAATACAAGTTCTCCTAAACATGTCAGTTGTCATGTGATGTTTTCCCTTTCACTATTTCCCCTGCCCCCACACTGGCTGATCTCCTTTAATCTCATTTTGGGGATCTTTCTCATAAATGGTCTCAGGGAGAAGAAACTTAACTTACCTGGTGTTTCTGTTGTTTTGATTGAACTCTGATTCTCAGCTTTAGAGGAAAGAAAAGAAAAGAAAATGACTAAAAGGAAATGTTGACTGTCAGATCTACTCTCCCAATTGCTACAGGTCATAAATGGATATAGATCCTATTTCATTTCTGATCCACTTTTCTTCAAATCATAAAATCAGGAGGCACAAACAGAAAGTCTTTAGAGCAAAGGTCAGCTATTTTTTGTCTTAAAGGGCCTCATAGTAAATATTTTAGGCTTTGTGGGTCATAAGTCTTTGTAGCAACTATGCAACTTGTCATTGTAGTGTGAATGCAGCCATACGTAACACCTAAACGGTAGGTAGGGCTGTGTTCCAGTAAAACATTACTTACAAAAATAGATGGGATGCTAGACTTGGTCTATGGGCCCCAGTTTGATGAAACCTGTTTTAGGGCATCTGGTACAACTCCACACCCTCAATAAGCCAAGACAACTGCAGACAACTGCAAATCCTTTGGGTGGGGCTTGATGAGTGACACTGTCATGTGTCATATTCCCACTAAGATATGATGCATTTCCAGACCTGAGAAAGATTCAGGATGGTTCAGACAGAAACCTCTCAAACTTAGGGAATTCCTTCAAGGTAAATATAGTTCAGATGAGCTTTCCACAATAAAATTACTTGAGAAAATTACAATCAAAGATCACTTCAACAACTTTGACTGTATGTACCATGAACAAAATCTGTCATGTGAAAAACAGAGAAAATGATTTTAAAATAACTAGAAGCCCAATAGTGATAGTTTAAAATATCCATTTGCCCCCTTTGTATACTAACTTGACTGGCTATCAGCGACTCGAATTTAACATGCTTAAAAGAGAACTCTTGACTGGTATCCTTATACCTGCCTCTTTCCCCACTTTCTTGGTTCAGTGTATGGTATCATTGTCCTCCAGCTGCACAAGCCAGAGAGTAGTAGCCTTTCTTGATTCTCCTCTTTTTCTCAGCCCTATGGGCTCTAGCTTCAAAACATATTACAAATATCTTCACTACTTAATTGGCTACTTACTGTTCACCAATTTCTCTCCCTAGTACCTTCAATAGCCACCTGGAAAAATCTATTTAAATTCACTACGCTAATGGCTCCCTATTCCTCTTACTATGGATGTAGCCTTTACTAGACATGGCCCCCTGTTTCACTCTGATTGGTAGATAACATCATGGCGCTCTTCCTGCCCCGGCCGTCTCTGCTCGCTCTCCCTGTGCCTGGGTGTTCTCTCAAGTTACCCTCTGGCTTCTTTCTATCTTTCTTGACTCTGCTCAGACCTCACCACTTAGAGAAGACTTCTCCCACCACCTCCCCTAAAGTGGTCTTATTTCCCTTCAAACTAGTCTGCCACTCGGCTTCATTTGCTCAACAGTCCTTTTATTACTATAGGGACATTTTTAAAATGTGCTCACAGTTGAATGTACCTGCATGAGGACAGAGATTGCTGGTGTTATTCAGAGCCGTGATTCTAGTACCTACCACCAGGTCTCAAGTAAAAACGTGGAATGAAGGAGTGAGAATAGGAAATAGCAGTAAAAACAAAGAAGACAAATTCTACTTACCTGAATTCAATGTTTAAGGAAAAAGAATGTTTTATTTAAAATTGCTTGTTTTATTGAATGTTTTTATTGAATGTTTATTGTTTTATTGAATTGAATGTTTTATTTAAAATTATTTAAAATAAATAATTTTATTTAAAATTTATTTTAAATTGTTTTATTTAAAATAGCTATGATTGGATAATCATAGCTACCATGAAGCAAACTCTTATGGTTAGTTCCATATACTTTTACTGATGTCTGCACGGGAGACATCATTACCATTCTTCAGATCTACAAATATTAGTTGAGAAAAGTGAAACTACTTTCTCAAAACGGGGACAATGATTATAAATCAGGTGTGTTCACTCTAATGTCCATCCTCTTCTACTAAACTAGGCAGTTTTTCTATCCACGAACCCACTCTGAATAGAGAGCTTATGTAATTAATGTCTGTTTTTGATAACTAGTTAAAATATCTTTGAACATGGCATAATGCTGTATTTGGAAGATGCAGTTAAAATATTTATCAGCTGCTAGAGGATTAGGATACAAAGACAATTAAAACCGTTTGTTCCTCTTAGTATTAATATCAGGTCATAACCTTTCTTGCTGATAGGCTTCATTAAGAATGAGAAAACTTTAAACTTGGATCAGACAAAACCTGACTATTCTGTATTTAAGTTTTTTTTTAATCAGCCTTCAGAAATGCATAATAATTTTATAAGGACATGTCATTTAAAGCAAATTAATTATGTCTTAAGGTTTAGATGAATCAAATTAATAGCATATACTAACTCAAAATCTTTATATTGCGTGTACTAAGAGGTCCAGACTTTTATGTATGAATGCATAATACGCTGTTATTTTGAGGACAATTCAGTAGAGCTTAAATATCTAATCAAAACTAGAATATATGCCTTTTTTGTATGAAATCAAAGAAATATTATTTTGAAGGTAATGAAGTGTTTTCATTGGCACTTCAAATTTGGACTCAGTTCTGTGGGGATAAAAGTTTAATAAAGATGAACACATGGTTAAAGTGTGAACTAATGAAATGTGAAGACATTTATAATTGTTCCTGAATTTTACTTGTAAGTTTCATAATACATGTTTTTAGAAAAGTCTAAACTTTGGTCTATAGTGAAGTGAAAAAAGTCAAATAGCAAATGAGTGTAGTGCATTCTATTAAGCTACTCTCAAATTTAAATATTTAGTAAAGACCAAAACCTCAGCCAGAGTGGTTGGGAACTTAAAATCTGTTTGTTGAGTTTTATTCTATAATATGAAATGGAAGTCTTATGAAATGCAAATGAACCTCTCAATTTTTAAGCTTTAATCCACATTAATCTAAAACTAAACTTTACTCAATTATCTTTTAAAACAGAAAGCTTAAACAGCAATACAGCAAATAACTTTGCTAAAGATCATCTTATTATAAAGGAGATTGTGTTCCTAGCTATATATGCATATGTAACTGTGTATAGTTATACATAGTAAATATCATCAACAGGAAAGGAGAAAGGATATATATAGACATTCCCATATATATTCCATATATAATTCTTTACCGATTTGCTTAAAAATAGTTTACTATGCCCAATTCAAGTTTTCCTCATCATTTTCTTATACACAGCATTGGCTGAGTCATTGTATGTGACATTAGAGATGACCCCAGATCAACACAGGTTTGAAATGTGTAGGTCCATTTATACACGAATTTTTGTTACAGTGCAGGGCAATAAATTATTTTCTTTTCCTACCGACTTTTTAAAAGATTTATTTATTTTTGAGAAAGAGAAAGACAGAGCTTGAGCAGGGGAGGGGCAGAGAGAGAGGGAGACACAGGATCTGAAGCAGCTCCAGTCTCTGAGCTGTCAGCACAGAGCCTGAGGCAGGGTTCAAACCCATGAACTGTGAGATCATGACCTGAGCCAAAGTTGGACCCTTAACTGACTGAGCCATTCAGAGCCCTTTCTTATGATTTTCTTAATAACATCTTCTCTTCTTTACCTTACTTTATGATAAGAATACAGTATATGATACATATTACATACATGTGTTGACTATTTGTGTTACTTGTAAGGTCAACAGTAGACTATTAGTAATTAAGTTTTTGGGGAGTCGAAAGTTATACATGGGTTTTCTACTGCTCAGAGAGTCAGCCCTTCCAACCCCCATGTTGGTCAAGGGTCAACTTGTATTTCTGATTTGGCTAAACCATGACTTGTGTGTGACTCCGACTTGTTAACCTAAGAATTCCTCTCGTATCTGCCCAGTGAAATGATACAAACTAATTAAATACTATGTAAGAAATGTTATGATTAAGTTCCCAGATAAGTGGCATAGGTAAATGGTGCAATTCACAAAGGAAATAATGAGGCTGGGCAATCTGATAAACTAATGTTTTCCAAAGGATGAGATGCATAGCATTGTATGGGATTCCATAAGGCTGTACTGGAAAGTGACATTAAATAAGATTGAAACTTTCAATGAGAATGTTATTTACTTTTCAGCTTTCTTTCAGTTTATTTGGTATTTCAATGAGGAGCTTTCAAAATTACAATTTAATGAAAATGTGTCATTAAAGCTAACATGTGCTTATCTTGATTTATTTTTTAAACGAGAATGACTAAGCCTCTAACAAAGAGCCTTTAGTATGCAACTAGAGGTTTTAAATTTACATCTTGCTTTTTAAAAATTTTCTTTTAATGTTTATTTATTTATTTAAAAATTTTTTTACATTTATTTATTTTTGAGAGACAGAGCATGAGCAGGGGAGGGGTAGAGAGAGAGGGAAACACAGAATCCGAAGCAGGCTCCAGGTTCTGAGGTGTCAGCATAGAGCCCGATGCGGGGCTCGAACCCACACACCATGAGACTGTGACCTGAGCCAAAGTCAAACGCTCAACCAACTAACCCATCCAGGTGCCCCAGCGTTTATTTGTTTTTAAGAGAGAGGGACAGAATGTCAGCAGGGGAGGGGTGGAGGGGGAGGGGCACACAGAATCTGAAGCAGGCTTCAGGCTCTGAGTTGTCCGCATAGAGCCTGAGCCAGGGCGTGAACTCATGAACCGTGAGAGCATTACCTGAGCCAAAGTCAGATGCTTAACTAACTGACTGAACCACCCAGCACCCATTTGCATTTTTTAAATAGTGATTTTATAGCTACTGTTGATGCCTAATGAAACAGGATTTTCATTTATGATGGTTTTCTTTTCAAGGGAATTTAAGAATAAAAAGTGCATCAGTTTAAAGAAAAGCCTACTAGAACTGATCCATGAATTCAGCAATGTTGCAGGATACAAAATCAACATACAGGAATCGGTTGCATTTTTATACACCAATAATGAAGCAACAGAAAGAGAAATCAAGAAACTGATCCCATTCACAATTACACAAAAACCCGTAAAATGCCTAGGAATAAACCTAACCAAAGATATAGGAGATCTGTATGATGAAAACTATAGAAAACTTACAAAGGAAATTGAAGAAGACACAAAGAAATGGAAAAACATCCCATGCTCATAGGTCGGAAGAATAAATATTGTTAAAATGTCATTACTACCCAAAGCAATCTACACATTCAATGCAGTCCCAATCAAAATTGCACCAGCATTCTTCTCAAAACTAGAACAAACTATCCTAAAATTCGTATGGAACCACAAAAGACCCTGAATTAGCCAAAATAATATTGAAAGAAGAAAATCAAAATGGGAGGCATCACCATCCCAGACTTTAGCCTCCACTATAAAGCTGTAATCATCAAGACAGTATGGTATCAGCACAAAAACAGACACATATACCAATGGAATAGAGTAGAGAACTCAGAATTGGACCCACAAAGGTATGGCCAACTAATCTTTGACAAAGCAGGAAAGAGTATCCAATGGAAAAAAGACAGTCTCTTTAACAGATGGTGCTGGGAGAACTGGACAGCAACATGCAGAAGAATAAAACTAGATCACTTTCTCACACCATACACAAAATTAAACTCAAAATGAGTTTCAGGTCAAAAGGACCTGAATGTGAGACAGGAAACCATCATAATCCTAGAAGAGAAAGCAGGAAAAAAACTCCTTGACCTCAACTGCAGTAATTTCTTACTTGACACATCCCCAGAGGCAAGGGAATCAAGAGCAAAAATGAACTACTGGGACCTCATCAAGATAAAAAGCTTCTGCACGGCAAAGGAAACAATCAATAAAACTAATAGGCAACTGATGGAATGGGAAAAGATAGTTGCAAATGACATATCAGATAAAGGGCTAGTATCCAAAATCTATAAGGAACTCACCAAACTCCACACCCGAAAAACAAACAACCCAGTGAAGAAATGGGCAGAAGATATGAACAGACACTTCTCCAAAGAGGACATCCAGATGGCCAACAGACACATGAAACGATGCTCACCATCCCTCCTCATTAGGAAATACAAATCAAAACCACATGGAGATAGAACCTCACGCCGGTCAGAGTGGCTAAAATGAACAAATCAGGAGACTCGAGATGCTGGCGAGGATGTGGAGAAACGGGCACCCTCCTATACTGCTGGTGGGAATGTAAGCTCGTGCAGCCCCTCTGGAAAATAGTATGGAGGTTCCTCAAAANTGGGATGAAGACTGGGTGTTATATAGAAACCAACTTGACAATAAACTATAAAAAAATTAAAAAATTAAAAAATAAAGAAAGGACTAAATAAATAATAGTGCAGATGTTTTTCCTATCTTGTAACACTCATTAAATTTTGGGAAACACAGTCTAAAATCTTGTAGAGGCCCTTGTTGGATCTGTAGAATTGGAATAAGCAATTGGATGAAAGAAGCAGGAAAGAAGAATAGGATGCAAATGAGGAGCACAGGATTAAAAAACCACAGTCAAGAATAAATCTGGCCTGATGGGTGGGTCAGAGCCAGAGACTTACTTTCCTTAGAATCATAGGCTTATGTTCTGGACCAGCCAATGAGCCAATTTGTGTTGTAATTGTTGAACACTTACTTGTCAAGCATATGATTCACACAATTAAAAGCAAACTGTGGAAAGCCTAGGTGGCTCAGTCGGTTAAGCGTCCGACTCTTGATTTCAGCTCAGGTTATGATCTCATGGTTCATGAGATTGAGCCCTGTGTCGACCTCTGTGCCGACAGCATGGAGGCTGCTTGAGATTCTCTCTCTCCCTCTCTCTCTGCGCCTCCTGCACTAGCGTGTGCACCCGTGTGTGTGTGCGTTCTCTCTATAAATAAATAAATAAATTTTAAAAAAAGTTGATTGTTTTCTACTACCTTTATACACGTTATGTAAAATAGTCATGATGAGAACAAATATGGGATAGTGAAGAGTGTATGAGTTTTGAAGCAAGAAAAACAGTGTTTGAATTTCATCCTTTTAATTTAACCATAATCAGATCATTTAGTCTTTCTGAACCTGTTTCCTTATTTGTGAATCTGATGTCATAAATACCACCTTTGCCTGGCCTTTGTAAGGATTATTATTACTAAAACAATAGCTAAAATTTATAATGTTTATTTGTCAGACACTGTTTTAAACTTTGTATATTTTATCTCTTTTAATCTTCACAAGGATCCTATAAGGTTATGATCTTGTAGCTCTTCTACAGATGAGGAAACTGAAGCACAGAGAAGTGAAGTGGCTTATCAAAAGCCATAGTACAAATAAATGATTGTGCCATTATTTGAGCCTAAGCAATCTCACTTTAGAATCATCTTCATAAACAATAAGCTATCTGCCTCTTGGCATGATTAAGGAGCCTAATTTTTATTTTAAGACAGGTGTGGTGCCTGAAAAAGCATGGCTTAGGCATAGATCATTCTCATGTTTAGCCACCGGTATATCTAACATGTCTATTTGGTTATCATATAATTTCCTTTGCTTTTTGTGCATAGACTCCATATTAAACTGTAATAAATTATGCAAGAAAAAATATATATTTACTATATGTAAATGTTATTACTCTTACTTAATAGCTTAATGATGACTTATAGATGTTATTCATTTCTACTTGGCAAAAGTCAGATTCTCCCTTCAGATTTTAAGTCTGCAATATTGTACACTGTAGTAGCAGAAAATCTGGCCTGGCAAAACCCTGAGAGGTATTTTGACCACATCCTTGCCTTCATAGAGGTTTAAGTATTGGCATATTGCCCATCTCAGTTTGCCTTCTACCTATAATCTTATTCCACATTCTTTCCTCAGCCAAGTGAGAATTCACCAGCAAGAGAAAGAGCAATAGTTTTCCTTTGCCTGCCAATCTCTTACAGTGTGTACTGTGCTTGCTTTTAAATCTGGTTACAGATACCTACATGACTGAAGGGTAAAATAGGAGAAATACACAGAAATTTAAGAGAATGGGAAATGATTAGAGATAAATGCTTTGAAGACTTGCTTCTTTTTGATCTACATCCTGTTTAGGGAGTAGAGCAATAAACTTCACTAACTCTTCTCTACTCGAAACCAAATCTGCACTTAAGATGATGTACCCACAATGCTTTTATCTGACAGTCACTATCAAAGAATCCATTTTCTTATGTTTAAGGGGAAGATAAAGCTTCAGCTGTTCAACCTTCCCTTACCAGTAGACTGCTTGGTTCTCCTTCTGCCTCTCACTCTTGGGTTCACTAATTTTGAACATTTATGTGTGTGATGGGTAGAAAGGGAACATTGCTATGCTAGCCAGGAATCTGGGCTAGCTCTTGGTTTCATCAGGCACAAATGGAAATGTGTGCAAACTCATAAAAGCAAATGGATTCCATACTAAACAAGGAGCACCTTAAGGAAGAAGGGATATCTGAGGAGACATGGTTACCCCAAAATGAGTTTTATAAAATAATATCTAAAGAACTTACTATAGAACTGGTTAATTGAATGGCAAATGCAAAGAGTAGCGGTAAATACCCTTATTTCATTATCTTGCTCTCCAGGGTGCCTTATTTTTCAAGAAATGGCTTTGTGGGTGTATTTATTTAAGCTACTTGGAAGAAAGCCACTTCAAACTGTGTTTAGAAGCTAAATGAATACAATAGTCCCCAGAACAGAGATGCATAGAGCATTTTACTGCATAAATCAAAATAAAATTAGGAGTCTTAATGGACTCATGAGGCTGACCGCACATTTCTGTATAAGTGCTAATTTTAATAAACCATGGTCCCTGAATGACATTTTCCTAATCAGTCACTGAATGAGTGTTAGTGCAGAATACATATTATTTGAGTTTAATCTTCAACTGCCAGACATTTTGCAGATGCATATTTACTTTTATTCTTGTTTGTATTCAGGACAATCATATTATGAAATACATGGGGTTTTGGTCTGCTGAAGGTACCATACAGACATATCGTGCCTACAAAATAGATTCTACTTATCAGAAGCTAAAACACTCCCTTAAGGAAATGTTCTACATATGAAAGAGCAATGGCCCCTCACTTCAAATTCCTCTATGTGGTAATTGTCTCATTAAACAAACCCGTTAGTTCACAGTTATGGCATGAAATGAGGCTCTTTCTATGTAACCTTCTTTATTTTATGCTAAAGAGAATTATAATATAATGGGCAAATGGATGTTCACGATGTGTTTCTAGAGAAGAGTGGGACTTGCACATCCACTTGCCATCTCCTTCTACCCTAGAGATCTCCCAAGAAGAGACTTGGAGACTGTAAATCATCTATAGCTGCTTCTTATTAAGGACTATGGAGATGCCAAGAATTTCTCTATTGTTTATAATGGATGGTATGTGATAAGGCTGTTATGGCAGATTACTAGCTTTTCCAGTCAGGATATTTTGACTAAAAATACAGATTACTTCACATCATGAAGGCCAGGATTTGGGAAGTGCCTGTAGTGACCATATATATGGTTGGAGCTAGAAAGTTGTCTAAGCTCAAGGGAGCTCTAGGTCTGGCCGCTCTCTGTCTCTCACGATCAACTTATTCTTGCTCATGGGGTCTGTTGATCTCCCACATTCCTTCTCTCCATTCTTCTCTATCAATTTTTATTACTTTTAACATCTGTTTGCTTATGCCATAGGTATGCACAGGAGTCGTCATGGCTATCTCACATTCACTCTGTGGAAAGCTTCCTGCTTCAGTTTTCACAGCTAATCACTTTTTCATTTGTTTGGGATTTTCATTTGTTTAAGGTTACACAGAAAGGAAATTTGATTGGGCTAGCTCAACATTTTCTTCCCTTTTGTTTTATTTGACTTTATTATTTGATTATATTTTTTAATGTTTATTTATTTTGAGAGAGAGAAAAAGAGAGAAAGCAAGCAGGGGAAGGGCAGAGAGAGAGGGAGAGAGAGAAAATCCTAAGCAGGCTTGATGCTGTTGAAGCAGAGGCCGACGGGAGGCTTGAACTCATGAACCGGGAGATCATGACCTGAGCCTATATCAGGAGTTAGGTGCTTAACCAACCGAGCCACTCAGATGCCCCTCCTTTTATTTTTAAATAAGTTTTATAAAGAAATTCACCACCAAGTTAACTCATTTTAAGTATATAAGTCAATAATTTTCAGTAAATTTATAGAGTTGTACAACCATTACAGTAATCCAGATTTAAAAGATTTTCAACGTAAAAAACTCCCTTACTACTTTCTGCAGTCAATCCCCAGTTTTAGGCAACTTCTCCAGCTTTAGGCAACTTCTTATGTGGTTTCTGTCCCTATAAGAATGTCCATTCTGGATATTTCATATTAATGGAATTATAAAATATGTGGTGCTCTGTAAAAGGCTTTTTTTCACTGAGCATAATGGTTTTGGGGTTCGTAGTATTACAACATGTATCATTAATTTGTTCCTTTACATTGTTGAAGAGTAGTCCATTCTATGGATATCCTGTTTTAGAGCATTCCAAATCCATTTCAAGTGGAAAAGCCAATGGAATATTCCATCTCATCAGTTAATGGGTATCTGGATTGTTTCCAGTGTGACTATTATGAATATGGTTCCTATTAATATTATCTCAAAAATACCTGTCTCAATTACTTTAGCTTTAGAGTAAGTTTTGAAGTTAGCTTATGTAAGTCCTCCAACTTTGCTCTTCCTTGACAAAATAGTGTTAGCTATTCTAGGTATTTTTCATTTCCATATATTATTTAGGATCAGCTTACCAATTTCGAATGATTTGCTGTGATTCTGTGATTCTGATAGGAACTGAATTGAATAAGTTAATCAAATGTTTATCAATTGGGGAATGCCATTTTAAAATATTGAGTCTTTCCACCATGAATATGTGATGTCTCTCTATTTACTTAGATATTTAATATCTCACTGAACAATAGTTCATTGTGCAAATCTTGCACTTTTACTGTTAAATATTTCATAAATATTTTATTTCTGATGCTTTTGTTAATGTCGCTATTTCCTTAATTTTATTTCTGAATTGCCATTGTTAACATACAGAAATATGATTTATTTTTATATATCATATCTTGTGATAGCAAATAGTCTATTAGTTTTAGTAGTTTGATTGTAATGTTTTTGATTTTCTACATAAATTATGATGTAGTCTGCTAAGAAAAAGTGTTTTCTTTCTTCCTTTCTAATCTATATGAATGGATCTATCTATCTATCTATCTATCTATCTATCTATCTATCTATCTATCTATCTATCTATCTACCTTCCATCACTTTATTGTACTATCTAGGACCTTTGGTTATAATTTTGAAAAGAAGTGTTGAGAATGGACATCTTTGCTGTGTTCAAGATCTTAAGAAGAAACCATGAAATATTTAACTATTAAGCATGATGTTTTCAGTTATCCTTTTCAGTTTGGGGAAGTTACACTTTATTTCTAGTTTACTGAAATTTCTAATTAAAAGGGGGTTAAATTTTGTCAAATGATTTTTCTGCATCTACTGACTCTACTAATAGAGTACATTGCTCTACTTGATTCTCATGTATTAATGCACTCATACAGTCCTGGATAAATCTCACTTATTTATGTTTTCTATCCTTTTCTATACATTATAAAAGTTGTTTTGTTAATATTTTATTAAGAATAGTTGCATCAATGCTCATTAAGGATATTTGTTTTCTTTATTTGATTTTTCATTCTTTTTTTAGCTTTGGTAACAGGATAAATCTGGCCTCAAGTAATTACTTCTGTGGTGTTCCTTCCTCCTCTTCCTGAAAGGATTTGAGAAGAATTGGTATAATTTATTTTGAAAATATATAGCATTCATAATGGAAGCCATCCTGCTTGAAGCTTTCTTCATGGGACCATTTAAAATTTCTAATGCAATATCTTTAATTGTTTTTATATCTTTTCAGACTAGCTATCTTCTTGAGTCAATTTTAGCAATTTGTTTCTTTCTAAGAATGTTCCCATTTCATCAAAGTTTTCTAATTTGTTGCCAAGCTCACCCTTTGTGTTTTGTTTCAGGGGATATCATAGATTACTGTTTGGCCTTGAATTGATCTTTCCTGGCACTGACCCATTTGTAGCTATGGAGGGATAAAGTATCATGGTACAAAGCCAAGTTGCCAAATGGTTGTCCAATTTGGTAGAGACCAGATAAGACAGGTGGGGCATGGTTCTTCGGTAGCTGTGGGCTGGAAAATGTTCTGAATTTAATACTATCCAACATACAAATTTAATATCTCAGCATAAATCTTTACACTTACCTTTGTGTTGGGAACTTTGTGTTGTTAAAACATTTGAAAGTGGAGGGTGTGTCACTGTTGCATTTGCAGTGATGAACTCATTCTTCACAATACCCTTGGTTGTGTTTCCTACTGATGTTAAAGAATAAGCAGCCATCAGAGGTATAACCAATAAATAGACAGTCTCATTAGTATTAACATTAACATCCAGTTACAACTTGAACATCAGTTACTGAAAGTCTTCTGATCAAGATTTAGAAATTCAACATTTTAGTGTTTACCTTTTGGTGATCAGTTAATTACATCAAGAAAATGGAGAAATATTAGACTCTTCTCTATGTCTGCTGTAGGATATCTCATTTGAGCAGAAGCAATCCTATTAGTTAAGTAATAATTACCATAATTTTTCTTATATGTGAGACCTAGAAAACTTAACTTCCTCATTTTCGAATAACTTGTAACAGAAGAGAGACAGGATCTGAGTCCAAGCCTTTCTGATGCAAAAGTTAATTACTCAGCTACCCTAGAAAGGAGGTGGTAAGAAAATGGTAATAGTTGAAGATGGTAGTTCCCATGCTGCCTGGGAAAGAACTTTTAGGTGAGTAGAACAGACAGCAGGAAAGGAATAACAGGTAGTAAATAGAATAAACTTTCCATTTTCACTGGCAGAAGGGGGAAGGAGAATTAACAACAAAGGAAAGATAACCTGAACTTACAAAAATAACATTGGACTATGATTACTTGAAACAATTTATATTTACACAAATATTATAAAAACAAAATGATTAATTCCCTTCAGTCTTTTCAAAGTCTAATGTGGAGAACATTGGGTTAGGGAAGAAAGGACAGATATGATGATTAATGCATGCTTCTTTCTTTTTTTTTTTATAAAAGCAATTTTTTTTCAAATGTTTCATTTATTTCTAGGAGAGAGAGGGAGACAGCATGAGCAGGGGAGGGTCAGAGAGAGAGGGAGTCACAGACTGAAACAGGCTCCAGGCTCTGAGCTGGCAGTCAGCACAGAGCCCGACGCGGGGCTCGAACCCACGAACTGCGAGATCATGACCTAAGCGAAAGTCGGACGCCCAACCGACTAAGCCACCCAGGTGCCCCCATGATTAATGCATGCTTAGAGTTAACTAGATATGATGTTAGCTGGAGGTAGGAGAAAATCAGTTTAATAGATTTCTTTCACAAAGTAGGCTGAACTGTTGTTTTCAATTGCCAATCAGCTTTCATTCTATGACAGCAAGCATCTATAGTGTAATGCAAATTCTTAATGCAGTTGAGAGATTCATGCTGGAGAAATTGATATTTGCAAGAAGACCTTATAGACATTGGGTGAATATGTTTTCACACAAAGAGCCTTCAGGAATTGGTATTGGCATACCAAAATATAATATAAATTCAAATATAGGCCATAGCGTTAACATTGCATATGAGAAAGAAGTATTTGAAATGGGCAAAACTTCTTAAAGTATTAAACTGACAGAGAAATACTTGAGAAAGTAAAGACATATCTTATTATAGCAGAAATTGATGTTTGTTATAGCATCGAAGTACAAAAGATCACCCTGAATACAGGAAATCCACAGTTGAGGATGAAGGGACATGTGGGGGTAAAGATTTTTCTCCTCGCTAGAACTCCAAGAACATATTCTTGAAAAACACTGTAACAGGATTTCCTCTTTAGAAATATTTGGTGAAGAATTCTTCTGCTGAGTTAAAATAGAAAACCATGAAAGAGCTATCTTGATGGCTTAAAGAATTCTCTAGCATAAGACAGACTCAAGAGTCTTGGACATGGTAAAGAGAATATATATTTAAGACAGGAAGGGAAGCTGGCAGATTAGAAAAAATACAAAGAAAAGAGTAGAATAATGGAATATCTGGGGATAGAATGCCAAAGATATTGCTTTGAGAATTGCCTATTATTGTCAATTACACAGTGTCATGCAGCCCATGGAAGGAATCTTGAATGCTTTAAAGGTAACCAAAATATTTTTAAACACACATGGTGGACCTAAAACAAATAGAAGGAAAGGTGCAGATGCAAATGCTGCCACAGTCATAAATTTTAAGTTTCCTAGTATATTGAGATGTTTCAAATCCTAGTCTCAAGAGAGAAGAAAATTGTGACCTACATTAATAAAGATATGAGAATCACGGTCTCATAGTAACATCTTGTTTGGAAATTTTTCCCAATTATACTTGGAATTCTCACAGAGTAGATTCTGGACTCCTGCCAGAAAGTGATTGACATCTCAGAAAAATGAAACTAACCTTAAAGCTGTTCCTTTAACCTATAGGGTTTTCTGTCCTTCAGTTTTTCTGTCTGGCCATTTCTCCCAAAAAACACCATGTATTTGCTTTGGTCTACAGGTATAAACTGTACTATAAGTGTAGGTGATATTATATGTATTAGGTTTGACAAACATTATTTTGCTTGATTAATACTAATTTAAATCATGATATCAAAATAGTATTTACTCTTAGGACTTGTTTTGAAATTCAAGTCCTTTTAAGTCTTAAAGCTTTGGTATAGATAGGACGAATAAAAGACAAACTATAAGAATTTTAAAACCATATTGGACTTTGAATAAGAAGAGTCTGACACAGTAGACACTTGAGAAAGTTGCATCAATACCATAGTTTAAGAGCAGAGAAGACACCTTCACTGCAACCATACCATTAAGTGAAAACCAGTAGGTAGAAATGAGCAGAATGAATGTGAGGGATAGGGGCTATTTTATAATTACCTTGGAATATTAATGTGAAATTCATTTTGTATATTTTGTGAGATTGAATTTTAGGAAGAAAGCAATAAATACAAATATTAATTATATTAGAAATTTAAGGTGTGTTTACAACAGATCGACTCAAAAAAGAGGGTTTATGGAGTTAACTTGTGTGAGGCACAGGAGGAAGCAGCTTTATTCCTTTGGAATTCTATAATCTGAATTATGGTAGTGTTTTTTCTAATGTGCATAGCAAAAGCTTCTTGTGTGGTCACTTTGTCTTCAGAAATAGAATATAAGTGGCTTTTTGACAAAGTTAGCATTTATTAAAACATATGCTAAGTATACTAGTGCCATGGTAAGTTAATTTGGTATTATGTTGAAGAAAAACCATTTGTAGTCAAATCAACTGGAGCTGCCTAGATTGTAAAAAAACCAACTGGATGTCTTTTTGATAGGATTACTCAGATTAAAGGAAATGTTACCGTGCATTATGAAACCCTAGGAGGGTGGTCTTTTCTAAAGATATTGCCCAAGGATCTCCATTTCCAGGGATCGTTTTATGGACTAGCACTCCATAGACATTCTGTATTCATGACAACATGGGTAGTCTAGGATAAACAATTAAAGTAATGTCTTGATTCATTTAATGACTTCTGGGAGTAACATTAAAGAGTCGCTCATGGAAAGACTGTGAGAGGCCTAAATATTTATACCATTGGTTCTATGGAGATGCATCAAAGCAGTGTCAAAGACTGGAGAAAATGTTTCTTAAGATTTTGCTCAGATTTGGGGTGCCTAGGTGGTTCAGTTGGTCAAGCACCCGACTCTGGCTCAGGTCATGACCTCACGGTTCTTGGGTTCAAGCCCCACATGGGGCTCTGTGCTGACAGCTCAGAACAGGGAGTCTACTTTGGATTCTGTGTCTCCCTCCCTCTCTGCCTCTCCTGCTCGCACTCTTGGCACTCTCTTTCTCTCAAAAATAAATAACATTAAAAAACAATAAAACAAAAGACTTTGCTCAGATTTTCTGATCCTTTCTTTGGATTTAAAAGTAATACCTCAGAACGTAAATACATTTAGATGCCAATCCCAAGAGAAAAATTGTGAAGGGGTGTAGGCCAAACACTTGAGCAATTCAAGAACTCAGGACTGTATCTACTTTAGTCCTTCACTCAGATCATGGAACCAGGCTATCAGGGAGTTCCAAAGATGCTGAAGAGAACAAAATGGTGATGGCAGAGGAATATGTAGGTAAAGTAGGACTAGAGCTTTAAGTGAGAGACGATAAGAGGAGGGAATTTTATTTTTTATGTGAATTTTGTATTTCCTTTTCTGTGGGTTGGGGTATGTATGAAGGGCCCCTTGAAATTGTGCATTTATCAATACTTGTCCTCTTGCTAGACCATCTGGGACCTGGGTATAACCCCAGGGAAAGTGAGTCAGGGCATACTACTGAGAGCTCTCTGACACTTGGCCAAGAGAGTGTTTAGATGTCTTCAGATATATCCATTTAACTCAGCTTATCAAGTGAAGTTCATACGGGAATTTGAAGTTGATCCCAGGCCGGGTACAAAGTTTTACTTATATTTATGGTGGCTTTTTGCTTACATACCCCAGAAATCATGTGGTTTGCAATGGTTTGGTGACCTCAGAGGGATCTAGTAATATCCCTCAGTAGGGATATTGACTTTCCACTTAAAAAAAAATCTATTTTGACAGTGCTTCTTGGAGCCAGACCAAATATTGGTAGGGGTGTCTCCTTCATTTTCTCAGATCTATTGATCTTACACATCAGTGAATAATTGGCAATTGTTTATGGGGATCTTAAAAGCTTTGGGGACATTTGAGCTACCCTTTTGTAGATAATAGCTCACAGCAATTATCAGTGGGGTTATTCCGTGTGAAAAGGTGGGTGAAAAAGAGCTGCTTTTTTCTTTTGTTTTCTGGTTGTAGAATGCGTATTACTTTTTTAAAAAAATTTTACTGTGAATGGCATTTAAATAGCATAATAAGACCTTATTTCAATAATTTTTAACTGTATTACTGAAGCCCTAAGAGCTCAGTGTGGAAGGTTTTCAGACTACCATTAGCAGTAAGAGAGGAAATCATGTCCACATACACACACCACTGCCCCATTGCTTCAAACTACTTCAACTACATTCAGTATAGTGGCATTTTGGACTTCCTCATAAAATTTTATATGGAAATATCTCTGGCAATTAAAAAACTTTAGGTGGAACTTAACGGAGAACTGTGGGGGAGAAGAAGGGGGAAAAAGGGGGGAAGAGGTAGGGAGGCAAACCATGAGAGACTCTTGAATGCTGAGAACAAACTGAGGACTGTTGGGGGTGGGGGGGAGGGGAAGGGGGTGATGGGCATGGAGGAGGGCACTTGTGGGGATGAGCACTGGGTGTTATATGGAAACCAACTTGACAATAAACTATTTTAAAAAAAAAGCTTTAGGTAACAATTGTCTTACTTAATAATGAGGGTCATAAAATGGTAACCTTACCTATCCACACTATATGTAAGATGAAGAATTTCGGAGTAAGCAGGAATAACAAGGTCCACTGTTATCTTGAAATTCAGGTGTTAATGAACCTACACTACATGTAAGAACGTGGTCTTGCATTTGGACATAGTTACTCTTTTAAAACACAAGTCTGACAATTTTACTGTGTGTGTTTATATAGGTGTGTGTGCGCATGTGTATATGTGTGTTTGCCACTTAAAAGACGTAAACATCCATAGCAAGCTGGCAATATCATCAAAAGAATAGTTTGAAAGCAGGGAAAGAACAAGAACACTTACCAAAAACTTAAAAGAAAAGTTTAAAGTTACAGAATTTGGTGACTACTTTGTGCAGAGAAAAAAGAAAACAACAAAAAAATACATAAGCCTTACTAATACCTGAGGCACTTACTGTTTAAAAGCCAAGTGTCATAACTGAGATTAAGGTAATACCAATTCATTAAGAAGTAGTTGGTTATGAATTATGAGTTAAGTGGAAAGAAAAATGTGAAGCTAAAGGATCAGGTTTCAAATTGCAAATTGTCACGATAATTTTGTGCTTCTGTTAAGTCACTTAACATCTCTGAGACCCAGTTTTTCCATCTTCAAATAATAAAAGTTAAATAATAATTTAAAAATAAACTCTAAAAAATGATAATACCTTTCTTAAAACAAGAACCAAATGCACTACCTACTATAAAAATAGTACCTTAAAAATAAATTGCAAAGCATTTTCAAGTTATGCTTATTATACTCTGCTTAATAGAGACAATGATATCTATAATATAGTTTAGAATAGTTTCCATATGCTTTATTTTTAAAATTACATTAAATTAAATTTTGAAATTAGATTCTTATGGGAGATAATTTCTGATACGTAGCATATACACTGAAGAGGGGGGCCCTTGCCTGGCTCAGTTAGTAGAGGATGCAACTCTTGCTCTCAGGGTCATGAATTTGAGCCCTATGTTGGGTATAGAGATTACTAAAAAATTAAATAAACTTAAAATAAAGAAAAGAAAAGAATTTGGGATGCCCAGGTGGCTCAGTTGGTCTGACTCTTAGTTTTGACTCAGGTCATGATCTCAAGGTCATGAAATTGAGCCCTGGACCAGGCTCCTTACTGGGCAGGGAGCCTGCTTAAGATTCTCTTTTTTATCCTTTGCCCCTTCCCCACTCCCACATGCACGCACTCTCTCTCTCTCAAAAAAAAAAAAAAAAAAATACCCTGAAGAAGAAAAATTTCTTTTAAATGTAATAGAAAAAAGTTTATAAGCATGTAGACATTTAAGAATAAACTAAATAACTAATGGGCCAAGGAATAAATAACAAAAGATATTAGAAAATATTTTGAGGTGAAGAAGCATGGAAATGCAACCTACCAAAATGTGTGGGACATAGTAAAAGTAGCACTGAGGGAAACATGTGGATGTAAACATTTATTTTAAAAGGAAGAAAGATCTCATATTAATATTCTAGCCTACCAACTTAAAAATTCAATAAAAGAAGATTGAACTAACCCCAAAGCCAATAGACGGAAAGAAATAATAAGGATTAGAGAGAAGAGAACTAAAACATGTAATAGGAAAGCAATGGAGAAATTAATAAAATAAAAGGTTGATTCTTTGAGAAGATTGACAGAATTGGCAAAGACTCATACTGACAAAGAGAAAAGACAGAGGACTCAAATGACTAAATCATGAATAAAAGTGAGCACATTGCTATTATCCTTACAGAAATAAGAAGGGTTACAAGGCAATGCAATAAGCAGTTGTATGCTAACAAATTATATAACCTAAATGAAATGAGAAAATTCCCAAGAAATCACCAGCTATGACCAAAACCGAGTCAAGAAGAAATAGAAAATCTGAATAGACCTGTAATGAGCAAAGAGAGCAAATAAGTAATCAAAAAACGTTCACAAAGAAAAATCCAGGACTAGATGGCCTCACTGGTAAATTCTACCAAATGTTTAAACAATAATTACTATAAATTCTTCATAAACTTTTCCAAAGTTAGTAGAGGGAGGAGCACTTCCTAATTCAACTTGATGCCAAAATTAGGCAAAGACATCACAAACTTTTATCTCTTATGAATATAGACACAAAACTTCTTGTTTTTTAAAGTTTATTTATTTATTTTTGAGACAGAGTAAGACTATGGACGAGGGAGGGACAGAGAGAGAGAGAGAGAGAGAGAGGATCCCAACCAGGCTCCATGCTGACATTGCTCGAACCATAAACATTAGGATCACCATCTGAGCTGAAATCAAGAGTCATACGCTTAACTGATGAGCTACCCAGGCACCCCTAGACAAAACAATTCTTAACAAAATAATACAAATCAAATCTAGCAACATATAGAAAGCATTTTATGCCATGATGAAGTGGGGTTTCTCTAGGAAATGAAAGGTTGGTTCAACATGTAGAAATCAATGTCATGTGGCATATTAGTAAAATAAGAGATAAAAATTACATGACAATCTCAATATGCTGAGAAAACACATATGGCAAAATCTTAACACATTTGTACAATAAAAACATTCAACAAACTACTAATAGAAGTGGGCTTTCTCAACCTGATAAGGGGCATATATGAAAAACGTAACATCATACTTAATGGTGAAAGCATTCCCCTATAATTAGGAACAAAACAGGGATGTTTCCTCTCACCACTTGTATTCAGTGTTGTATTGGAGGTTCCAGCCAGGGAAAATTGGTAAGAAAATAAAATAAAAAGCATCTGAAAAATTAAAAAAATAAAAAGCATCTAGGTTGAAAAAGGAGAAGTAAAATTACTCTATTTGTAGATCAATCTCGTATATAGAAAATCCAGAGGAATATACACACATGCAATTTAGAATCAATAAATGGATTTTATAAGATGGCAAGATACAATATCAGCATGTGAAAATAAATTGTATTTCCATAAAGTAGCAATGAACAATCCAAAAACAAAATTAAGAAAATTATTCCATTTATAATAGCATGAAAGTTAATAAAATGTTAGGAATCAATTTGACGCAAGAAATGCAAGTCTTCTATGCTGAAAACTACAAACATTATAAAAAGAAATTAAAGACAACCTAAAATAAATAGAAAGTTGTCTTATATTTGCAGGTGGTAAGATTTAAGATTGCTAAGATGGCAACACTTCTCAACATGATCTGCAGATTTGATACCACCCCATCACAATCCCAACTGACTTTTTGCAGAAATTGCCTACTTAATCCTAAATTTCACATGAAAACTCAAGTGTACCAGAATAGTAAAAATAATCTTGAAAAAGAAGAAAATTTTGGAGGACTCACATTTCCTGATTTCAAAACTTAATGCAAATGGTAATCAAGAGTGTATGTTTCTGGCATAGAAACAGCTACAAGTTTGAGTCCAGAAAGAAACCTCATACATTTATGGCCAAATGATTTTCATTGAGAGTGCCAAGACAATTTAAAAAGAGAAAGAAAATCTTTTCAACAAAAGGTGTTAGGACAACTGGTTAATTGTATGCAAAAGAATGAAGCTGGACCTTTACCTCACCCATATACAAAATTAAAGACTTAAATGGAAAAGCTAAAACTACAAAATTCTTAGAAGAGACTATTCGTATAAATCTTTGTGACCTTGACTTGAGCAATGGTTTCTCATATTTGACCTGACTGGTGGAAGAAAACCAGAATATGTCATCTTAAAATATGCCTCTTTATAGGGGCACATGTACCCCAATGTTCGTAGCAGCACTCTCAACAATAGCCAAAACATGGAAAGAGCCTAAAGGTTCATCAACTGAGGAATGGATCAAGAAGATGTGGTTTATTTATACAATGGAATACTACATGGCAATGAGAAAGAATGAAATCTGGCCATGTGTAGCCACATGGATGGAACTAGAGGGTGCTTTGCTGAGTGAAATAAGTCAGGCAGAGAAGGACAGATACCATATGTTTTCACATAAAGGTGGATTAGGAGGAACTTGATGAGGGACCACAGGGGAGGAGAAGGGGAAAAATAGTTAGGGAGAGGGAGGGAGGCAAATCATGAGAGACTCTTGAAAGCTGAGAACAAACTGAGGGCTGATGGGGGTGGGGGAGAGAAGAAGGGGTGATGGACATGGAGAAGGGCATTTGTTGGGATGAGCACTAGGTGTTATTTGGAAACCAACTTGACAATAATTTATTTAAGAAAAAAAATATGCCTCTTTGGCATAAAAAATATTTTAAACCACAGTCAGCCAATGCAGAAAAAAGCTTTTCTGCTTAAGGGCAGGATATAAACTTTCCTTTTACTGGAGACAGAATTTTATCAGCCCAGAGAAGGCACTGGGAATCTGCAAACAAACCTTACTGGGGTGCCTAGGTGGCTCAGTCGGTTAAGTGTCAGATGTGATTTTGGCTCAGTCATGATCTTGGGGTCGAGATATGATAGAGTCCTGCATTGTGCTTTGTACTGGGCATGATGCCTGCTCTTTCCCTTTCCTTCTCTCCCCCTCCCCAACTTGAGCACACTTGCATGGCACACACTTTTTTTCTCTCTCTCAAAAAAAAAAAAAAAAAGCCTCAAAAAGAAACTCCATTAACTTCCTTCTATATACATTTACTTTTCCTTAGATTTCCACCCTTGGAAACCTAAATTACTTTCTTTGGTCCAATCATTTAGCTACAAACTTATTGTTCTTTGTTAAAGATGCTATATGAGCCAAAAATTCTAAGCCACTGCTTTGAGATACTCTTTGTTTTAGGTTTCTCATGTGATGTGTGCTGTCCACGTTTATTGTTTATCTTGTTTGTTTTTTTTTTTATCACGTTAATCTGTCTTCTTGTTAAAGAGTCTCAGCTGAAAACCTAAAATGGGTAGAGGTAAAATTCTACCTTCCCTACATGACAGAAAAAAGTACAGGTAAATTTTCCTTCATCAAAATTCAAGATTATAGTGCTTCAAAAGAGATCATCAAGAAAATGAAAAGACAACCTACAAGTAGAAGAAGGTATTTACAAATGATCTATCCAAGAAGGCTCTAGTCTCCAAAATATATTTAAAATGGCTTACAACTCAACAATAAAAATATAACCCAAATTTTAAAAAATGAGAAATGATTAAGTAGACATTTTTGCAAAGAAGATATACAAATGTCAGCAAGTACGTACAACAGTGCTTAACATCGCTAGTCATTAGCGAAATGTAAATCAAAACCACAGTGAGATACCACTTTACACACACTGGAATGGCTCTGATGAAAAAGACCGACAATAACAAGTATTGACTAGAAAATGGAGAATCAGCACCCTCATACATTTCTGGTGGTATTGTCATACAGAGAAGCTGCTTGGGAAATCAGTTTCTCATAAAGTTAATATACAGAGTTACCATGTGACTCAGCAATTCCACTTTAAGACACATACCCCAAGAGAAATGAAAAGATATGGCCACAAAAAACTTGTATAGGAATGTTCATAGCAGCATTATTTATAATAGCCAAAAAGTAGAAGCAACTGAGATGTCCATTAACTAATAATTAAATAAAATGTGGTATATCCATGCCATGAAATATTATTCACTCACAAAAGAGTGAACTGCATACAGATAAATGCTATACCATGGATGAACCTGAGAATGTTACGCTAAGTAAAAGTCAGACATAAAAGATCTTATACAATATTATTCCATTTATATGAAATTTCTAAAATACGCAGAGACAGAAAGTAGTTTAGTGGTTATTGGGAGTAGAGTGGGAGTAGAGGGAAGTGAGAAGAGATTGGTAATAGATATAGGGTTTCCTTATGGGGTGATGAAATGTTCCAGAATTAGAGAGTGGTGATAGCAGAATCTTCTAAGTATACTAAAAACCACTGAATTGTACACTCTTCAAAAGAGTGACTATTATGGTATGTGAATTATACACGTGGAAGAAAAGTGATTGCAAATGATCATTACTCACCTTCAGCTTTAATTATTGTAGTTGGTGATAGAACTGTGGGCAGCAAAGGTGTATTTAAGGATTCCTTATTTGTTGTTCCTAGTTTGATAAGACAGATGACATTATTATTAATCACAATTTCATCTCACCTGTCAAGGAATAAATAAAAGTCAAACCTGGAGGTGAACTACAATCCCTCTCCAGAGGTACTGGGTCAGTCTTTGCCTATCTTTCATTTTTCCACTTTCTATCTCCTTTTGTCTGAAGTAAGGAATATAAGTACTGAAAGCTTCGGTGACTCAATGAAAGCACACATGCACGTGCGCGCACACACAGAGACACACACAGAGACACACACAGACACACACAGACACACACACACACTTTTTCTATGATGGGCTCCCAAAGCAAATTTTCACTGCAGATAGTTACTTGGGTACCTTTAAATATGCAATATATATATACATATATATTTTTTTATACATTATATATAAATATATTTTACTATGTATAATATATAAATATATATTACTGTATATAAAATATATATTTTTACTATATATAATCTATATTTTGCTATATATATATACACACACACATATATATAGTAAAAAATGATTTAAAATTATTTTATTTTTCCTAAAGAGAAAAATAACCTGATAGGACCTTCACATCCCCCCACCCCCCCAGAATTACATTTCATTTTGTTGATTTAGTTATGGCATTGGAACTTCCAAATTACATAAATCGTAAAGAAGCTTACAAACTCTTGTAATTAATTAATTTGTTCACTTATGAAATATTCATTGAGTTCTCAGTCAAAGGCCCATTTCTAGATTTTTGAAGGCACTATCCAACTCTTAATCATCTCTTTAATCTGAGTAGTTAATTCCTGGCATACGGTAGGCAGATAGTAAATGTTTCAGATAAGGTGGGACTCATACAGGACATGGGGACCAGCAAAAAGACAAAGATCTTACTTAAGTAGTGAATATGACTTACCAGTTTGACACCCATAATTTTCAACATTCCCTTCTTAAAACACTTTAGGATATCCTTTTGTGATTAGGACATAATGTTCCATTTTTACTATGTGACATATATAAAATTCTGGTTCTTATATGAATGTACGCTGTTTTGGAGGGGAAGAAAAATTTGGCTCTGCACAGTTTAATGCTTTAAAACCCATCTAGAAGAGAGTTTTCAAGGATAAATTGGCTGGAGCTGTATATCAGAAAATACTAAGGAATCCTTTGGACGATTGCTGTGGACACTCACCTCCAAGAAGGTGGTGAAAGTCTTGTCTTCTGCAATTCTGTCCTCACCATTTATTAGAGGACATAGGTTATTACAGAAATGAAAAGTGGCTATAATAGGTAGATTCTGTGAATTGTAACATGGAAAACGTTGAAGCACTTAAAACTTTCTCAAAGTCTTTGACACCCAATATGTGGTTATATTTTAAAAGAAGAAACCAACAAAGGAAACATTATTCCTAAAAGCTAGGTTTAAGATTTTGCATTGCCCACTCATATGATGCCATCTTAAAGTAAAGATGTAGGGGCGCCTGGGTGGCTTAGTCGGTTAAGCGTCCGACTTTCACTTAGGTCATGATCTCACGGTTCGTGGGTTCGAGCCCCACGTCGGGCTCTGTGCTGACTGCCAGCTCAGAGCCTGGAGCCTGTTTCAGAGTCTGTGACTCCCTCTCTCTCTGACCCTCCCCTGCTCACGCTGTCTCTCTCTCTCTCTCTCTCCTAGAAATAAATAAAAAAACATTTAAAAAAAAGTAAAGATATAATGATATAAATGCAGTGTCCCTTCCAGCAAGATGTGGCACCTTTGTTTTCACCTCATCACTACTAGTCTTGGCATCTTGGTACCAATAAGAGGCTAACTTGAATTTTTACAGTCACCTTGCTTCCTGCCTTCCACTGATATATGTCTCATATATTGTCTGAAAATTCAAGAGTGGGAATGATTACAGGAAATAATTAGGACACTTATAACAATAATCATTAATATAAATAGAAAAAGTATCAAGTGTTTATAATTCTTAGTTTCCAAAGCCCTTGCCCCTTTTCTTTTATAGCTATCCTGACTTCATGTTTGATAGAGGGAAGATGTGTAACAAACTTGAGCTTTGGCCCAAGCACTCAGCCCAAGTCTGTTTGGCTTCAGTTTCAGCCTTGGTCTTTGGAAACCCAAGAACTAAACGGCTATTCATTTCTGGTGATCCTGGGCTTGTATGTGAACAGTGATCTTTGATCATGCCCATGTTCATTGTAACTAATCAATGTAACTCTACCTATAGCAAAACAAAGCACAATTTATTTTAGATTTATTGTTAGTGAATGAATATTCACTTTCAAATATGGGTAGCAATCTACATATAACTTATAATAAAATTCTTCTGATGTGCCAAATATGTTGAAATTCTTAAGTATAAATGCATCCTTATTATTGCAAAAGAACATCGGGATTTAAAGAAAATGTCTAATTTATAAACATTTTATATCCTGTGAGTATAAACTAAAAGCAAAGGTCAGTTTTACCACTACAAAATTCCATGAAAAGGAAAAAACAACAAAAAAAAATTGTACAAAGATATCCCAGGCAAGTCATTTCCACTTCAAACTCAGTAAGGAATATAAAGACAATGGAGAACAGAAGAAAAATATGGAGAAAAACATGGTACCCAACCCTACTTTCCTCACAATATTATAAGAAAACTTACAAGTGTACAAAACTTACAAGCTGTCTTTTAAAAAGTCTGTTCTTTCCAGTTTTATGTTAGTCAGTTTCTAGAAAGGATGCACATCATAAACAATACCATAATTGGCACCCTATATGGAAGAGATGGCCAAAAATACCTGGTACCTCTACTGACCTCAGTTGAAACTGAACATCTATTTAGTATCAGAGTGTGAAATATCAGTGCTGACAAATTAATTCAGTCAATTAAAAAAATGTTTGACTCTTACGTGCTTTAAAAATCAAGTTGAATAATGATTATGTTTTAAGAATGAAATTACAGATTTATTTATGTATCTTAGAAGTTGATTTTGTGATGATGGCTTTCAGTGTCTGCCAAAAGTTGATTCTAACTCTGGCCACTTGGCCTTTGAACAAAATGGGCAGTGCACCTGGTACACATCTAGGAAGAGATCAGATACCACCCCTCTAACTGGGGAAGCCTCTGAAATCAAGCCCTACTCCAAGCAAAGGTCTATTAGTCACCTCTGCCACTGTGGCTATGTTGCTGCAAGAATTCCCATCTCACTAGTACACATTCCACTTTTCTAATAGTATTTCTGCCATTGTCAAAGGAAGAAAATTTACATGCTTTAGACAGACATAAACACTACTAAATCAAGTGTCTTTTGACCTTTAAGCAAGAAAATCGGACTTGGGAAGCCTTAGAAAGAAAAAAGAGAAGCTTCTCCATGTTGGATTTTTTTTTTTTTTTTGTAAATACTTTTATTGAGTCTAACATGCCCATGGTACCCATGAGGAAAGTGGACTAGAATCACTTTATCATAGATATAGGTTTGCAATATTATATAACCTTAAAGTGCTTGTTGTGGAGGATGAAACAATGTATAAAACTCCTCCAAATTTAAACTCCTCCCAAGCCTGAAGTCAGGAAGCCGTATATATTGATGTATTGCTTAGAATATGAGAATTTGAGACAAGTTTTACATCATCTTCATTATCTTTGTATTAACTACATTACCTTTAGGAACATGGGCAATATCCAGCATATATATATATATATATGTGTGTATATATATATATATACACACACACACACAGCCCAGCTCACTCATGTATTTAATACACAAATGGTGATCAAATAAGCCAGACAAAAACGAGTCTGTCCCATGTTCCCTTATTTTCCTATGAGCACAATGGACCACCCTCTGCCTGATGGCTCCACTGGTCCCTCCTACCATGCTGGTTCTGCTTCTTAGATTGGATTAGACAGTAGACTGTAGACATCATAGCCTTCTCTCTCTCTTTCTCTCTTTTATTTCTTTCCTTCCTTCCTTCCTTCCTCCCTCCCTCCCTCCCTTCCTCCCTCCCTTCCTTCCTTCCTTCTTTCCTTCTTTCTTTCTCTCTTCTGCACCAGCACATTCTCAGCTGATTTCTTGAGAGATTCCACGATGGACTTCATTCCCTCCCTTACTCTCTTTCCCACTGCCATATCCATGGTTACTAGATTTTAACCCTTATAACCCCTATACATGGACATTAGATTTTACTAGGGCATTAGTATTATTAATTTGGGGGATTTGATAATGATATTATAGTTTTATAATAAATTGTCCATATTTTTGGAGATGCACATTTAGTGTGCAGAGGGAAAATGGCAAAATATCTGGATTCCCATAAAAACCCTCAGTAACAATAACAAAAAACCCAAATAAACAAGAAGAAAGGAAAAGGAAGGAAGGAAGGGAACAAGGGAGGGAGGGAGGGAGGAGAAAGAAAAAAAAATGAAGCAAATATGGTCAAATCTTGATAAATTATTGATTCTGGGAGATGGGCATGTGGGTATTAATTATAGTATTCTTCATTTGTGGTACATCTGAACATTGTTGTAATAAAAAGTAATAAGAAAAGCTTTACTGGCCTTTTACAATTTGTACAATTGAATGTGAATAATTTAAAATTCATGGGGCGCCTGAGTGGCTCAGTCGGTTAAGCGTCCGACTTCGGCTCAGGTCATGATCTCACAGTTCATGGATTTGAGTCCTGTGTCAGGCTCTGTGCTGACAGCTAGCTCAGAGCCTGGAGCCTGCTTCAGATTCTGTATCTCCCTCTTTCTCTGACCCTCCCCGTCCATGCTGTCTCTATCTCAGAAAGAAATAAAACACATTAAATAAATAAATAAATAAACTTCATGTGGGAGAACTTTTGAAGAACACAGATTAGAGTTTAGTTTTTGTTAACTGAGTAATATAAAGCAAAATGTCCAAAAAAGAAATTAAGAAGAAAATGTGTGTGTGTGTATGTGTGCATTTGTGCATATGATTTCAAGTGTTTTATCAAGTGACTTGTTTCAGATAAGGGGCTTCAGGGTTGCCTACAGGAACCTCCAGTGAAAAAGTTGCCAGGATAGTCTCCTAAGTATATGAGTAGGTATAGAGTTTCCCTTCCAAGCCTGTAAGGAAAGATGCATTCCTGGTATCACAAATGACAATTCTGCCTGAATGCCTTGACCGACCCTTCCTCCTCTGCCCTTTCATGGCTATTCAACATAGTGGTTGGAGTCTGTGTTATTTGGACATTGTTAGTCACCACAGGTCACTGAGGTCAGGGCTAGGAATTGCCTCATTGGGAAAGCATGAGTTCCAAGGAGTTAGTGTAAAACTTGTAAAACTTCAACCCTTTGAGTCTGCATGCAATGTCAGCACCTACCTTCTCTTTATTGGTACTTTTGAAGGTAGTTATTGATCACAAAAATAACATGTTTTTATCATATGAGTGTAATTTTATGCCAAGAACTCAGGTGGCAACTCACAGAGAGAGTGATAGAAAGAGGGAGAGAGAGAGAAGCAGCAAATACTTACACTTTGTCAAAGTTCTAGAATGCCTCTGCTTAAGCACTGAGAACATAGGGCTGAAACAATTTTTAAAAATAAAATAAAAAATCTAGTGTGCAGGAGTTGGCTGGAGGATTCATGAACACTGGCTTTTTTTGACTGTGTCATTTGGAGTATCCTTTGGTTGGCAATAAAAGTACCACATTCTGGGAATAAAATCCACTGGGCAATCCTCTTTGTGTAATGCCTTCTCCAGGTTTGGTAGAGAAGTTCCAAGAGAACTGGTTTGGTTTCATCCTAGAATTGCACATTTCAGAAATAATAGACTATATTCATCATACTCTTTTTCTTTGAGGATCACCGCCCCGTGTAAGCCCAGTGAACTAGCCCTCATGTCCTCTACATGCAACTGAATTTGGCCTTCGAATGAAAAATGAAGAGTAAGTAGAGAGGTGAGAAAGAGAGGTGAGAAAGAATTTAATTCATCTCCTTATTACAGGGTATGATTTTCAGATCTTCCTCTGACCTTAGCATTCTAACCGGGTTTCTGCCCATCAACGATAAACGCATTTTATTTTTCTCTCTCCATTGGTTTTTAACCTGAATGACATGCCTCATCTGATGTGTGCTCCTGGATGGACACTGAAGAATGCACTGGATTGATAACCTCTCAGGTTTTTAATTAAATGACCCCAATGGTTCATTTTTACTTCTCATGGATGGTGAGAATACCTCTAACCATAAAACATGATCCAGGTGTCATTCAGTTCATTAACAATAATGATGACATGGAGCACCTGGGTGGCTGAGTCAGTTAAGCAGTAGACTCTTGATTTCAGCTCAGGTCATGATCTCATGTTTCATGGGCTTGAGCTCCAGGTTGGACTCCATGCTGGCAGTGCAGAGCCTGCTTGGAATTCTCTCTCTCTTCCTCCCACCCTCCCTCCCAAAATAAATAAATAAACTTAAAAGAAAATAGTGATGGCATTGTTATGGAACCTTATAAATTAAATCTATTATCAGCCCAATATAACTAACAAATCAGTCTGTTACTAATACAGCTTCACCTTGTTAACTGTGAGGCTTAAGAACAACTGGAATGTTTAGAAACACATTTTTATGATTAAAGAAATGGTAATTTTTTGTTCTCTAAAAATAAACTTTGTGTATGCAACATTCACAATAGGATTATTCTCAAACAGGAAATGATCCAAAGGGATACAATCAAAGAAGCTCACTGTCATCTCAGGGCTCTGTATTCAACCCAAAATAACACATAAGTTTCAAAACAGTGAAGTTACACAGACCTTCATAATAATATATACAGCACTTCAAATTATTTTTCTGTGATTAGATTATATGGACGCTACTAATTTTATTGGGATAAATTTCACTAATTGTTAATCCTACCTTTAGGAGACATTCCAACTGTTGATTTCGAAACAGAATTTGACATTATGCTTGATGTTGATGCAGATACTTCTGTTGCAGGAATTGATGGTGATAACTTAGTGGTGGTACCGTAACCATCTGAAAAAAGTAACTTATGTTAAAGTAGCTGCATTAAAGTTTACATTTATTTTGCAAAATAATACTAGCGTATTTAAGCAAAGTAAACTGTATGTATATGGCTGCTAACCCGGTAAGCAGGGCATGGATTTGAAATTAATCTTCTAATTGTAATGAATTCAGCCTTCAGTTCAATATTCGTTCACTAACACCACCTGCTTCTCCCCAAAGATGTGAATTTTCAAGAGAGCTGGCAGGAGCAGTCTATAGTTCTGAAACAAAATGATACCTGACAAAACTAGTAAAGAATAAATGTCTAAATTTGAAATTTGACAATTTTTAAATTTTTTATTATTTTTAATGTTTATTTTTGAGAGAGAGTGAGAGACAGAGCATGAGCTTTAGAGGGGCAGAGAGAGAAGAAGAGATAGAATTTGAAGCAGACTTCAGGCTCTAAGCTGTCAGCACAGAGCTCGCCACAGGGCTCGGACCCATGAACCATAAGACCATGACCTGAGCTAAAGTTGGATGCTTAACTGACTGAGCCACCCAAGCGCCACTAAATTTGACAACACTTTTAAGCCAATTTCTAACATTGTCAGATGAAGTTAATTAAATGGACATTCTCTGGGCAGTGGATGTTTTGCTAAATATTTACATAGCACACTGAAATTATTAAGTAGTAAAATGTCAGTATTGGTACATCTCTTTCTGATTATAAAACATTCCCACCCCCCTCTTCTTCTATATATATTCCAAAGGAAGACAATATATTTTCTTTTAAATTTTTAAAAAGAAAAACCATAAATTTTAAGGAAATTCAACATTATAGGGTGCCCGCGTGACTTAGTCAATTAAACATCTGACTCTTGATTTCAGCTCAGGTCATGATCTCATGGTTCGTGAGATCGAGTCGCTCGTCAGACTCAGCACCGACAGTGCACAGCCTGTTTGGGATTCTCCCTCTTCTTCCTCTCTCTCTGCCTCTTTCTTTCTCATACTGTCTCTGTCTCACTCTCTCAAAATAAATAAATAAACTTAAAAAAAAAATAAAGAAATTCAACATTACAACATGCCTCAATTTTTGTCAATGGAGCCACTATAAATCTTCATTTTCAAATGATTTCGTTCTCTAAATTGTAACAAAGGCACAAAAATGAATCGTATGCATTGTTATGCATATTATATTTTTTTTTTTAATAATTCCTTTTTGGCAATAGAAGTCAATATTTAATGGTAATTCTTAAAATTTCCATTGACATTTTTTCAGAGTGAAGTATGTAGGACTTAATTCTCAGTGATTTATGAAAATATTTGTTTTACATAATATTATTGAGTTTATTAGCATTTATAGAATCCTTTTAATCCTGCTTTTATTGTTCTTGTCTATACACTCACTGTCATGCTGAAGATCAGAAAATAGCAAACAAATATGTATGAAGGACTTGGACACAGCATTTATGTCCATGGAAGTCATTGTTTTTGTGATGTTACTGCATCTATATCGAGTATATATAGTATAGCATGTTAGTTAAGAGGATGGACTTCGAGTGACAGAGACTTAAGTTTCAATGCCAATCAAACTGGGTATGTCATTACAGTAAATATGCTGACTTCTCAAATTTAAATTTCTTCCAACATTTTCCTCTTTGAATCTGGGAAAACCAGTAATCTTGCACAGCTGTGAGAAGTAATATTTCAGGTGTCATGAGACAGAATGTACTTCCTGTTTCATTCTATACACTTGAGGTGCTGGGAGTTGTTAGCACTTGGCACTGAACTTGTTTATAGGCAGGCCACAGAAATTGCTTGATGTATGCAGCTCATATAGATGTTTCAGGGCATTCAGGAATAATAGAACTGCCTTTTCACAGGCTTTACAGAAATCAAGTCAAAAGCTTTTTTCACCTCTGGGTACACTTGACACCCTCGATCTCACCCCCTCCCCCCACTAGAGAGAAGGAACATAGCATGAGTGAGGTTATCTTTTCTCTCTCTCTCTCTCTATATATATATATAGTCATTTTGTTCTCACTATTTTTCTTCTCATCCCAGAATCTATGATGTGTCACTAAATTCTAAGTTTAAACTGATGTTGAAGAAAGTTATTTAAAGAAACACATTCCACTTTGACTGAAAAATTCACCTGTAAATAACTTAAATGATCCCTATCTGTTGAATTGCTAAATAGTGGCAATCTCAATTTCTGAGTCTAATAAAGATTCCTCAAGACTTTTTTTTTATTTCTTTCCTCCCTCCCTCTTTTCCTTCTTCCCTTTTTTTGCTTCTATAAACAGTTACTCCATAACTAATATGAAAAACATGATTAGATCTAATAAAAGACTCTATGTTGTACCACATGGTACCACCCATGAATAGCTCTCAGTCTGGTAAGGAACATAATGCCTCCACACAATAAGTAATCAAGGATATTCTGTATGGGTTGTGTAGACCAGTGTTTTTCAAACTGCAGGTTATGATACAATTAAAGAGTAATTCAAATCTATTTAGTAGATTGCAGCCAGAGTTTTTGCCAAAAGAAAGAGAAAAAAAACATTAGAGTGATATTGCAAATAATGAAAGTAAGTATTGTTTCATGAAGTTTGTACACATGTGTGTGTGTATTTGAATAAAACATGTGTCAGTACACAATGTGTTTCCTACTGTGATTCCATCTAAAAATCTGAAAGCTGCTGGGCAAGAAATTGGGCAAGAGTTTATAAGATAAACTACTGACATGAGCAAGGACTCTGTTATGAGTGAGTTGACTAGGAGCTAGGGCTTGGAGAGTGAGCAGCACGATCACATAGCTAGAGGAATGCAGATGGACGAGGTCCGGAGGAGAAGAGGTGATTGAGAACGTTGCAAACAGTTGTGTCTGGTTGGATTGCTGTATGCTATGAAAGAGCATAGTTGGCCTCATCTTGTACAATACTGGACAATAAATAATAAAGGACCTTGAACACCAAGCCAGGGACGTAGGTCTTTAATAACAGGTCATTAAGGAGCCAAGGAAAGTGAGCAAATAGAAATTCTACTGTAGGAAAAACAATTGGGAAGTGGGTGGGGCAGAGAATGAGACAGCACTAGCTGAACTGAGCAGCAAGTCCCCATTTTTGTGTTTACCAATGTCCTTGACCTCTTGAGGTCACAGATCTTGAGATCTGTGAGTCCATATCCATAAAATGACTTGAGCCAAACTATAAGGAGGCAAAATATTAATCACTGGGTGGCAAGATTGGGATGTACTGCAAGGCATTTCCTGCCTATCAGACTTTAACACATTTGGCTACTGATTTCCCTGAGTAAACTCTTAATCCAGTAGCACTCATTCACGTCTTCATTATTAGTTCTTCAGCTTGTCCAACAAAGAGAATGCCCTCCTTTGGTAAAGACTGACAAACAGTCCACGAAAGTACTGAGTGTCTTTACGTGCCAGGCTCCATGAGAGCACTTTCTGTGGATTACTTCCTTTAATCCTCAGAAGTTACTATGATGCCCATACTTGTCTGATCACCATTTTACAGATGAGGAGAACGAGGCTCAAAAAAGATGAGCAACTTGCCCACACTATACAGTGGGAAGTAACACAGTTGGAATTTTAATCCAGGCCCCCTGAAATCCAGAGAAGATACTCTGAACTACCACAGATCTTGCCATGGGACAGTTACATGCAAAGCCACATACTTCTGCTCTGCCTTTCACAGGGTGTGATGTTAAAAGGGTAGAAGTGACTTAGATGCACAGATATTTTGCCCTTATTTACCTAAGATGAGGAAACAGACAAAATACCTCACTGTTTCATTCTTTAAAAAAATAATATCATTTTGCCATATACATTACATACATACACATACAAAATGTGTCCATCCATAAACATCCATAAAATGTTTACATTTAAAGCTCTGAAAGAAATTTCCGGTCTACTAAAGCTATTTATATGTGAAAAATAAAAACAGATTTACTCAGTTGGAAAATTCTGCAAATAGAAGCGTTCTTTTATGATATGGTGGGAAAGAATTATTCTAACTGCCACCACTGAAGGTTTTATTGTCCAGGATACGAGTAACTACCAGTTACGCTTTTACAGCATTTTCTAGAAATTTCTCTAGGTTGATCTGGTCTCATAATAAACTATTGAGGAGAATGGTTTATTCTGTGTATTTCCTCTTCACAAGACATGATGAGGTAGCATTTCACTTTTCTTTAGCTCCAAAGTAATTAAAGACAAATTTAACAAGAAGACCTGTGCTTTACATCTTTGCTTATGCCGAACCAGATAGTGCTGCTCTTTGGATGTTATAAGAGAAACAGATGGTATTTTGTCCTGATTCTACCCTAGACTGAGAGAGTACATGAGATACAGTGACATTAGTTTCCTACACTATTAAAGAGTGAAGCAGGATTGGGATTTTAAAAAACCCCATTTTAATTACAGAAATCATGAGAACTTGGAAAGTTCAGCTCACAGCTGAAAACCAGGTATCATATTTTCTCCTATTTTCAAATGATCCAGTCATCTACTCCAATCTTCATAGATGTGTTTTATAATTACATTTCTAAGTAACTCACAAGTAGTCTCTAAAAGTTAGAATTTTAGGGGCACCTGGGTGCTCAGTCAGTTAAGCTACTGACTCTTGATTTCAGCTCAGGTCATGATCTCATGGTTCATGGAATTGAGCCCCATGTCAGTCTCTGCACTGACAGTGCGGAGCCTGCTTGGGATTCTCTCTCTCTGCCCCTCCCCTGCTTGCTTGCTCTGTCTTTCTTTCAAAATAAATAAAAACATTTAAAAAAGAACATAAAAGTTAGAATTTCATCCATCCTCATAATGAGCAGCTATGTCTCTAATTATCTTTTCCCCTACCAAGTCGACAAGTAAAGTCCACTGGAAAATCACTGCTAGAGAAGGTAGATCTTACTTCCTCTGGATCAATATAAACACTGAAGGACAGTAGCTTAGAATTTAGGACTTGAGTCCTCAAAAGAACTTCTAAAGATACCCTATTATAACAGAACCCCTACATTTTACAGCTTAGAAAATGTATGAGTTTAAGGTAGTTTCAAAAGGTCATAGCACTAATTACTAAAAAAGTTCCCTTAATTCCCAACTGAGCATCCTACATTATGTAATAGAGAAAAATCCTCCCCCCATTCTACTAAATGGAATGCACTTGTGACGGAGACAATGCCAAAGTTTTCCTTTCAACTAAGGAGAAAAGATTTCCTTTGTGAGTTTTATCTATAAACAAAATTTCAGAAGAAAGTTTTAAGTTTTAAACAACAGAGTGATTTTTTTAGAAATATATAATTATAGTATATATAAAATGCTAACTACTTAATGGTCTAATACACAAAGTACCATTATTAGGTAAGAATTTCATAACCTAGATGAGCTCATGTATGGAACGGAAAGTAAAGTAGATAGTTTTATGTTTCAATAGCATATAATTTATTTTTCCCACTAACTCATGTAGTTTTTATACAATGCCCCTTCTTATACATCCTTACTTCCTCAAGCTTTTAAAAAACTTTATATAGATTTTGTATTGAAATAAAGTAACTGTCAATTGTTTGGTTATCACTTGTGTTTAGTTATCATCTCCTGTGCATCGTAGCTTATAATGAAGATTCCCTTCTTAAGTTTGCACGTGATGGCAATGCATAAATTGGGGTGTTGTAAATGGTGGGAGGGCCTTTTTCATAGTAATTTGCCAGTAATTGCTAATATTACAATCTTGTTCAATTGATACCCTATTATCTTTTTTGTTAGTAAATAATCATTAGTGAAGTTTAAGTCAAAAATTTCAATTTTCCCTCACCCATCAAAAAATATAGATATTAAAGTATATCAAAAGTATATAAATATATAACATAATACACTATGAATTGATATATGAAAGCAAAATATATGTATATATGAATATAATGAAATAAGTAAACACATAAATAAATAAAATAGAGTACCACTCTCTATATTCCCATCAAAACAGCACCTTCATGAAATAGGGCACCTGGGTTGCTCAGTTAAGCGTCTGACTCTGGATTTTGGATCAGGTCATGATCTCACAGTTTGTGAGTTCTAGTCCTACATCAGGCTCTGTACTGGGAGGGCAGAGCCTGAATGGGACTCTTTCTCTCTCTCCCTCTCTTTCTGCCCTCTCCTGGCAGACACTCTCTCTCTTTCTTAAAATAAATAAACATTTAAAAAACCTAAAACAACAACAACAAGAACGACAAAAACCGGCCACCTTCATGAAAGGCAAGACACTAATTCCTTTCGATCATCAGTGTCTTATCAACACATTCTTACACTAGCAGTGATCCTTGTCTTCTGACAGAGCAAAATTCATTTTGGTTCATTGCCAACCAAATTAAATACAGTTAAATCATTATCAATTAAAATAAAATAACAATTTTTATGTGATGATGTGTCTTTTGATTTCTTCTGTTCGCACTTATCCAAAGTGTCATAATATCCTATTTTAAATGCATAAGTAGCTCACTAGCCAATGGATTGTTAACAGCAATAAACATTTATTAAGCATCTATTTCATGAAGAGCTAAGCAAAAATAGAAAAACATGTTTTTCCTACAAGACCTTAGAGCATATTTGAATACTCAAGCTGTACATGTGTGAAACAGCTATCAGATTATGCTAAGGTGTTGTATAAGATGTAACGTGCTATGTAATTAACAAGATGCATAGCTCTTTCTATCCAATGTTGAGTGAAATCAAAGTAAGGTGATATTTCTCTTTGTGTCAGGGACAATCAGAATCATCTTCTTGGAGGGAGAGATTTCAAAAAGAATCAGATAATTGAACACATTAAAGAAAGAAAAGAATAATTTCATGGGAGAAAAGGAGGCAAGGATACGCAAATAGAAGAAAAGAGTGAACGGTGCCAAGTAAAACAGAGATCATGTAACATAAGGTCTGGAAGGTGATGATATTAGACATTTAGAAGAATCTATTGGGAGAGGAAAGTAGGAAAATCCCATTTTCAATGAAAACATCAGAGCTAGTGGCAACTCTTAAAAAAAGGATTTTAAATTTACACGGCATTTTCAATTAAGACTAACAAAATACTGTAGCAAGCACACAAGTTTTGAAAATGCTTAAATTTCCTAAGCAGAATGAATTGGGAAGGTAAGTAAGAAGAAACAAAATCTCATCTCTCACAGAGAGGAAAAAACAATCAGATAAGTGGGAGAAAGCTGTGCTCGAAAGAGGAAATCTCCTCAGGTTACCAACCATCTGTGAGGTGGGGAGAGAGCGCCAAGCGTGGCCGGCTCCAAGCACGGACAGGTGTCTCAGCCACCTGGCCCCTCTGGGGAGAACAGGAAGGCAGCATTACACTGGTGAGTTTCTTAAACAGAAAACAGCAATATCTGCAAAATGGACCTGAGAATTCAAGGTGTTTGGCTGGCAAGTGGATGGAAGTGTACGGGCAAATGTCCTCCGCTCACCCAGATGTCAGGTTTGAAATGATGGGACGGTACAGTTATTTCCCTCCACAAAAATAACTGTGATTTAAAAAAAAATTAAAATCCTATTCCACAATAAAGAGATATTTGAGACTGTGAACTCTATTATCAGGGGACTTCTTGTCTTCTGTCTTAAAACTCGTTTTAAGAGTCTCGATTTCTTGAGGCATAAAGAGGTAAAGGTTTTATTTAATATTTATAGGGGTGGGAGTAGGAGGGAAAAGGAACAACCTGGCTGTACTCTTGGGCTCTTAGACAGTTATCCCACAGTCCCTCCCACCAGGCTGTACTCCGAGGCCAGAGAGGAACTGTGGTTTTGGCAGCTCAAAAAAACATCTTCCAAGGAAACAAGATGCTTAGGCTTCACACATTCTTTTTGTTTTTTTTTTCATTTCATTTCTCATTTTATTTTTGAGAGAGAGATTGAGAGGGAGAGAGAGAGAGAGGCAGAGAAAGAGGGAGACACAGAATCTGAAACAGGCTCCAGGCTCTGAGCTGTCAGCACAGAGCTGACGTGGGACTTGAACTCACAAACCAGGAGATCATGACCTGAGCCAAAGTTGGATGCTTAACCAGCTGAGCCACCCAGCTGCCCTACGCTTCACACATTCTTATAGGCACCAGCAAACTTCAGAAGCAAGTCTCTTCGACTCATCTCATGACTTCTGGAAGGAGATGAATTTGGGGGCTCTCTCAGTCCTGGGAGGAACAGCACTACCCTTTCCTTTCTCTGGGCTCCATGTAGGGGCAGTGATACTAGAAGATAGTGGAGTCCTATTCTCTCTCTAATGGCACCTCTAGCTTTTCTCTGAACTTAGGATGTAGCCACTTGAGATCTTGGGTCTTAACTATATGCTCTTATGAGTGTTTTTTCAGAAACAGGGAAGGTCTCACTAAACCCTTTCTACCAGCTGATCACATTCGTTTAGAACCATGACTTACACACATGAAATGACATGATGAGAGATGGAAGCAAGACCCAGACTTGCAATTCAGACAGCAGCTAACTGTGCAATGTGGTATGAGCCAGGCCTCAGTTTCCTCTCTATAAAAAGTGTCCATTGAACAACTTCTCTTCAACAATAAAATTGTACTACCTCTAAGATTAAATTGCAATGTAAATATCCATTATGCAAATAATAAAGTACAAATTGCATTTTCACATGCCAAATGAAGGCTTGTACTTTAGCAGGTATATACAATGGCTTCATGGAGTTATTATTTCTGTCTTGGAGAAATTTGAGCCCAGACGGGAATTTTGTATTGCAAGGGGCAAAAATGACTACATTCATTTGCAGTCTGGTAATGTTACCTAAACTGAATGTATTTCTCTTTAGGGTGTTGGTCTACCCAGAATTCAAGAAAAATGTGAAAGACAAACTTTGAAACAGACATTGGGAATACTTGGTTTCAGAATTTTCTTTTCAACATAAAAGAGCGAGTGTAAGAAGATGAAATATTTTTATAGGTGGATTAATTCCTACATGAATTAATAGAGCCCATATCAAATAAGGCAGTCAATTCTCTCTCAGTAATGTATGTGGGGGTGTGTGCTCATGTCTCTATTTATTTAGTGACAAATGCATTTCCAAAAATAGTCTACAGTATTGCATTTGAAGGTAAAAAATAATATTTGGCTAAATTTGAGATATCTTATTTATCGATTCATCTACCTTTATTTTTGTCTTTTCTAAATGTAAAGAAACACTCTCTAGCTGATCTAAAATGCTCTTTAATTTATTATTAGGGGAGAGACGGTACTTCTAGTTATACAGGCGTAAAATAAAAGAACAAAAGAGTTATTTTCTATTTTCTAAAAGGTCAAAGATAATCTTTTCTTGCCCTGAAAAGAGTTATTTGAAGGGACAAAAAAACTTTTAAGTGATAGATATTCCAGGGACACAAGCTCATCTAACAATAATTACTTTCAATTACGTTTATTGATTTCAACAACAACTTTGTGAAACAGTTGAACAGACATAACTGTTATCTACATTATATAGAAGAGGAGAAGGAAGTCCTGGTAACTGACTGTGACTTTTCAGGATGCAGAGTTAGAAAGTCCTAGAGCTTGTTTAAACCCAGATGTTCTAATCCCTCTTTTGTGCTTTTTTTCCTCAATATTGGGTATAGTTTTAGAACAACAAGATCATCACCTTTGTGATTGCAGTATTGCTATATCAATACTTTAGTACTTTAATGACTTTCGAGTACAATTTTTTCTTTTATATGATTGATAATTGTTATGAAAATAAACGTAACTAATTAAGGTATGTAAAATATTAAAAGTAAAAAACCAGTGATCATCAGTAGTACTTCATCTGTTTTTAGCTGACCAATCATCGATCTCGTCTATCAGAGGTTATTAAATAAATCAAATCAAAAGAAAATCTCTTAGCTCAAAGTTTTATCTTGTCGATGAGTAGAACATTCATGTGAAACAATTTTACTAATAAATTAAAAAAGAAAGTCAACTTCTATTGTAATATCAAACGACTCAAAATTTATGAAGAGCTTTTGACGATATGACTTTTTAAGTGTTCTTCCTTTTGTTACTTGTCTTACATTTAGAGCAATGGTGTAAAAAGGACTTTTTCTTTTCTTGTTTTGGGGTAAAGCAACGGTGTTATGGTAAATACATTATTGTCTGGTCTCACTTTGATAGCAAATCATTCATTGCCTTTGTCACATCAAAAACTTCTTGCCCTCTTAATTGTACTTGCATCAGGTTATTTTGTAACATATATATCCAGTATCCCCTGTGAATGCAAGAAAAGACACTAAATAAAGGAAGATCATCTCTTAGCAAGGTTATAAAGCACGGGGGAGTTTAGTGTCAGGAATACGATTCTGGGGCCATGTTACCCAATCCAGGCCCCACCATTGAGCAGCTATGTGACTATCTGCAAATTGTTTAACCTCTTTAGCCTCAGTTTTCAGTATTTTGGAAACCCACCCTATACAGTTTCTGTACAGAGCAAACAATGCATATATATAAAAAGGTAAGAGATGAATTCAAAGGCTGGGTTACACATGAATTGATCCTGATTAAAAAGTCAATGAAATGGGGTACATTTTCAAGTTCTACCATTAGGTCAGAGAAATTTATGTTTCTGACTTATACTGCCTCTAAGTACTTGAGTAACTACTTACGGGGCCATGTCCAATACAGTCAGTAGGTTCGAGCTAGGAAAGCCTTTCTGAAAAAACTTAAGCTCCTCCTTAAATCATAACCTAATTTTCCCAGTTATGTCCTAACTGTGACAACTGCTTTGCCAGAGTTTATAAATTATTTTTTTTCATTATTCTCTTTTTCTAATATTCTTATATCATTTATTTCAAGGAACTGTTATAGTAGCAGAACAGATAGATTGAAGGATGGAAAAAAGGAAATGTGGAAGTCGGTTTCATATAGTAGACGAAAGAGGGATTTTTTTGTTGTAGTCCTTAGGCCCATGGCTGTTGCTATGGTGTGGACATGTCGCTATTGGAATCTGTGGTGTTTTCCGGGGTCACTGTCTATATTCACACTTGAGGACCAGGTGACATATGAAGTGTTGCATCACTGGATTGTACACCTGAAACTAATGTAATGCTGTATGTTAACTATACTGGAATTAAAATAAAATAAAACATTTTTAAATCTGTATTCACACTAAATATTGTATGTGTCTTAAAAAAATGATCCACACACATATGCTGATATTGTAAAATAGATATAGTTTCTATTGTGATTAATAAAATGCCACTTCTAAAGAATTGCTTAATATTTAGTAGCCTTCTGTTTCCTCAGTTAGCGGGTGCAAATATTATCCCATTGGAAGAGGAGTTCACAGTGTTTCCATGTAAATGGGGTTTCTCTTCAGAAAACTTTGAGGACCACTTCCTTGTGGATCTAAGCACACCAAAAACAGTATAATTTAGTTAATTTGGCTGAAGGCATCATATAGCATCACAAAACAACCAGAATTTGAAATCTCATCTTATCCATTGCAACACAAAATTAGGGACAATTTTCATACACCTGAGACCCATAATTTTTAATTAGAAAAAAACAAGCAAATACTGACAGGGCAAGGGATTTCAAGCCCCTTTGGATCTAGTATATGGCAGTTCTGAGTATTAAAACAATAGAGTGTCTTTTCTTCCTCTGAATCTCTTTCCCCAGAGTTTTTCCACATTGGCGATGGAAAGACTGCCTTGAACCACAGTAGGGGCCCGTCATGTATTTATACAAGAACAGGAAAGTAGTCATAGTGTCTACTTTCCTATTTCAGAGTCTAGCTTTTATATGGTATATTTTCCAAATTAAAAAGATTTTGAACATTCCATTAGGACGTCATCAAAGGAGTCACTTGTGGTGGGTTAATTAAATCTAACACATTTAAAAATAACTCTGCATGTTGTGGGACAGATGCAGCCTTTGGAAAAAGAAGGAGCCTATACTGAACATTGCAACAGATTTTTGTATTTAATAGTAGGCAACAGACATGTTTCTAGAATATGCTTTCAAAGCCTGGTTGGGAAGTGTCTGCTCTACTCGCAGCAGGAGAAAAATAAAATCCATGCATAAAGTGAAGGAGAACAAGAAGTAAATTGTATACTTTCGCCTCTCAATCAACTCAAATTTGCTTCATTATTTAAAAGTAGTGCCCAACTGCATGATAGTGTCCAGTTTTAACCAGAAGAATGAACCACTCCAAGATCCCTTCCCAATTGCCAGGACAAAAAGTAAACTGGCAAATTTATTCTTATCTAAAAACACATTGTCAGGTATGACCTCACAAGAAGTAATTTTGGAAAATAAAAAGGATGTTCAGAACTATAAGAGATGTAAGAGAAAGGTCTAGAGAGAGCTGAATTGCTTTGTCCAAAAAAAAAAAAAAATGGACTCAACGTTTTACCTATAAGAATGAGAGAAAGATGGGGGAAAGAGGAGAGAGAAAAGGCAAAGAAAGAAGGTAAAGCATCCAAAGGACTTTTCAGACCAGGGACATCTAAAATTCACTCTTGTGGTGCCTGGGTAGTTCAGTCGATTAAGTGTTGGACTCTTGACTTTGGCTAAGGTTATAATATCAGTCATGAAATCCAGTCTAGTGCAGGCTCCATGCTGAGTGGAACCCGGAGCTTGCTTAAGATTCTCTCCGTCTCTCTTTCTGCCCCTCTCCCAAATGTGCCTTCTCTCTCAAATTAAAAAAAAAATAAAATAAATAAAACTCACTTCTTGTATCGTTTTTATGTAAAGCCTCCCTTTTCAGTAATATCAGCTGCTACACACAAAGTATGCAAAAATCCACCAAGATTTTAGTTAAATGGATATTTCAAAGGAATGCATGAAGGAAAGGGGAGTTGTGCTTTGATTGTGGCCAAAGTGAAGTTAAAGAAAATGTCACAAGAAACCAAAAGGAGTACATGATCTGATGGATTCAGGAAGGAGGAAAGAAAGGTGAGAATGAGGACTTAATCCTCCATCCATGACAAAGGATTTACAGAAACATCAGGCATTGGGCTTTTAAAATTTTTTTAAATTTTTGTAATGTTTGTTTACTTTTGAGAGAAAGAGAGAGGAAGAGGGGCAGAGAGAGAGGGAGACACAGAATCTGAAACAGGCTTCATGCTCTCAGCTGCTAGCACAGAGCCCAACGCAAGGCTTGAACCCTGGAACCTTGAGATCCCAACCAGCATTCAACCTACTGAGCCACCCAGGTATCCCCTGGGGATGACTTATTAAAAGTCATGTTCCATATAGATACCATTAACTGCGGTTCCACATTTGATCCTGTGTGCTCCATGTTGAAAAGTGAAATTAGTGATGGACTTCAGCTCAGGTCACAATCTCACAGTTTGTGAGTTCGAGCCCCACATCAGGCTCTGTGCTGAGAACTAAGAGCTTGGAGCTTGCTTTGGATTCTGTGTCTCCCTCTCTCTGTCCCTCCCCAGCTCGTATTCTGTCTCTCTCTCTTAAAAATAAACAAACATTAAAAAAAGAAAAAAAAAGGAATGTGAAATTAGTGAATGTTAGGCCATAATAAAGACATAAGAACATGAAACATATGCTGAGATAATCAGAAGCATAGTAGAGATTTGAGTCAAGGTTATTTAATTCCATGACATTCATCCCCCAAATTATCTCAAGTACCACCAGTTGTACTCATTACATGTCCTAGAAATATTGCTTTAGTTTCAAAAGGCCACCCAATTTGTCATAAAGTAGTTTGTAATGCACTAAATTATGGCTTTCCATATAGCAGAAAGTCAGACCTGACTATTTTCTACCCTTCCATTTTCTCCTAATACTCTCATACATTGGTATCATCTTCTTTTTTTAAATGTTTTTTGTTTGCTTGTTTGTTTTTGTTTTTTATAGAGAGAGAGGCTAAGTGTGAGCAGGGGCCAGGCAGAAAGAGAAGGAGACACAGAATCCGAAAGAGGCTCCAGGTTCTGGGCTGTCAGCACAGAGTCCCACATAGGGTTCAGACTCATGAGCCCCAAGATCTGATCTGAGCTGAAGTCAGATGCTTAACTGATTGAGCCACCCAGGTACCCGAGTTATTATCCTCTTTTAAGAACCAAAGTCAAATGAGCTTAAAGCTCAGCATTGCTTTAGGGGACTGATAATATAGGTAGAAAGTAAAGGCTGAGTAGGTGATTAATGTCTTAAATACCATTGGTCCACATATAGGCCTATAACAATCAAGTTGGGCCTGAGTAACGCTTTTGATTTTTGTCTCATATGACATTATCATCAATGAACTAGACAAACTATAAAGCAGTCAACAGTAGAATCAATTTATGAAAACGTTTAGTACAGCATTTCAAATGAATCTGATTGTTACATTAAAAAAATAATCCAAATCAATTTTTTAAGAGATAGCAAATTTAACTGTTTTTTTAAACATTTTGGGTAATACGGGGCGCCTGGGTGGCTTAGTCGGTTAAGCTTCCGACTTTCGCTTAGGTCATGATCTCGCGGTTCGTGGGTTCGAGCCCCGCGTCGGGCTCTGTGCTGACTGCCAGCTCAGAGCCTGGAGCCTGTTTCAATCTGTGACTCCCTCTCTCTCTGACCCTCCCCTGCTCATGCTGTCTCTGTCTCTCTCTCCTAGAAATAAATAAAACATTAAAAAAAAATTTTTTTAAACATTTTGGGTAATAATAAGGAAATTAACAAGATAAAATATTTATCTTGTTATATTGATTATATCTTGATAAATTATTGTTTATTTACTAGATAAAGTTCACATTGAAATAAATATAAAGTGAAATAAAATACAAAGTAAATATAAAGTGAAATAAAATATAAAAATAAATTTGGTAGAATAGTATAAAAATAAGTATATCAGGAAAAGATGTAAAGTCAAAGAAACTGAATAATTAATACAATATTTTATCTTAAATTCATACTTGCAAATGGAACTTAGTGATAAAATCATGTCATATAACTATGAAGTAACCATTGCTATTTTGTTCAGTAATGGCTAGATTCTTATTGCAACATGAATTCAATTTTGATCTCTACATTTTAGACAAGTAGGAGAAAAATTGTCAAAGAAGAGGAATTAATGCGAATAAAGATGGAGATTAGATTCCAGCAGGAGAAGAAAAAGGAGTTGGAATGATTTACTGTTTAATCTGAGAAAACAATGTCTGAAACTCTAATATCATTTGTGTCTCTAACTTAATTTCCCAATGCATGAATGAAAGTGAACAAGAATTTCACCTTAAAATTTCTCATGTTTCACTAGATAAAACAAATTACGAATTATTTTACCAATATTCAGAGACATTAATGAACAAATATAGTTCATTAACAGTAATTCTCATGTAAGCATATAAAGAAATGCAAAATACAACTAAACCAAATTTATTAGTAAAATATATTTGAAATGAAAATAACATTATAACTTCCATTAATTACAGTGTATAATTTTTAAATTGTTAATCTATGCTGCTTATAAAATTCAATGCTATTATTATTACGACAGTATAACAAAAAAGGTGATGAAGAATTACTCTAGTTCTACCTGCACCAATTCTTCAATGGTAAATTAAAGCTCTGAACTTTAAGAATTTAATCGTCAAGACATATAATCCTAAAGATGTTTTTGACTTTATGGAACAAGCAAATAATAGATCAATTAAATAAATTCATCTGGTATTAATTAAATTTGTTTAACGTTTTATTTATTTTGGGAGATAGAGACAGCATGAGCAGGGGAGGGTCAGGGAGAGAGGGAGACACAAAATCTGAAGCAGGCTTCAGGCTCTGAGCGTCATCACAGAGCCTGACTCGGGGCTCAAACCCACGAACCGTGAGATCATGACCTGAGCCGAAGTCAGAGGCTTAACCGACTGAGCCACCCAGGTGCCCCCATCCGGTATTAATTAAACATTTATTGTGGCTATAGCTCGAGAGAAAATAATTTACCTCCAAACCCAGGACAATTCCGTTGACACAAGGTATTCTTTCTATTAATCAAAGTTGTATCAAAAACTTGAAAGTATTACACGTGTGAATAATAGCACTTTTATTAGCCATACACTCTTGTGCAACAAATTATCTCTAAACTCATGTCTTAAAACAATTGTTTATTATCTCTCACAGTTTTCATGGGGAAGTAACTTGAGAACAGCTTTGAGCAATTCTGGCTTTGGGTCTCTTACAAGCTAGCAGTCTGTAAAGATCGTGGGTAGGGCACCAATCAGCCCAGTGTGTGATGGATCTGGAAGATCCATTTATGAGGTGGTTCATTCATATTGTCGGCAAGCTGGTGCTTGCTGTCAGTATTACTCCCCTGGGTCTGTCCGCGAGCTTGCTGGATTGTTCTCACAATGCAATGGCTGGCCAGCTTCCCCAGGAGAAAACAGTCTGAGAGACTGAGGTGGAAGCCATAATGTCTTTTACTGCCTAGGCCTTAGAAATCACACAACGTCTCTTTCACTGTATTCTATGAGTCACACAAGTCAGCCTTAATGGAGTGTGAGAATGTTCCACCCACATGCTTGAATACCAAGAAGCAGGGATTATTGGAGGCCATTTTGGAGATTGGCTACCCCAATGCTTATAATTTGTTGGATTTCTTTCAAACACAGAGAATATCAGATTAAAAAATAAATAAATTTCTGTGTTTTAGGGGCAAATAATTCAAAGTTTTATTTATAACTTAAACCTATTCACTCAATTTTCCCATTGTTTCCCAACAGATCAGCTGGTTTCTTTGCTGTCTCTTAAATATGGCATCTTTTACTTTCAGCTTTGTAGTTTTGCTCATGTTTTTTCTCCTTTTTAAAAATTTTAATAAAAATATCAAAGAACATGGATAATTTTTTTTCATTAAAATTCAGCTAAAGTTGTACCATCTGCCTAAAGCCTTATTTATTAGTTCTGTCTGCAACAATTACCCTTTCCTTATAATTTGTATATATAATTTTTAAAATAATTTTTAGAGCTAGAGAGCATACGTGGGGGCGGGGGGCAGAGAGGCAAAGGGAGGGAGAGTTGTGAGGAGGCTCCACCCTTAGACCAGAACCCACTTTGAGGCTGGATCCCATGACCCTGGGATCATGATCTGAGCAGAAATCAAATGTTGGATGCTCAAACGATCAAGCGGCCCAGGGGGCCCTATATATACTGTTCTTAAACCACACAATTAATTTAACAGACAATAACTGAATGTCTACTATGTACTAGGGCAAAAATAAGTGATGGCATAAAGTTACTGATTTATTTCCCTTACCAATACAAAGAATTTACTTATGTATTCATGATACTAATATTTGATATGTTAGTTCTATAAGTAGATTTTCAAGTTTCTAAATGTAAACTTTTTTTCTGATGTCCCCAATATACCTTTTGTGTGCAGAAAATGTTTTATAGCAGTTAATTCTGTTCTGGAAGTATATATTTAACTTTCTTTTTAATTCATAGGATGAAAAACCTTTCTTTTGCTTAAGCTTTTAAATTCAATGTACAAATGCTATTATTCTATTTATTAATAGGCAAATTTAATAATCACATTAAAGACCCTTTAACATTTAACCTCATTTATATATTTGGTTAAATTCCCTTAAATATTTAAGGCTCTATTCACAAATTGAAAGTAGTTAACATATACCAGCCTGCCTGCCTTTTAGGATTTTGTAGAGATAATGTATATAGAAGTACTTTGCAAACTCCTAATCAATGCATAAATATGGCACTATTCCTATTAAACCATAAGGTCAGATGTGCTTCCGTTTTGAAATGATTCGATGGTAAACAAAACGTGTGGCTTTGCTCATAACTACTTTTAATAAATATTTTATCAGTTCTTAGAATGGCTACAAGTGTTTTAAAACAGTACTTGTCTTTCTCTGAATTAGATGAAGATCGGAGAAAGTTGAATTTAAATGAAATCAAAGTCCTCAGGAAGATTAAACGTTGTTCCAACCCATGACAGCCTGTCCTGAACAGCAAGAAGCATGGCAAGCCAGCTTTGACTTGAACTTCACAGACGGGTTCCAGCCTCCAGGAGGATCTGGTGAAGACCACAGATCTGGAGGTGTGTTGCCGCCTCATGCCAGCATTTAGCCTTGTGGAACAAGAGTGCACGAATCAACTAGTGCATATCAAATTAAAGAGGATGAATGCCTCTGACTGCTAAAATAATTCTAGGTAGTGACATCTTACAGAAAGCTAGCTCAATACAAGGGAACAAACCAGAGGCAGGTCTTACAGGGAAAGCTTCTGACTCTAAATAAGTAAGGGTGAATGACAACCTAAAATTCGAGAGAAAGAATGAGACTGAGAGAAAATTGATAACTTCTAAATTAAAGCTTGAAACTATGTAGTGTCTTCCATATTTCTAGGACATTTGCACTAGGGATTCAGGGGTGGAGGGACAAATGGAGAATCCACCAATAGTGCATGAGTAATGACAATAGATATTATTTTACTAAATTTCTTGATATTTTCTGATTAAATACATCCAGCCTCTGTTACATAGTAATCACTCTTAAAATCTTGAGGAGTTTTTTTTATCTATCCCGTAAGACAGCTTATTTGCCTTATAATGGATCCGAGCATCAATTTTAAGTTTCTTAAGCTCAGGCTCTGTATCTTTGTGATCATTATGAAAGGGTAACATAGACAGAAAAGTGCAAAAATATAAATATACGTATCATGAATGGACATTAATCCGAACCTAGTGTAATTATGACCCAGATTAAAAGACAGAATATTTGCTGCACTGCAGCAGTGCAGAAGCTTCTTGGGAATATTCTATGAATTACATCCTTCTACCACTGCTCTAGAGATAACTTGTAGCAAATCTGACTTAATTTCTAGCCTTTCTTTTTAGGTTTACTGTCTATGGGTACATCTGAATATAACAGAATTTGAATTCGACTGTTCTTAACTTCATGTAAATTGCAATATATTATAGATATTTTTGTCCTTTGTTCAACATAGTAATTTAAGATTTTTTATTTTATTGATTATAGCTATAGTATGTTTATTATTATTGCTGCATATAATTTATTGAATGAATAAACCATAACTCACTGATTAATTTGGTAATTCATAGACATTGCGCTGTCACGAATTTTTGTTTATTACAAAAAAACTGTGCTGCAATGAGTAAGCCTGTATTTCTTTTTCTTTTCTTTCCTTTTCTATTGTTTTGGAAAAGTGAAGAACATATTTAAGACTGCCAATTATTTTGTTTTTTCTGTTGTTTTGGGATTAGGTTGTTTTAATTTTCCTTACTGATTTCTAGTAATTTCCTTACTGATTTATAGTAATTTGAGTTTTTTTTGTCTTTTCATTTTTGCTGTTACTTCTTTTGATAAGCAGAATAAGTCTAATGCAACAGAATACATGCCCTTTAATTTATGGTTAGTGTTTTTTGTGTATTTTCCTAAAATAAAGTTTCAGAGATATTCTCCTGTATTTTCTTTGTAAACTTTTTAAATTCTACATTTACATCAGTATCAAATTCATCTGGAATTGGTTTCTGTATTTTGTGTTACATGGAAATCGATTTTAACTTTTCCCCAGTGGCCACCTGATTGTCCCAGCAGCATTAATCAAAATGGCCAATCCTTTCCCAATGCTTTGTTTTACCATCTTTGTTTTATACCTAAGATCCATATACCTGTAGGTTTGGTTAAGAGCTCCCTATTCCGTCCACTGGTCTTTGTCGCCTCATGTCGCTATTGCTTCACATGTCACATCATGTCACTCTGCTCCAATTTGACAGTTTCAATTGTTATACTTTATTATGGCACTTGATAAATGTAAAACAAGCTCTCCTTTTTCATTTTTCTTCTTTACTTCTTAAATCTTTAAGAATTACTAAGATTTTCTTGACTTTATGTACTTCCATATAAAGTTTAAAATCAGCTTCCTATATTCCACAATAAAAATATTAGAATTTTAATTGGAGTTATATTGAATCTATAGGTCTATTTGGAGAAAATTAACATAATTTAAATACCGGATTGCCCAATCAATGAACATGGTATATTTTTCTAATTTTTAAGGTTTTCTTTAATTTCATTCAATAAATTTTAGTATTATTCTCTTAAGAATTATACATATATTTTGTTAGAATTATTTATAAGTACTTGATGTTGTTTTCTTGATGTTTTTGTAAGTTGTATATTGTTAAATTTTCATATGGCTCTTGCATAGATAGAAATACAATTAATTTATATAAATTCTATGTCCAGAAACTTTACTTAATTCTTAATGCTTTTTTAAAATTTATTAATTAATATTGAATTGTTAAAAGAGTTTTTTTTAGCATTGTTCAGATGATCATATGTTGTTCTCCTTATTCTTCCAATCTAGTAAATTACGCTGATTGAACAGGGCTTGAACTCAACAATTCCCAGATAAAGAGCCCCACATTGGGCTTAAAAATTGCTTAAAAGAACAACAACAACAACTAACTAAGAAATCAATCAGCTTAATTTACTAGATTGAAAGAATAAGCTTAACAACATATGATCATCTGAACAATGCTAAAAAAAAAACCTGTTTTAACAAGCATTTGGAAACAAGATATTAATCTGATAGAATAACTTCAAGAACTATAACAATCATTGTGTATAGTGGGGAAATGTTAGCTTTCCCTGTGAGAATAAGAACAAAACAATTGTGTCCAGTAATGTTATTTTTATGAAGCATTATATTAAATAGCTACCTAGTACTACAAGATAAGAAAAATAAATATTATAATAATTGAAAAGGAATAAGTAAAAATTTATTATTTGGACATGATATGATTGATTGTATAAGTAGAAAATCTACAAGAATTTATTAATAAATTATTAGAATTAAAGAATTAATTAAAGTTTCTGGGCTCCCACAGAGGTTGGACAGGGGCATGCATGAGAGACTCAGGAAGGGTATAAGTACACATATGATTGTAGGAGAGAGAACATTCGACAATTCAAAGGGGCATATATTACTCAGGGTTTTCTTTTAAATGGTTATTTTTGAGAGAGAGAGCATGTGGAGGGGGAGAGGCAGATAGAGAGAGAGGGACAGAGGATCTGAAGCAGGCTCTGTATGGATAGCAGACAACCCAATGCAGAGCTTGAACCCACAAGCTATGAGATCATGACCTGAACTGATGTCAGACACTTAGTTGACTGAGCCACCCAGGCGCCCCATTACATAGGTTTCAATGAATGCTGCCATGAAGGAATATGAGGCCCAAAGTTGCCAGAAAACCTGAAAATAAGGCAGTCAATTACCTTCTTTGTTGCCGTTTTGTGAAATTTTTTAAATTTTAAATATTTTCCCGTAGTCATAAAACACTTTGGGGCCAAACAATACACACATGCAGGCTATGTCAGTGGATGCCAGTTTGTAAGCCCAGGAATAGAGCGTGTTGAATTCTTCCTGTCACTTATCTCGGTGTATTACATCATGGAAGATAATAAGCCAGTTGACAAATTTCACCTTGTCATTTCCTAATTCTACCAGTTTCCCTGCATGGCTAGCACAGGTTCATAACGTCACAGCGTCTTAATTTCTTTTCATGTTTGCAAGGTATCTATTAACATTGGTCTTTTAACTCTCTGCATCGTCTCAAGCTGTGAAGGCTCTACCCCTTTTCCAGTAACAAGAAATATTTGGGTTTGGATTATTGAACAGTTTCGGACACCATCTGAAACTTTGATGGGAATGGTGTAATTGTTTCTCTAATCAAACTATTATTTGTGGTGGTTAATCTTGAGCAGAGACAGAGGAGAGGCCCAGGGTCTTGCAGTGTTGATGAAAACAGGAAGGAGATTAATAGTAGAATGGAAAGCAATCAATAGGAACTCATAAGGAGTAGGAAATCTCCTTACAATGGATGGATTAAAAAGCTGGAATTTAAACCTATGCACCTATAGAGATTCTAATGCTTCCATTAATATTCATCTTGGCCAAATGTAGTTTCTATTATACTAAACTAGTACAAGCAAACAAAACAAAACAAAACAAAAATCACACATACACACACACACACAAACAAAAAACAAATCCCCAAAACCAAAAATCACTCTGATTTAATAACTAAGACTCCGTCTGAAAGCACTAGGCCCTAGCACTTTTCTTTAAAGGTTAACACCTCTGGTCATCTTGTGGGCATAAGGGGCAGTAAAAAAAGTTCAGATGACCAGTCGGGAAATTGGAATCTAGTCCAGGACTTCTCAGAATGTAAGTCCATGTGCCAGTGTATAAACATTATCTGTAGTAATTGCTGAAGCATTGTTGTCTGGATTTTACTGGAAGCGTTGGGGGTGAGCCTTAGGGAAATCTATTTTTCACAGATACCTTCAGTGATTCTTATGAGTAATAAATGTTAAAACCTACTGATCTGAATTATAGTGTGTGTGTGCTTGGGCTTTTCTCCTCTGACAGTGAACCCAGTAACACCAGCCTATACAATCACCCAGGCAATGGCAAGGATGAAATGAGATAATTGATCAATAAAGAGCTTTGAAAAATGTGTAGCATTTCGCAAATGGAATGAATGGAGGAATGAAGGACTAGCAAGAGATATAATGATAAGAAAGAACCCTATTGACTACCAGGTCTATAAGAGTGGCTGGAAGGCCGATGGAAAGTGCTTCTCGCAAATAATTAGAGTTTTGTTACATATCTTTCTCCCTCCCCTTCTTATTCCTTATATTTTCCCATCCCAACCCTCTCAGAGAGGCTTTCTCTCTTTCTTCCAGCCTCTAGCACCCTCTCAGACTCTTTAACCTCATCTTTACTCTCAATCTTTTTTCTGCACGTCCGTGAATTTATCTTTTTTTTTCTTTCTCCCTGTCTCCTTCTCTCTCCCCCTGCCCTCTGTTCTTTTTTTCTATCCCTCCCACTCTCACATGCCTTCAAATTATATACAAATAATAACACAAGGAAAATGGCAAAAAAAAAAAAGACTGTCTTTCGCTGGTGTGTGCTCTGAGAAATGTTTCTCATGGCAGAGAACTGACCCTTTACATGTGAAGCAGATACTTGCCTGCAGCCCTGCCTGAAAATTCCCAAAGGAAACAACATTAGGAAATAGAATTGAACGTCTTGATCCAAAGCGAACAAATCTAGGAATAACAGGATGAAAGTGAAGCAAGAGAACTTGAGCAAAATATACAGAAATTGTTTGTTACAGATAGATCACACCATTATAGATCTGGAAGAAAACTTCAGTGTCATTTAGTAGAGCTGTACTCATATTGTTATCAGGAAATTAAAGACTTGAGAGGTTAAAACATTTGCTTGCCTCAGCCACACAGCAAGCTTGTGGCCCGTGGTAACTAAGACCAAAGGCCTCTTGGCTTCGAGAACAGTACACACCACCGCTGCACAGTGCCAGCTAGTGACCTGAGTCAGAACTCAGTGCAAAAAAAGTTGTTATATTGCTGAATGTATATATATAACTAAAGCAGGCTTTATTTTATGTAAATACTGGTAAATGGCATGTACATTGTACATTCTTTATGTCTTTATTTGACAAAATAAAACCCTGTTAATTGCCTGTCAACTGTTCACGGGGAATTTCATTATTTATTGACCAATGAAAATTTTAAAACCTGGGAATAAGTGAATTATCTAATGCCTTTGCTTCTGGAGAAGATTAGAATAATTACTCAACATCCTGAATAAAGGCCTCAGAGTCGGAAAGGTAAAATCTGTAACCAATGCATCTTTACAGTTGAACTTCCATAATTTTACAGTTTAGCAGAATTGAGGACCAGTAAGGTCTAAGTGTTTCAGAATTACGCAATGAATGATACAGAGAATTGTAGGATACCATTTTTTTTTCCTTTTGAGTGAGACACAGGAATGGTTCAACACTTGTTTTCTGATAATCACACCATTCTTATGTGATTTGAACAGTCAATATAAAACAGAGGTGGGCATTTTCTGCTATTTATACAACAAAAAGACTGCAGGTCAGTTTCGTAAAGCAAACCAAATCAGCCCAGCTGGCCAAAAGAGTATCCCAGAATGATAGTCGCAACTTCTCCACTACCCAGGCCAAGGATAAAAATAAATATTGTCCTCAAGTCCCTGAAAACAAATCCAGGAATGACTTGTATATTTTCAACTCTGCTGACTTTTGAAGAAATACGGTTCTCTAAATTGAAGCAAGAGCTGGTTAGTGAGCATCACTTTTGTGTCCAAAGATAGGTCCTGAGGGGAAAAAAAGATCAATTTGATACTGCCTTTGCTATCAAGGGATTTACATTCAGTTAGGTTATAACAGACCCTAGCAACAGGATTTTAAATGGCTGGCAGCATTCCATTTTTCTTTCTTCTATTTTGCAAGTCTATAGAGTTGTCAACTTTAGTTAATACAAAACTTGTTCCCAACAAATGAGGCGGTCAGAAAAAGAAAGAAAAGACAAGAAAAATAATAAAAAGCTATGGATTCATAAAAAAAATAAAAATAAATTAATTAATAAAATAAAAAATTAACTAATGAAAAAATAAATTTTAGAAAAAGCTTATGGATTCACATCATTTCATTATCTTAATCCCAAAAATGCAATTGTTATTAATTTTGTGCATTTAAAATGGTGGGTCTCATTTTTAAAAACTGGATTCTCAGGGAGAGATAATGGAGAGATATCTCATTGTTGAAGAGAGGAGTTGTCACCATGGCCATGAGTCGAATGCAGGGGTGACCTCTCTTCCCTAGGGACAGTGTCCCAGAGCTAGACATTTATGTCCTCACACTTGCGAATCAGAGGACGATTTCACAGTTCATACCACAGAAATAATTTCTTTTCCCATTTCAGTTAAGAAAACATTCAATGCATGATACAAATGGTTCTGTGCTTCATGTGTGTGGCTTTTACAACTCAGGCAGTATTTCAACACATAGCTATTTGAGTGTGTAGCATCCATAGAAAAATATATAAAGTTTTTTTTTTCTTTATTTTGAAAGAGAGAGAGAGAGAGAGCACGTGCATGTGTATGGGTAAGGGAGGGGCAAAGAGAGTGTGAGACAGAGAATCCCAAGCAGGCTCTGTGCTGTCAGTGCAGAGCCTGATGCTGGGCTCGAACCCACGAATAGTGAGATCATGACCTGAGCCAAAATCAAGAGTTCGAAGCTTAACCAACTGAGGCACGCAGGTGCTCCAATATATAAAGGTATTATAGCTAAAAAAGCAATGGTGGAGTGGCAGTTACAGACCTAGCCAACAAGGACAAATTCTCCAGTTTATGAAATGTCTTCTCACTGATTCTGTGAGTTAAATGTTAATTTGCATGTTAATAACTAATATTTAAATAGTAAGCTATGACTTCCAGAACACTTCAAATGGGGTTTCTGATTTTCATGTAAAACCAATACTGTGTCAGCAAATATCATTTTTCTCATATTTAGATAAAGAAACTGAGGCTAAGAAGTATTGAATGTCTAGGTTAATTTCAGAAAACTAAGAAGCTAGACCCAAACTTGGTTCTCACATTAAAATCAAGGTTCCTTTCACTAACATATCCCACCTCTCAGATTAAGTAGTGCTCAATACCTTAAGGAAGGTTGTAATATGTAAGGATGTTGACAATTCTCAGGCTACAAAATTAGCATCTTCATTAAAAATAGACATATCTGAGGGCACCTGGGTGGCTCAGTCAGTTCGTTGCGAGAATTAACACTGTAATTATTTTAATATTTGCTGAGTTTGCACTAGAATCAATTTGGAAATAAGGCAGTTTGTCTAAGGAATGGGATATAATAAACTAGAGGACTCCGAACCCCTAACCTCGGCAAACCTTGCAGAGTTCTTACATGCAGGATATTATTGTGGGTGTTTTTCTTGTGTGCATGCCTTCACGAGACCCCCATCATACTTCTGTTAGGTAGGGACTGCGCTGGTCCCATTGTACATCTGGGAATGCTGAAGGTTATGTCACTCGCCCAAGTGCACACAGATAGTAAGCGGCAGAGCTGGAATTTGAACCCAGGCAGTCTGGCTCCAGAAGGATTATAAATGTGACATTAAGTGATCCATTCACTGATAGTTATTTCCTTAGCTTCTCTTCTTCTCCAAGTCCCGTATTAGCTGCACTGACATTTATATTATAGACAAGCAGGTTGTTTTTCCCAACCAACTTGACAATGGGTAGGTAGGCAAATGCCTACACCTGTTTTCAACGCAGCCCCTAATAATTAATTGAGTCTAGCACAGTAAGAGGATCATTATCACTAAGTGGAAACTCATCCATGGCACTTAATTTGTGGTTTTTAAGGTGTGGAGTGGAAGATGCTATGAGACGCAGCAGTGGCTTCTGAATTACCCAAGTAGTAAAGTCTCTATCCTTCCTCTTTTCAATTAAAAAAAATTCAGTTTAGGAGGAACTTAACTGAGGAACAAGGGGGAGAAGAAAGGGGGAAATGGTGGGGGAAAGGGAGAGAGGCAAACCATGAGAGACTCTTGAATGCTGACAAAAACTGAGGACTGATGGATGTGGGGGGAAGGGGGGAGGGGCATGGAGGAGGGCACTTGTGGGGATGAGCACTGGGTGTTATGTGGAAACTAATTTGACAATAAACTATTTGTTAAAAAAAAATTCAGTTTAACTGTCATTTCACCACACTGGAAGGCAGCAAGCTATAAGGGAGATTTTGAGGAGCAACTTCCTCTTATTTGATTTTAAGCGACATGGCTCTGGTATAACTTTATAGTCCCTCAAGCCTCGTTTCCTAATCGGTAAAATGGGAATAATAAAGTCGGCCTTAAAATGTTGTGATGGAAGTAATCTGTGTAAAATGCCTGGCTCAATAAATGGCAGATGTCAGTAGATGTTGTGATGACACTCACATGGGCTAATTTGGACCAGATCCAACTGAGTCTGGGTTTTGACACAACTAATTTGTGTTTAAGCCAGAATATGACTGAACAGACAGATTTAAAAAGCAATTTGTATTTTAGATGAGCAGTACACCATGAATAAAATCAATGATTTGAACATTTTTGGCTACCAACCTTATAATATAATTCATTACTGACTCTATACAAACAGGCAAATGATTGCCTTTGAACAGGACCTGCTTAGAATATTGCTTAACATAGTCAACAAAAGATGGATAAGGCTTTTTCTTGCTTTTTTTGTAAGTGAAGAGGAAGAAAGGTGGTGAATAACGATTGGAGTATCAGAGAAACTGTAACAAACCTACATCTCGATATAATCTATCATTCAATCCAAAATGAGCCCATCAAGAAAAATAATAAATCCTGGATTTCACCAGAAAGCAGAGCCCAAGATGAAGCATAGTGTGCAAACTTTCTGTGTGCAGACAGTTTGTAAAGGAAAAGGAAGGCAAAGGAATAGAGGACTAAAGCAGTGAAACGGAGCAGGAATAGAAGAAAGTATTTATTCACTGGCTCCATTTCCCCTTTTGGCAAGAGTTGTCTCCTAGAGGGGCTACTGCTCCTGGTCTTCCAGCTCAGACCCAACAATGCCATGTGCAGTTCTGCAGGTGACACTGTCTCAGTATCAGAGTAACAGCAGATAGGACTACAAAAGATATACATTCACACGAATCAAGGTGCTGTCAGGCTACACATGTGTGTAGCAGGTTGCCATAGTGATGGCTGGAGTAAACACAACCAGAGAAGATAGAGGGAAAGACACGACATGTGTCTGATGCTTAAACAGTAGCTGCTTCTATTTAGAGACTAGTTATGATGATCTCTGCTGATATTTCTACAAGACATAAAACTTGTATTCAAGTTTAGAAAACTATTTTTCTTTTCTTTTCCTTTTTTAAAACAGTTTTTCTTATGGTTGTCCCAAATTTGGGGACCGTACAGTGGCCTTTCTAGATGTAACTGACATCACTAATGGTTTTCATGTTGATGCTGATGTTGTGTCTGCAACAGTACAAAAGGATCTTGTTTGCTAACTAAAAGGGTTTCTTCTAACACCCAACAGGCATTATTATCCTATCCTATAATGATCCACAGGAATTCAGTAACAGGAAAAGAGGCACTTACTAACAGGAATTGAATGTCCCTTGGAGTACATTCCTGCTTTGACATTCACTGTTTAGAAATGTGCATCTCAAATTGTTCTCAAAGATAAAGAGGAAGTTGGAAAGTGATGACTAAAAAAGGGGTAGAAGTTACTTGAATTAGAATTATTCCCAAGTTAAAATGTTTACCTGAAGCTTGAAATGGAACTTCGTCGATGAAAAAGGAAGAACAGGCAATGATCCAGTAAAATACAAGTTTTCTGAAACCCCCAAAGGGGTATCATTTTTTCCCTCAACTGAATAATAACAATTAGCAAGATAAAGTTGCCAGAGAATTTACTGGTGACAACTGTTATGAATCTCTTGAAAGCAGAAATTCTAGACTGATCACTTCTACTTTTAGGTAGAAACTTAAAAAAAATAAGTAGTGCAAAAAAAGAATGTAAAACAAATGTTGTGGGGACTGAATACCTTCCCGTTGGATCTGTTTGCATTCTGGTTCATCTGCCTACAATAGAGTACTCATTTTAGGTAAGATTTGCTGATAGTGATTAAGCTAAATAGAAGTAATAAGTAAAATGATCTGCTCTAAAGCAACTCCTATGCTATCTAAAATAATACATGAATTAACTTTCTTAAACTTCCCTTTTTAAGAACATTTTTTCTTTTAAAAAACCCATTTTGTATTTTTAAGAAGTTGTTTGAGAATAGGTTTCTCCTTGAATATTTCTATCGATAAGAGGATAGGACATAAAGTATTTTATACCCAAAAGGAAAAGTAGAGCTAATTCTTTTTGTATGTTCTTCCTCCCAACGGTTATAGTCAAGGCAGTTTCTTTTTCCACATTTGTTGTAAATTCCTGTTACCTGGTACTAGGTGGTCCATCTATAGCTGTCATGTTCTTTCTTAGCTAGACTTTGGGAATTGGCTTCCCTTTGATATGCCCACTTTCATTGGAGGATCAAAGTAATCGATTTGTACCCGTGGTATACACTATGAGTCATACATGTCCATAATCTTTTCATATAAACAAGGAAGTAAACTGGTGAGTGATTGTCACTGGAAGAAATGAAAAATGAAAAAAAAAGGCAATTGTATCATTCACTTACATGTCGTTTGGCTAACTACGTCCTTATTAGATGTTTAGAACTGTTCCTGGACAAACGAAATAAATATGGTAATTAAAACCCCCGCTTTCAAGGTGTTTATTGCCTGGAAGAGGAGATTAGATATGTCTACAAATAATTATGATAAAATTAAAAAACAAGTGCCATGAGAGAGTTAGATATATGGGCATCCAGGTGAGAAATAAATTGCTTTTCTCTGTTATTAATCTTTTTTTTTTTTAAATATTTTTATTTATTTCTAGGAGAGAGAGAGAGAGACAGACAGCGTGAGCAGGGGAGGGTCAGAGAGAGAGAGAGTCACAGACTCCGAAATAGGCTCCAGGCTCCGAGCTGGCAGTCAGCATAGAGCCCGACGCGGGGCTTGAACCCACGAACCGCGAGATCATGACCTAAGCGAAAGTCGGACACCTAACCGACTAAGCCACCCAGGCGCCCCTCTGTTATTAATCTTAAAGGGAGCAGGACTAAGAAGCCCTGGGATTCAAGTTGTAAAGACTCACCACCACTTCCAATTCCAGGGGCATTACAACTCCCCACAGATTTTAATTTAGCCTGAATGTCTCTGTTTAAACATCTTACTAGGATTTCAAACTCACCGTGTCCAAAATAGAATACTTCATTTTCCTCCTTAAATTGTCTCCACCTATCTTTCCCTCCCTCTGCTTCCAAACCATATTCTTACTTTTGGTCTTCAGATAATCCTCTCTGTACATCTCATTCACTTTCTCCCTCACTGCCTGTCAAGAATATGTCAAATCACAAAGTTTCTATCCCTTTTAGCTCTTCCCTAGATCTGTTTTTTTTTTTCACTTTATTGACAAATTTTCAGAATGGCAATAACATTTGCACTATTTTCTTTAGCTTTTGTCTCTCCTGACTGCAACAGTCTAATCTATATCCTGCTGACAGATTAATCTTCCCAACATAAAGCCCCAATCATATAATTCCCACACTCAAACATGTAGAGGTTCTAAACGAATTAACTATTCAATGTTTAACTATTGACTACAACTAGTCAATATTTCTCATCCTGGTAGTCAACATATCTTGAGACTCTGTTTCCAACCCTATTTTCTAAAATGTAACCTAAGTCCAATCTGTGACCTCCTTACATTTCTACACTGGAATATACTAATGTCTTCATGTTCCTACTCAAGAAATTCCATCAGTCTGGAACCTTCTGTTTTTCAAATTTCAAAGTTCATCATAATTTCCACTTTTATATGAAGCCTTTTCTGATGCCCCCACACTCCAGACTAAGCTCCCTTATTATTCTTTACTCACCACTTGAGACCTACACTATAACCAACCTTCTTATTACGTGTCACCCGTTTGCTCTCCCATTTCAAAGGCCATGGCTGAGTCTTAACTATTCTCTGTAAATCTATAGCATTTAGCATTATGCCTGTCTTACAGTGTGTTCAATCCATTTTTTTCCATGAAACTCAATGTTCAATCAGTGTCAAATGAATCTCTCCAAGCAATTAAATTCTTCTTCAGATACCAATAAAATGATGTTTGTTCCTAAAATGATGTTTGCAAATGCCTGAAACATTTTCATCTTTCCTAAATTAATGTAAACTCCAAACAGCAAATGGTGCTTGAAGAGTGACTAGTTTCCAGGGCCTCTTTTCTCTTGGAATCACTCTTCATTTAACTTCCCTCAGTCTTGACAGGGAAAGGCTCATCAATATAGGCTTAAAAGCCAAAGGGGTATAAAAGCCACAGGAGGGGTCTGTTCAGTTTTAAATACAATTTAGAAAACCTTGGGAAAGAATGACAGCTCCTTTTCAGGAACTTCCTGTACGTACTTCAATAGGACAGCTTTCCAAGTTGAAGAATGTAAAATATTATACCACCAACCAAGTAATAGAAAGTCACTCACTGCTGTGTAAAAAGATTCACTTGATTTTCACAATAAGCACAAAGGACTATATTGTATTTATTTAAGTCTGAGACTGACAAAAATGTCAGACGGAAAAAGAAAAGTAGTCAATTTCTCTAAAAGATCATTATTTAGGAATAAATTACTACGCAAAAAAGCATGGATCTTCTTGACAACTTGTGAATTTAAGGCAGAAGAGATGCCTCCCTCCTCACCCCTAATAATCAGCCCTGCTGATGAAATATGTTAAGCATTCTAAGTTTGGGGAATGTACAAAGCTTTGAAATCAATGTGTTTCCGGTGCAGGGGGTTAGGGAAAGAACTTAATACATTAGCTTAGGAAATGCTTCATTTCCTGCGCCATACCCAGGGAGGGAAACAGAACAGTCAGAGCCAGGTGCAACAAAATCATACACCTGAATGGAAAATCTCTTTCAGTTCCTCCTGGGTATTACCTGGATGGTCAATTTATGCTCTTGAGCTAAAGTTTCCTTTTCTAAAACAAACAGAGTAGTTTTTACAGACATGTTCCTTAACAAATAGGCTTGTTGACAGAGGTTGAAGGAGGTAGTCATTATGTAATCATTATCTCTGCTTAAATAAGAAGTTGCCATACTTGGATTAATAGTTAGTTAGAAAGAAGACACAGGTTGAGCTCATTAGTGGTGAGTGAAAAGAAGTTTGTATTTTCCCAAAATGATCATAAAAGGAATATCTTCCAGGTCGTCTCTGGGTTGTCCTTTACCTTTCCATCTTTGTTATGGCTACGTTTTTGCAGGCTGATTCTATTGATACAATTCCATTTTGCTTTCAGAAAGACATATAATCCATTCAGAGGTTAACAATTCCAGGAAAGTAGTGTACTCGATATTTACAGACTCGGGGTGGTAAGCAGCCTAAGCCAGACTCTCAAATTTATATTGACCTGACATGTGTTTGTAAGCCCGTTTTTCATGGCATCAGGATTCCTACCAATCTTTCCCATGTGTACTGAAGAGTTACTTAAAAGCTCATATACTTATTTCTGTGGCCTCTCATCAATACTCTTTATTTTAAAAACTCAGTTTCTTGGTAACTCTTCTAAGGTAGATTTTTCTGGCCTTGATACCTGCTTCAACTTAACTCTGAAAATATCAAGACGCATGGTAAGCAATCATATGTGATTTTGAACTGCTTGGGAATGGGTCCTAATTTATATATATATATTTTAAGAAATTAATTATAAACATTACTGAAAGAGCATACATAATTTTCCTATATTAATACTCTATATTAGAATTTTTTTAGGTAACAAACTTTTGAAAAGAGCACATACGAACAAAATTAGAACTGATATTTTTCTAAGGCTCCTCAGAATCAGTATTTCCCAAACTGATAGTTTGTGCTTTGGTTTTCATGCTTATTAAATCTGTCGTGTATTGGAATTACAGATTTGTTTTTCCCAACACTACATTTACCACTGTTGGTAAGGACAATGTCTTAATCATTTATGTATTTCTTGCACTGATGAGTACATGATAAGATCCTAGTAAATATTTATTAAATTTAATTGCTTACAGTGAATCCCTCAGAAAGGATTACAAGATAAATGTAATAATCTCTTGCAACTGGTCATTGATATAGTCAGGATTTATATTGGTTCATATATATCCTTTGTTTGAGTTTCTGAAACTGCAGTCAAGGGGTAGGATTTTTGAAATGATGTGCAAAGTGTTGTGTGTGTATATTTCCGGAGCAAATAAATGTTATTAACTTTAATCAAATGACTCTCCTCTTTACTTCCTACTCTCTCAAGATACTAATATTCATTTTCCTAGGCAGCTTTATCCAACCTCTCAGTTTATCAGAGCCAAAAAGACAATGGAACAAATATAGGCCAGCTTCTGTGATGCAGCATTTCTGATTACAGCCTTTCACCCATACTTGACAATTGTTATTTCTAGACTTACACCTGAAAGGAGCACATTTGTGAGAACTAGTACCTTTTTAACCAGCATTTTATTCCCTGATTTTTATTTTCAAAAAATGCTATTGTGTATTCCCCATACCTTTATGATACCATCCAACACACTGCAAGGCTGCTGCACCAGCAAGCATTTCCTTTCAGTGAAAACAAACATTCTCTCCGTGGAGCCTTCTCCATGCACTCCTGGTCAACATCCACGCACTGGACACAGCAAATGAAATGCTGCATCCACATTTCAGGGGAAGGTGCCTGAAGGTAAACTGAGGCTAAAAGTCCCCTCCTAGTGATTTCTGATCCACACCATCAGAGGAATAAGAGAAAAGAATACCTGTGTCATCTTCACTGCTACAAAGAGTGGACAGAGGAAGACAAAGGATGATCACTTGCAGGAGTCTCATGGTGCCCAGGGATCGTCTCAGCAGCTCTTCTCTCCAGAGTCAGGCAGAGACAACTGGCTCCCAGCCTGGCAGGGCCCTGTTAGCAAATGGAAAAGGTGTGCTGAATGTGAACAGCTACTGCCCATTCCTACTTATTTCGGGGGCTCTGATAAAGAACGGGAGGAAATACACACACTCCCTCTGGGAGTTCAGCAGAGAGGAGATTTATTGTTTCAGTCCCTTACAGGAACTTTTTTTCCTCTTCCTTTGGCAGCCACTTGTGTTTTTGTTACTACATTATTTTGTTCTTCTTCAACAAAAAGGTCAGGGCGGGTTCTGAACAGAAACAGATCTTTCTTGAGAATGGACCATACGGCGTTCTAACTTTTGTTTTGAAAGTGTGTTTTGGAGTGGTTATAAGAGGGGCCTTATTAAACAGAGATTCACTTTGGATGAAGAGACTTTAACCGCCTGAGGGTTCAAGTTTAGATCAAAATCCATAAGGAATCAACTTTTCTTCTTTCCTTCCAACTTGAAAGCCAGATTAGCAAAGATCACCTTCTGGAGATAAGTGTGAAAATTTATTAAATAGGTCACGCTCTGCTCTTGAGTTAGCAGAAAGACTTCTTAGGGACATCCAGGGAGGCTTCTCAGGACATTTCTAATAGAATTAAACAATGGCAGGGGACTGTTCACTGCTCTTTCCTGTTTTTTATTTGTGGAATTTGATGCAGAGTAAGGAAAAAATAGTTATACAGGCATCCCTGCCTTTGGCAAGCAGTGTTCAGTGTCCGTGTTGCAGTGAGCTGTTCTAGAGTCAGCACGCAACCCCGAGCAGCAGGTGTGGCCCCGCCAAGCTCCTTCCCTGGAACGACACTCAGCATCTCAGCATCAAGCCACCGCAGCATTGAACTATGTCCTGTGAGCATCTGTGCTTTATCTCCATTTAGCTTGTGCGTCCATTAGCATAATGTGTCCTAAGGTATGAGAAAAGCCTAAGAAAGGTTATGGGGGTGGGGGGGGGAGGAGTGTTGAGAATGCTCAAAAATTCTCCATATAAATTAATAATTGCTTCTTTATGACATTTCCACTTGGGAAAGATTTCATAGGAATTCTCCATTTTCAGAGAGTGGGGGAAACCTCTAACATCCCCCATGGGCATTCTTTTCCAAGAAATATGATAGAAATGGTGCTGGGGTAGAATGGTCTCCCAAGAAGTCAGTGAGGTCAGGAGAGACAGACTCCTCAGACCAGAAAGCTGACAGGAAAGACTCTCTGTATATTTGAAGGTCTTTTGGATGTTAGTAGCATTTGATTAAGACATAGTGATAGCATAGCCACAGCCCTGGCTATAATGTGTGCCCAATAACTCTACACTTGTCCTTAGCCACTGTCTACACATCTAATCTCAGCCAATGATTCTTGTAAAAACCTCTAGGTATGAAGCTTCACGGACAAAAGAGTGTCAGTAATCAGTATAGAGCCATCTGTTTCACCACGAAAACTATTGTAAAACTACCTTTTTACACGGTTATAAGGAAGACACGCATTTCACTGCTGCACCTCACTGAGGAAGACTCATTACAAAAGTGGTTAGGATAAGTCAACTGATCAAAATATCCCAAACTCTAGCTTGTTTCTTCTTAAATTATACCAAGTCTCAGAAGAGCCTCCAAGTTTATATTTTGTGCATAAGCAAGACTGAGTTTTATCCTCTCTTCTAATTAATTTTCTAAAACAGACCGTCTTTGGACTTGTTACTTTATTTGGCATATCCTGGAGAGTATAAAGATAGTAATGTATGTGAATAGTTGTCACATGCACTTACCAGAAATAAATTGAGGTGTGGCCATGAATTCACAGGCGAGCACTTACATTGCCTCACTTCCTGTTCCTTGCTCTGCTCTGACTGTGGAGTTTTCAGCACACAGGGTCACTACTGATGTTGACCATAGTCATTGCTACAGGGGTTCAAGAACACTTTGATTTCTCAGCCTTAATTGCTAGGCATTTCCATGAAAAAGACTAGATACCTATTTTAAGAGTATTTGATAATAGGATATTATGTCTATTGAAAAGACAGGCCCTGTAGATTAAAAAAAAAAAACAACTAAAACTAAAACATAAACTAATAAAACTCATTTTTAATAGTATGGAGCTTCCTCGAAAAGTTAAAAATAGAACTACCCTACCATCCAGCAATTGCACCAAGGTATTTACTCACAGGGTACAAAACTATGAATTTGAAGGGGATACATGCACCCTGATTTTTATAGCAGCATTATCTACATAGCTAAATTATAGAAAGAGCCCAATGTCCATCAACTGATGAATGGATAAAGAAAGTGTGGTATATGGGGCACCTGGGTGGCTCAGTCAGATTCACGTCTGACTCTTGATTTCAGCTCAGGTCATGATCTCATGGCTTGTGAGATCAAGCCCTGCTGTGCACTCTGTGCTGACAGCGTGGAAACTGCTTGGGATTTGGCCTCTTCACCTCTCTCTGTCCCTGCCCTGTTTGCACTCTCTCTCTCTTTCTCTCTCTCACAAAATAAACAAATAAATACTAAAAAAAAAGAAGGTGTGGTATATATGCAATGGAATATTATTCAGTCATCAAAAGAATAAAATCTTGCCATTTTGCAATGATATGGATAGATCTAGAGAGTATTATGTTAAGTGAGATAAGTCAGTCAGACAACGACAAATACCATATGATTTCACTCATATGTGGAATTTAAAAAACAAAATAAATAATCATAGGGGATAAAATAGAGAAGCAAACAGAAAACAAACTCTTAACTATAGAGAACAAACTAATGGTTACCAGAGAGGAAGTGGGGGTGGGATGGGTTAAGGTGATGGGGATTAAGGAGTATGCTTGTTATGAGCCCCAAGTGTCTTCAGTAAGTGTTGAATCACTAAATTATACATTTGTTAACACTGTATGTAACTAACTGGAATTTGAATAAAAACTTAAAAAAAAAACAAAAGAAAAAAGAAAAAAAGAAAAATGCATTTTAAATGGCTAAAGCAAAAGGAAAAATAAGAGTAATATAATGAGTCAGTTTTGTTTTAACAGATCAGAAGGTATTTTAAAGCAAAATAATTCACTCAAATGGTGGTGATTGCCAGAAGAGCAGAAAGAACAGTGGTATAAAATAAGAAGTATATATAGAAATAAATGTACTTTGATATATTTGCAGATATGTGAAAGTCTAAAAGAGACTAAATATAGGCAAATTTAACATATAGTACATGTGATTAGTAGGATGCATTACTTAATAAGTGGTTTTGGGGAAGTTGTTAATCATTTAAGAAATTAAAGTTAGGTCTCTATTTTACTTCGAATGCCAAAATAAATTTTTTATATGTTAAAAAATGAAATGTGAAAAAATAATCAGAAAATTCATAGGGAATTATCTGCATGTAGCTGGGTTGGAGAGGACATTTTATGCACAGCACAAAATACAGAGCACATGAAAGGAAGACTTGATTTGTTTTCTTAATACATATTTTAAAATAAAAATTAAAATATTTTTGGCTCAAGACACTCTAAGATGGAAAAATAAATAAAACCTTGTAAAAAATAATACAAAAGAAAAATCTGATATCCTTAATATGTAAAGATCTCAGCAATAAACCAATGACTCTACAACTGAAAAACAGACAAAAGAACATCACAAAAGAAGAAATAAAACGCCAATGAAATGGAAAAAACATATTAAGGTAACTAGAAATCAAATAAATGGATATTAAAGAGTTGAGATAACATTTTTTTTTTTGCCTTTCAAATATAATTGGGTGTATTTTTCAGCAATACCCAGTTTTGATGAATGATCAAAGAAAGTTACTGTCTTATTCTTGTGGTATGAACTTTCTGGAGTGTGACTTGGAAATATACGTAAAAACTCTGAAATAAACATACTGTTTGAACTAATCATTATATATTTAAGAATTTATTCTAAAAATGAAGATGCTCATTAAGGTTCATGTTATTACAAATATTTGTCAATACATTCATTATTGGGGAATAAGATGCTATCAATATTTTTCTTCCACAAAATAGTATTAGGGAATTTTTTTAAACATGAACATATGTTCACAATATCTTGTTGCATGTACATTATCTATCTATCATCTATCTGTCTATCTATCTATCTATCTATCTATCTATCTATCTATCTATCTATAGAGAGAGAAACAGGTGTTAGCAGTGCTTACCTCTTCATAGTGAATTACAGATCATTTTTATCTTATATTTGCTTGTGTTTTTAAAAGATTTTCCAGAGTCAATGTATATTATTTTTATCTTTAAACAAATAAACAAAGCTTTTGTTTTACCTGATATGTTTTGTTTAATTTAATTTAATTTTTAATTTAATTTAGAGGGAATATTTTCATAAACATTTTGTATTCTAACCTACGGGGATGTTCGAATTTACGAAGTATGTGATTTAAGAGCACTTTAATGAAACACAGTATGTGAAAAGAATTAAACCACCCTACCCTGAGAGATGAAAAGATGTTTTTGTTTGTATTTTTATGCAATTCATCTTCTGCATTTCTTTTCTTGTCTAATCTGAAAGATAAGCTCCTACGAGGTTATGCAAGAATCATCTCAGAATTCTTTACAAGCATATATCAAGGCTGGTCATTGACATCTTTGACACTGAAGAAATTGTATAATGAAGACTCCAACATTGATGAGTTTATGTTAACTCATGTGGTGCTGAGAAAACTTATTCAACTGGCACCATTATTAAGCACCTAAATTAAACTTCCGTTTTATACTTGCTTTCTTCTTCTCTTCCAGCTTGTCAGTGAATAAAATTACCTAAAATGAAAGGACTGTCAAAAAGTGATCTCATGAACTGGCAAGGAGCATGTGTTCTGGGTTCAAATTCTGACTCCTTTTCTTAGCAATATGTGATTTGACTGAGTTCTTTGGCCTTATATGCTTTGGTTTTACCCTGAAAAACTGGGGGCCATCACTAGGGCAACTGTGAATGTTGTTTAGAGAATTAGGTGAGAGTTCAGAAAGTTTTCAAAAACAAACAAGCAAACAGTTAAACTAACCTTAAATTTCAGAATCTTTAGGCTACAAGAAACTGTCTTCGTTCAGTGATATATTTTCAGGTTGTTAGGATTTTATGTAAACCATCTCATTCTAGAGTGATTAACCAATTTCCTAAGAAATATTCTGATGATGCAAATCCCAAAATATTGTTGAGAATAGGCTAAATAGATTTCTAACTAATATTTCCAGGGATTTATACCATGCTACACTTTAAAGTGTTTTAAATATCAAGTACTTTCTTCAATGGAAATAGAAGCTAAAAGCTTATTTTTATTATTTGACTATCTGAAGTGGGAATCAAGGAATCTTTTGAACATATTAGGGTCAGAGCTGAGGACAAACAGATATTTAGGGCCCATGATACTGGAGATATAAAGTCCCCTTCCTACAGAGCCAAAATGGACAATGAACATGAAGAGTGGGTGGGCCTCACCATCTGGCCAAATTTATGCCAGTGAAATATCTTCCTCAGCTACTGAATTTCTTTTAATCAACTTCGAGTGGACCAAAACCAGTGCAATTTCATATTGCTCAAGTGATAGAAAACATGGCACGCTGATTCTTGAAGCTTCCAGTTTATCTTTCACATCCCCCAATGGTTTATCACAGTTTTATTCCTCAAGGTATAAAAACAGTCCTCTCACCTCAAACCAACTCCCTAACTTGGTAGGGATCAATCTCTTAAGGCTCTTGATACAGAAAGACATAAATAGGATGGGATCATAAAAGCACGGCAGCTCAGAGATGGGATATACAAAAAGTCACTTTAGCACAAATTCTTACCTAACAGTATCATTTGTGAGAAATCCTCTTGACAAATGTTGAATGAGCCTGCATGTCAGATGTCAAAATATTCAGAACTCATTACCCTGTGACACAGCCCATTCTTCTGTTGGACCACACTTCCTGTTAAAAGTTTAATTACCTTTTCTTCGTCCTTATCTGCCTTAAGAAGCTCTAGAAATCATTACCATAAATTGATTTTTCCATGTACAAAACTGAGTTGAGGAGTATTTTTCCATTAATTATATAGCTCATATTAATAAGGAAATAAGATTTTTCCAAGAGCTTTTTGAGAATAAAATGGAATATAATTCATTTAATTATATCTCCCACAACATAGGTATGATGACTTCCATAAAGTTCTGGAACATGTAGAAGAATAAGAGATAAACAGGCAGGTAGAAATTTCTTTAATAGTTTACTTAGCTTTCCATTTAGCTCAGCTGTTGCCATACAGCCCATGTCCAAGATTTCTTCTCAGATGTCTCATTTTTAGCGTGCCAGAAATAGTATCTGAGGGAAATATTCTTTTCTTGTGTCAAAAGACATTTATAAAAAAATATTGAGTGTGTAGTATATGCCAACTATTTTTCACAGATATGTTCATGAAAAGTGTGACATGTAAGTGAATGGTATCTAAGTGTCTTCACTTTTCACTTTACATATGAGCCATTCAGCTTTACTAATTTACCTATTTAAATTTTATTCCTTTTTTTCTCACCCATTCTAATTCTTTTCTTAATTTTCCAAATCCTTTTTTGCATTGCTCACGTCTGTGGCTATTTAGTAATAGTCAAAGGGATCTTTCACAGGACCAGATCTGAACCAACTTAAAAGCATGATGAAGTGATTTATTTACTTCTCCTTTCCAAACTTCCAGACAAATGGAGGCTAGTTAATTCTCTAAAAACTGTGGGAGTTTTTCCCTCTTTTTCCAAATAAAGAAAGCCAACTGTAGACACAGCTTTTGAGTATTCATAGAAGCCTATAAACTTAGAAATAGAGTGTCTGTACTGGCTCATTCCTCTTAATAAACCACTTCTCAGTTAAAGAGTTACCTTACTAATGGCTTCTGGGCTATACTTCAGGTATTTAAGAATCTGTTGCTAGCTCCTTATATTTCATTCCCAATCTTTGGTCATTTCCTTTCAGGAGTCTGGTTTTTGACCTAGTATATGCTCTTCAGAAGAGACTCTACCTAGAGGTGTTTTAATTTGTTTTTCCCCTGGATGCTGTATCTCAAGTCAACATTCTGCCAACCTGTGGAGACATTTCCCAGATGGCGATGTCCTACATCCTCCACCCTGACTCTGGTCAAAACTGGCTGAGATCTGTTGCCAAGACTTTTACTGCTTACCGAATGACCAACTTCCTTATATTAGGTAGGTTTATGTGACTGGTTCTGGCCACAGGCTATAAGCAGGAAAACACATGTCACCCCCAGGACAAGGCATAGAAGAGAAAGTAGGAATCTTCTATGCCTTCTATTCCCCCTCTGTGGCAACTTTGGAGACCATCTATTCCTGATGATGCAGTCTGGGTCCCCGAGTGATTGTATGGAGTAGAGCTCTCCACCTCTAAACTGTAGATCTGCTCTGAATCTGTGTCAGCAACACATAAACATTTATTGTATTAAGCTACTGAGATTATTTCAAGTTTATTTCATTACCAAAGTCTATCCTGACCAGTAAAGGATCTTATTTTTTACATTCTCTTGAAATGACAGTATCTTATTTTTCTTCTTTTCTGTCTTACTTTTCGGGCATCATATGCCTCCCACACTAGACAGGAAATTTCTCAATGGCAGAGCATTTGTCTTGGTCATCTAGCCCCATAGTTTAGTAGAGTGCTTGACACAAAATGGGTGATGGGCATGGAGGAGGGCACTTATTGGGATGACCACTGGGTGTTATATGGAAACCAACTTGACAATAAACTATATTAAAAAACAATTAAAATTTTATGTCAACTATGTTGATCCATGAGCTCTGATCTTAACCTTTTAGGAAGATCTTATACTGGATCCTAGTTTTTACCCCCACATTTTCCCTGTGCCATTTTTCCTGCAGCAATAAAATGTAATGAAAGTTTTACTGATCCAGTTGAAGGCTCATTGATTAATCCATGAGGTGGGTGGTGAGAAAGGAAGTCTAGATAGTTTTTTAGAAATTATGTAGGTTTCCTCATTTTACTGAGAGAAGTTAGTGTATCATAAGTACATTGGCTTTGGGGGCAAATAGCCTCGGTTCAAGCATTTTCTCTATGTGACTAGGAGTAACTTAGTAAGTCACTCTAATCCTTAATGGAGAAAAAAATAATTTTCCCTTGGGGCTGTTGAAATAGTACATTATTTCATACATGTAAATAACCTGAAACAGTCGATACTCTTCCCATTTCAGTTCTGTTATATGGCACTAGAATAGAAATAACTTTTCTTTGAATCTTAGTTTATTCATCTCTAAAATGACAAGGACGCTTTTCATTTCTGAAACTACCAAGCTGATAGTTTTGTTTCAAAAATTAAAGATGATTTGAATAAAACTATTCTAATACTCATTAGTTTCTATATAAAAATAAGATACTGTCTTTTCAATTTTCTGAAAAGTAAGAATATGTTTCATAAACTAGTACAAAGAGTTTTAGGAACAGGGTGCTAATAATTAAGAACATGGCCATTATTAAATGCCTTGCCTTGCCAGAATGCAAACAATTTTAGCAAAATGCAAATGGTCTTTGCACCGAGCTCCTCAAAATAAATCATTTCCATTTCATCACCAAATAGAATTGTTTAAAAATGTTTTCAACTTCATTAAACTAGCATTGACTTAGTATTTTCTCATCCTGTACAACTAATCATAAAAATGTCTTGGATTAACAACAAAGCTGGGATCCAATTCAACCCATCCTTCTAAATCCAGAATTTGGTCAGAGGAAATGACATAGTAATGGCTTTCACAAGCAGCTGAGTGTTGCACTTGAGCACATTTCCAACCATAGAATTGAAATTTCCTGTCTTAGGAGGTTTTCAATTCTGCTATCTTGGACTGGCTTGACCCTATACCACTGGCAGTTTTGCCTGTGTTTATCCATGAACTTTAATATCAAATCGACTTGATGGAGCTTTTCAAAAACATATATGTTTAAGCCTTAAACATAAAATTTTTATTTAGGAATTCCAGGGTAGGGGCCAGGTATGCATATGAGAAAACATATATATATACTGGTGATTCTGATGTTAGGTGATTCTCCCTGTTAATAATTACTAATGTAGATCATTATTAAAAAATTTTTTTAATGTGTGCTTGCTGCTATTTAAAAGGAATCGGGTGAATATCCTGGTCCTCATGCTCAGCATTCATTCCAAAGTCTCACTTTAAGATTGTGTAAGTGGTTCTAATTGACTCCTATCAAACCTTCTCAACATCAGCATAATGAAGTTTTAAAAAGCAGCAACAATATTTCAGAAGCTCACTTTTACATAATGTTTACTGCTTTAAATTAAAATATAAATTCCATTTATATTGTCAAACTCACAGCTAACTAAACCTGGCTTGATCTTTTCAAGTGGCAATGAATCCAGTCTATGGGAAGACAAAATTAATTTTTGTGATTTTGTGCCCTTAAATCCCTGACATTCCAAACTGCCTTGAATAATAATTCATGAATCTCCTTTTGAATCTCATTATTTTACATCCTGATTTATAGAGCAAGAATATAATACCTCCAAATTTTGAAGTAATGGTTATACTCTAACTGGCTTTGGATTTTTTGTTTCTTTCTATTTGACTGAGGTGTTTCTGTGAACACTCAAATTTGAGACATGGTGACCAAGATATTATTTCATTAGAATGTCATTCCGTCTAATCTGTTTGATTATACAGCATTTTATTTAATGGTGTCCTAACAATCTTCTAATTGTAAGTTTGCAGGCCAAGTAGAAGCCTCCTCTTAGAAAAAAACAAAACATACTGACCAATAAGGCAAGTTTCTCAGATACTCAGCAGTAATTATGTTCTTTTTAAATTAATAAATTAGCCTTTATGTTACTAACAGCCAGTGTCTGTTGGATATGACCAGTTTAATTCAATTCTCCAGATCTGATAAATTTCAGTTTCTGGGTCTACGAAACTAAAAACCAGATGCTGATCCACTGTGACCCAACCAAGTCATGCCTCTATGAAAGCCCTGCCTGAGTGTTCCTGGATGATATCTCTATTTTTATTGTTATTGCTTCTTCCGTCACAAAAGAGAATTTCTGAATTTCTTTTTTTCTCCTTTTTTTTTAAATTTATTTTTGAGAAAGTAAGCATCAACCGGGAAGGAGTAGAAAGAGAGGGGCCCAGAAGATCCAAAATGGGCTCCTCACTGAAAGCAGTGAGCCCAACTCAGAGCTCACACCCACACACCACGAGATCATGACCTGAGCTGAAGTTGATACCCAACTGACTCAGCCACTCTGGGCACCCCAAGAATTCCTGAATTTTATTATCCACTGTATTGTATAGAACATATTGCTTTTTTTTTTTCATTTTCCTCAAATAACTATTTTAAGCATCAAGGGAGGCTTACTAGGCCTTGAATTTAACTGAAATTTAATTTAATAAAATTAAATGAAAAAGTTCACATTTTCTTTAAAATTGGTTTCTTATTTTTATAAACTCTGATGGTAGTTATCTTATTTCCTTAAGTACCATTCCATTAAAACTCTGATTTTAAAATAATTCATTTCTAAAGGAACATGGTTTTTATTGTATACTCTTACTAACATCTAAAATATTTTGGTGGAAGCTCATTGAACGATGTGGAGAATAATAAACACAACATTCTCACAATATCCATGGCCCTATGTAATGGATAACCATTTCTTGCATTACAATAAAGTGCTTCATCCAGAAATTTTTCTTTGTAGCCTTCTTCTATACTTCAAGAATGAGAAGATCCTAGAAATTTTATAAGTGATACTGGTCTTGAATGGAGATGCTCTGAATTCCAAAACAAATCTAACTTTTAAAAATAACTTATGCCAAATTCCACAGTAGGCTAGGCACAATTGATTGTAGTGGTTACTATGTCTCACAGATGTCCAGAGGGCTTGCTGTCTCATGAAAATATATAGAAGTATATCTCACAATCATTGAAAATAGAAAGATTTATCCTCACCAATTGCTTATCCCAATTCCCAATGTTAATTTCTGATCCCAATGTTAATTTCTGAAAAATATCATAATTCAGTATTTTAAAATATTCAAATGGATTATAAGACCAAAAGTGTAACAGAAATAAACAAAACCAAGAAAGAAGTTTTGGATGTGGAAAGAGAAGAAAGAGAAAATATTCAGTGCTTATACATTAAAATTGACTACTGGCTTTAACCCAATTTAATGTTGACCAAAGTACTAGCCATCAAGAGTGTTGGTTTGTCAACCTGAGCTTGGAAATTCTATAGCACAAGTCTTCTCTAATTGTGGCAGTGGACTATAAGCATAAAAATCACCAGGAGTACTTACTGAAAATTAAAGAGCATAGATTTTTTCCAGACAAGAGTGTCAAAGTCTCTAAAGTTAAGATTCTAAAAATTGTATCATTGAGAGTATCATATAGGTAATTCATATGCATGCTAATGTTTCGGAAACACAGCTGTATTTTTGTGTGTGTGTTCATTTTTGTTTATTTGTTTTCCCCAGAGTTTACTAAGTGTTTCCATATCAGACATTCTAGACCAGCTCCCAAATAAGAGAGTCTACCAATACCCAGGACTCTAGCTTGCTAGTAAATGTAGGAATGTTGTTGAGGAGTGAAGCAAAAGGAAATGCTTCCATTTCCTTAGTGATTTTATGTGACAGAGAAAACAAAGCCCCATCAACTACAGACTCAGACATTTTGCTTAGCTCAGATTTACAGTATAGTAAAAAATATGCTTTGGGAAATTTATTTATGGGTAGAGCTGAGGCTGAGATGAGTAGTTGTTTTACAGAATGAAGTTTTTTGCTTGATTATTACAATAATCTGAGACTTTGGGGAGCAAGGATATACATGGAACAGAAACACTAACATTAGGAAGAGATCATTGGAGATTTGAGAAGAACTCCTAGCCTATTGAAACTTTGTGTTTTTTTATTTTTTATACACGTACTTCTTTTGGCAGCTATCATTTTTGTGCACAGAAAACAAACTTAACCTCCAAAAAGAAATAGTAGAGCTTGTCCCTTTTGTAGATTTTCTTCCTGATGAAAATAATGAAAAATAGAAACACTTGCAGAGCAAACATCAATTCATTTTCCCCTCGATGTTTCAGGAGACAAAAGATTTTGAAGACAAAGTATGAGGCTCAGGGCTAATGACCCCTTAAGAGGCCATGCAGAGTGTCTACCCTGCAGGAAGCCAAACTTTCTCTCCCCCTACTTCTCCTCCCCAGTCTTCATTCTGCAAGAAAAAAACATACAATGATGGATGTGACTTCCATCAGACACAGACCTGAGGCAGAAGTAGATGTACCACAAAGCTAATGAAATTTACACTCACATATGCTAATTTCAAGGTCATCTGGGTATGACCTAAGAATGCTTTCATATTGTCTATGTTTCTGCTGTAAAATTCGCAAAAGAAAGATGTTTTAACGGAACTCAGTTTAGACTGTTGTCTCTCTCTCCATTGTCTTCCTTTCTCCCCTGCTGGGTAGCATTGGAATGGATATTATGGAGATATAACTAAGAAGAGTTTGGGTGGGAATTTAGTTAAGATTTGGTGGTATATAATTGTTATGGTTGACAGTCATTTCTGTGTACCATGAAGTTATGGCTATCTATTTCAGTGGACCGTGCTGTCTTTTAGGAATGTCTTTACTGGTCACTGCATGCATTGGCCTTGTGTTGTATATGAATGGTCAAGGCCTGTTGTCTGATTATAATTTCAATGTGTTTATGGCTCTTGGTACTAAAACTTTGTGGATTGTGGAAGTAAAACAATGTTTGAAATGTATAGAGTTGAATGCCAGTTTGTGGATAATTCTCCTAATCATCAGATATGTCAAGTCATATGTTCAGCAGGTGGTTGTCTTTGTTCTGTTCTATAAGGAAAACATTTAATAGATTCCATATATTCAAGTGTAAATGCAAGGTAATTTTTGATAGGAATCACAAGAAATAGAATTTATCAAGTTGCCTAGTATATATGAGATTAGTATTACAAAAAGCAAGTATACGTATATGTGGAGTCACATGTTTAGGCACCTTAACTATAAGCAATCTAAAACAAGTTTTGTTCAACCCAGTTAGAGAAAGACTGATTATCTTTCTCTTCTCCCTATAAGAAATGGTCTTAAAAAGTTTTGTCATATGAAAAAGTGATCAGATATTACAAAACCAGACATGTAGAAAATAAGTATTATACATTGGGTTGTTTTGTAACATTTGTGAGATTTGTTGACTTTTGAAACGTGTAATTTGCTGTGCTTTTTTTCTCTTATTTCAAATGAATAACTTCCATCAGATCTTATATCTCTTCCTTAAAAATAACCATCACACCTTATAAACTTCAGGCCCCATAAAATCTTTTCCTTGTCCTTCCTGGGAAAGCTAAATGGAAGATATGAAAATGCTTAAAATTCAGCTAAAATAATGTGGTTCTCAAAAAAAAAGTCCCTAACACTATATACAGAAACATGGAAATGTATCAAGTCTCTGTCTTTCAGTCTCTCATTCTCTCATTTTCTCATTTTGTTTCTTTGTCATCTCTCTTCCCATACCCCCTAACACAAACACACCCCCCCCCAACACACACACCCACGCACGCACAGACACACACGTTGTCTAAACTTTTCATACCTTAGGGAACAGAACAGAGACATTCTCTACATTCAATACTATAATTTGCATAGATCATTAGGCCTCAGTGAGAAAATCTACAGTAACTTTGTTTTCCTGTCTCCACAAAAGGCTAGATGATACCTCCCCTCTATTGACTCCAAATATACTTGGAAAGTTTACACTTCTCAATCCTTTATGTCTTTAAATGATGTTTATCTGCCCAGTGTTTCTGAGAGCAATCTTTAAACTCCTCATATATTTCTGTTCTTGATTATGTTGTAGATGCTAACTAGGAATACACCTCAAAACCATGCGGAAGAAAGGTTCTATTCTCTCTGGGAAACCTGCAAGGGAGATACCCTTTGATCAGATGAATAGATCATATAACTAAATCTACGAAAATAATAACTGAATTTTTCTTTGTACACAATCTTTGAAATAAAGGAAAATCACTCAGCTGGGTGAGTTTTTGCTAAATGAAACTTGAGAAGTCTTTACTTAGTTTAACACTCATATCAATTCTCAGAAGCTAAGTAGGTTAGTGTCAGGATTTGAACTAGCCTCCTTGCTCTTGGTCCAGTGCTTTTCTGGTCACACTCTTGTATCTTGTCCAGAGCTCCAACAAGAGATGGCAGCACTATAACAGCAATGGATTAAGTTTTTCAGCATCACAAAATTAACCCAGGGCTTAAAATTTAGATGAGGTTCAAACTTGTGGACAATTTTGAAACTCTCAGAAAATTTGGGATTAAAAAAAATAAAATGCAACAGCTTATGAAGATTAAATCATCATTTGTTCAGCAAATATCTCTTAAATACCTGGGCACCTGGGTGGCTTAGTCGGTTAAGCGTCCGACTTTCGCTTAGGTCATGATCTCGCAGTTCGTGGGTTTGAGCCCCGCTTCGGGCTCTGTGCTGACTGCCAGCTCTGTCATTTTCCCTGGAAGTCTAGAACTAAGTTCTCTTATTGTGTATTTTCATTGCATAATTTACATTTCTCTTATACACTTCTCATCAGAACAATAATTAAATAATTATTTTAATAATCAAATATTTGTAATTATGTTTCTATATTTTAATTAAATAAATATTGTAAGCTGAACTACATCCCCTCAAAATTCATATGTTGAAGCCCTGAGCTCCAGTGTGATGGTATTTGGAGATGGGACTTTGAGAAGACAATTGGGTTTAGATGAGGTGATAAAGATGACTAGACTCACCTCATCCCATGATACACCCAGGTGACACCCACATTAGTATAAATAACCCAGAAAGTGACTAGAAAACTGGCAGAGCAAACTTCCCACAGCTAAATATAGAGAAGAGGCTTCGTCAGGAGGGTAGGAAGAATAGAGATACTGTCGGGAGCTAAACAGACCCTCAGGGCTGTCCATAGGAGGGAGAGACACTGCAGGTACAGAAATGGGAGAGCAACAGCCCCCACACCAGGCACCCCAGGCATGAAGGACCACACTGGGAAGATGAATCCCCATAACATTTGGCTTTGAACACCAGAAGGGCCTAATTTTGCAAGTTCTTACTCAGTTCTTACTCAGCGGGGCTTGGAATTTTAAAAACCAGTGGGCATGGATCCGGGAGAGCTGGAGAGTGAGAAGAAAAGGAGTTCATGCTTGGGGCGCCTGGGTGGCTTAGTCGGCTAAGCCTCCGACTTTCGCTTAGGTCATGATCTCGCGGTTCGTGGGTTCGAGCCCCGCGTCGGGCTCTGTGCTGACTGCCAGCTCAGAGCCTGGAGCCTGTTTCAGTCTGTGACTCCCTCTCTCTCTGACCCTCCCCTGCTCACGCTGTCTCTCTCTCTCCTAGAAATAAATAAAAATATTAAAAAAAAAAAAAAAAAAAAAAGGAGTCCATGCTCTTAAAGAGACAGCACAACAAACAGCCCTGGTGACATACAGCATGGAAAAAGCAGTTTGAAAAATGCCTGGGGTATATGGGAAGGAGATATATTTATTAATCTCAGAACATGTGTGGGAGGAGCAGGAGTCTTTAGGAGACTTCTCTAGGAACAAAAGAGCTAGTGGGTGCTATTTCTTTCCCCTGCCCTCCAGCCTAGATCCAGGAACACCTATAGGAACCAGTGCAGTGGGAATCAGTGCAGCACAAATACTCTCCACCTAGCTTGCTAACAGTGCCACTGCCCTCATGTTTTCTGCAGACCAGTCTTCTCCATCCTGGCCTTGGCAGGAGTTTTCCCAGGCAGCAGCAGGTCCCCTCACGCAGGGTGGGTGGGGGTGCATGCTCCACCCCTGTGCTCTCCTGCAGACCTGCCCCTCCAGCACATCTTCAGCAGGAGTCCATCTAAAGCCACATGACACATGTGGCAGTGTGCAAAGTGGCCCTCCCAGGTTGCCAGCACCACTCCAAAGTGAGGGGAGAGGGGAAGATAACTACACGCATCAGTTTAACTGTAGCCACAGCAGATATCTGATGTGACTGCAGGCCCTGCCTAGCAAGGAAAGCTTCTTAGAAGATATCACAGGGAAAACACCCTGCAATTTGGTGCTACTGCAGCTCTAGCAAATGCTGATCTGATTCAACTCAAGCCTAAGGCAGTCCCAGACTGACCCACTAACAACACAAGGACCAAACCCTGCCCACAACAGGCAAAAGGAGGCATTGCAGATGACTGGACTGAAGATGAATGCAACAATAGGATACACACAATACGCGTAGGAGACACCCCTGAACGCCAGGTGTGGGAAACAGGGGACACTGCTCTTCAGGGCACTATAGGACATCTTCTTCATAAAGTCACTGCTTTCAAGAGCAGGAGACGTAGCTGACTTTTCCACACATAGAAACAGACACAGAGAGTTAGACAAAGTGAAAAGACAGAGGAACACATCCCAGATGAAAGGAACAGGGCAAAAATCTCAGCAAGAGAACATAATGAAATGGAGATTAATAATATGCCTGATAGAGAACTTAAACTAATGGTCATAAAGATACTTGCTGGACTGGAGAAGAGTGGAGGATACCAATGAGACCCTCAATAAAGAAATAGAAACACAAGAAAGAACCAATCAGGGATGGAGAGAACTGAAATTTAAAATAATCTAGAGGGAATAGATGGTAGACTAGAGGAAGCAGGAGAACAGATCAATCACCAGGAAGGACAGAGTAATGGCAAACAATCAAGCTGAACATGAGAGAGAAAAAGAATAACAAAAAATGAAAATAGATTGGGGGAACTCAACAACACGATCAAACTTAATAACATTTGCCTTATAGGCACCCCAGGCAGAGAAGAGAGAGGAAAGGGGACATAAATTTATTTGAAGAAATGATAGCTGAAAAGTTCCCTAATCTAGGAAAGGAAATAGATATACAGATCCGGAAGGCACAGAGATTCCCCCAACAAAATTAACTCAAGGAGGCCCATGCCAAGACAGATAGTAACTAAACTGGAAAAGGCAGTGATAAATAAAGAATTTTAAACACATGAAGAGAAAAGAAAACAGTGATATACAAGGGAAATCCCATAGTCTGTCATCTGATTTCTCAGCAGAAACTTTGCAAGCCAAAAGGGAGTGGCATGATATATTCAAAGGGATGAAAGAGAAAACAAACAAACAAACAAACTTACAATCAAGAAAACTATCCAACAAGGCTGTCATTCAGAAGAAGGAGAGATAAAGAGTTACCCAGACAAACAAAAGTTAAAGGAATTTATGACTATTAGACCAGACCTACAAGAAGTGTAAAGGGGCCTCTGAGTGGAAAGGAAATACCATAAGCCAGAGTAAGAAAAGTAAGTATCACAAAAGCAATAAAACTAAGTGGATCTATGAAAATAAGTCAAGAAATTCACAAAATAAAAGGTTGTACCGTATAACACTGTATACCTAAAATTTATTGCTTTTAGAATGGGCTAAAACTTAAGTGACCATCAACTTAATATAGACTGCTATATGTGTAAGATATTATATATAAACCTAATGATAACCACAAAATCAGAAACTGGTAGTAGATATGCAAAAAAAAAAAAAGAAGAAGAAGAAGAAGAAGAAGAAATTCCAAGCATATCACTAAAGAAAGACAGCAACCATGAGAGAAGAGAGCAAGAGAAGAAAGGAACAGAGGACTACAAAACCTGTCACAAAGCAAGTAACAAAATGGTAATAAATACATATCTCTCAATAATTACTTTGAATGTTAATGGACTAAATGCTCCAATCAAAAAATAAGATGATAGAATGGATTAAAAAGCAATACCCATTTATATGCTGCCTACAAGAGATTCATTTCAAACCTAAAGAGACATGTAGATTGATAGGGAAGGGATAGAAAAGCATTTATCATAAATAAAAGTGAAATAAAAGTGAAAAGAAAACTAAGGAACTAGCTTTGTGGAACAAAATAGACTTTAAAACCAAGACAGTAACAAGATGCAAAGAGGAACCATACATAATAATAAGTGGGGCATAATAAAAGGGATAATCCATCAAGGGATGTTAATATTATGCAGCCAATATGAGAGCACTCAAATTTAAAAAAAGCAGCTAATAAACATAAAGGAAGTAATTGATAGTAATACAATAATAGTTGGGACCTTTAATACACCAGGTACGTTAGGCCACAAAACAAGTCTCGATAAATTCATAAAGATTGAAGTGATACCATACATCTTTTCTGACCCCAATGTTATGAAATTAGAAATCAACCACAAGAAAAAATGTGAAAAGGACACAAACACTAAGTCACCATTACTCTGAAGAGGCAAGTAAGTTGAGAATTGATAAAAGTTGTTTGGATTTAGGGCGTGGAGATCACTGATGGCTATACTGGCAGCCAATTGAATATAAGGTTAGGGTTAGTGTGAACCACGTTTCAGAGTTAATAGGATATGAGGAAGAGACAGTGTACAGACAACCATTTCAAAAGTTAGTAAAGGGTTGAAGAGGTAGGAATAAATTTGCAAAGCTATAAGGCTGTATCAGTCATAAATACTGTGTGAGACATATTCCTTGGCACTGCCTGCCTTTCAGATCCTTGGCCTCGGTGGAGGCCAACCAACTCTGTTTGACCAACACAGATTCCTCATCTGGGTTTGACCAGTCACTTGTTCTAGGAGCCTAGGTTGACCAGTTGCACCATTGGATTTTCTGGCTTCTCTTATTTCTTGTGCACTTGGATGAAGTGTAACCACACTAACAGATTCTGGCATGGAATCTGGCATCGAAGAATGCTAGACCCCAATACTCAAAAGAACAGAGAAGTTAACTCCTTGAAGACAACATTTCTCAGTCGAAAATAAGAGCTAGAAGGGACTTAGGCAAATCAATTCCTCACCCTTCTTTCTCCTGAGGACTACCAAGAGCACATTTTCTTCTTGTCTCCCATCTAGAGATACTGCAAGTGTCAGGCAGTCATAATCATATCTGCTGAACAACCTGCTCTACACTTTAGAGCTTATACTGAAGGCCTAGCTATTTGCATCTCATTTTATCTTGCTTTATGTGATAATAAGTCTCACTTTTCTTTTTCTTTCAAATACAGCATTAGTACTTTAATTTTTGTGCCAGGCTCTCTAGTTTATAGTAAACATGAGCTAATAAAGGTAAAGGGTCTAGGAGAGTTTCTTATTTTGTGTTGTTTGTGTTTTAGAGGGGAAAGACCGGAACACATTTATTACCGGAGAGAAGGATCTTGTCAGGAAGAAAATATTGAAGGAGAAAGGGAGAATCACCACTGGGATGTAGTTTTCAAGTAAGGAGGCATAATGAGCCCCATAGCATGCATGGAAGGTGAAACTAAGTTATGTTGAGCTCTAATTATGTGTCAGACTCCGTTCTCAATGATGGAATATATTATTATTATTATTATTATTATTATTCCTTACAACATCTGTTAACCAGTTGAAGTAATTCTCACCATTGTCTTCATAGTTCAGAGGAAGAAAGAATTTTCCCAAGTTACACAGAATTTACGTGGAGGAGACAGAATTGTATATCAGCATCTGTTTCCAGAGCTAATATTCTCACTCAGTGTATTTTACTACTTATCTTTCATTGGAAGAAGATTATTTCCTCCACTGTGATTAGAAGAAAGGAAGAGAGGTCCTGCACAATGCAGATATGCAGATGTTTGTGGTGGGAAGGTGAAGGAATTCCCATCAGATTGCTCCAAATTTCCCAGTGGACTGTGCCACACTTAAAAGTGAGTAGAAAAGGGTATGTTGGGAATTTTCACAAGAGTATGGAAAATTAGACATCATTTCATCTGTAGCCTAGACAATTGCAATAACCTCTAACTCACTCATACTGCCTCTACCCTCATCTCTCTCCAGTCTAGTATCAACACAGCCACAGAGCGATCCTGTTAAACTCGTCAGGGTGGCTGGGTCGGTTAAGCAGCAAACTCATTGATTTCGGCTCAAGTCATGACCTCATGGTTCGTGAGGTTGGGCTCCACGCTGAGCATGGCGCCTTGTTGGGATTCCCTCTGCCCCTCCCCTTCTCCTCTCTCAAAATAAATAAATAAACATTTAAACTCAAGTAAGATCATACACTCGGCTCAGACCCACCGATAACTATGCATCTGACTCAGGGAAAGAGTCACATAACTTTTATTAAGACATATAAGGTGCAACATCATTCAACTGTATCCCTACCTGTTTCTTCTCTGAGCTCTTCCTCTTCTTCCCTTGTTCACTCAGCTCCAGCCTTCCATGAAACCACATCATGATCCCAGTGCTCATGACCTTTCCACCTACTCCTGCTACTTGGGATTCTCTTTGTCTAGACAACCAAGTGGCTAGTATCTTTTAGGGTTTGCTCAAAATTACATAGAAAACCTCCTGATTACACTAAGATCTCAACTGCCTTGCTAACATTTCTGATCTCCATCCTTTGTTTGCTATTTTTCTTCTTACTACTTACAGTCACCCATCACCTTATACACTTAAATTTTTTTTTGTCCTGCATATTGTCTGTCTTTCTCACTACAATGTAAAAGTCTCAAGAGCAGAGCTTTTCATCTGCTTTTTCACTACTGTCTTCCTAACAGCTAACGTCTTGTTTGGCTCATAGATGCTTAATAAATATTTGTTTAATGAATTGTTGTAGAGAGTGGGAGAATCAGGCACTTAGTAAAGTGTACTAAGATATCTAGGCATAAAAGACACGAAGACGAGTGTGGTGAACACCGATGTGTGGTTTTTTTCTATACGAGTAAATTGCTTGGTATAGGAATAGGGACTAGTAGGGAGGGAGCCTTTCCTCCACCAGAATTTGTTTCAGAAATGTCTTTTCTCGCTTGTTTCCCCCTTTATACAAAATTGTAGACACTTGATGTTTCATGAATCTTTAGATAGGTGGGAATTAAAGATGAATCACTTTTAAGGGGTTTGTTAAAATTCAGATGGGAGTTATTAATAGACATGCGATAAAATTTTTGAATAAAGAAAACAAATTCTATGTCTGCAAGGTGCTGAAGTTCAAACCTTAGGTTGTCCATCTGTTTTTGTTTTTTTTTTTCATCTAGGAAAAACTTGTATTTGTTGGCAGATTTGTGAATTTGCAGCTCAGATGCTCTATCCTGTAAGTGTTTCAGTTTGAAGGGTCACAGACCAGGCTTGGAGTTCTGATATGTAAGTTAGCACATTCCCATCTAATTTTCCACTCCTAAGAAATGGAAAAGATGGAGTCATGAAGTGATAAGAAGCTTCCTAATGGTGACAAACAAGTGTTCTCGTGCAGTATGCAGAGTGAGACCTAACTGGAATGGAGAAGACAGGAGACAAAGAGACATTGTAATGGGAATTAAAAGAAGCTACCATGATCTTCAACTGATTAATGGCACTTCCTCAGAAAGAGGTGGTGATTCAAATTTGCTGGGCATAGGAAGCCCCTGAGGTGTTTGCTAAATGCACACCCCTGAATCCAACTCAGGATGTAATGTGTAAGGGACTCTAAGGCTGTGACCTTGAATCTTAACGTTTAGTAAGCACCCCAGCTGATTCTATTGTATGTTGTCTGTAAGCCAAACACGAACAAGCATTGTTATAGAACACAGCCTATAATAACTCCCCTGACACACACACACACACACACACACACACACACACACACACACACAGAATTAGCTTCTAAGATATCAAACTGCTAAAAGTCAGACACTAAAGCTCCTGCATTTTCCTACAGGAAGAAGTTTATGTTCACATTCAGAGTCTTTTTACTTTTATTTTAAACCAATGAATCATATCATTTCCTGGTTATTCATTTTAAATTTTTATGAATCAAAACAGCAATTAGAAGAAGGAAGGATGCCTGCTCGAGCCAGGCAAGCTGAAGTCTGATAATAAGAACAAACGGCTGAGAGTCTGTCAGGGAATTAGGAAAACAAGAGCTATTTCCAAAAGCACATAAGAGTGCAGAAAGATTTGCAATCTGGTACCTCCTTAGGTAGGGATAAGCAGATCTCAATGGTTCCAGAGGATATCACTGCATCACTGACTAATAATATCCCTGAGTTAATAATGAAAGATTCCATCATTTTTAGTATTCTCTGTTTAAGACTTCAGGGAAGTGTAATGAGTCTTACAAAGAGTTAGGTGCACAAAAATAATATTAAATATAGATTAGAGTAAATCTCCATTATTTGGAAAATTAACAGAAGTGGAAAAGCTTGTTCCCTAAATGAATGAGATCCTTTCCATGTGGATAATTGTGAAATAATGCCCTTATGTTGGACCTGGGGCTGGGCAGACATAGGAAGTGGTCTGATGGATGGGTGGTGTTATAGTTTGTATTCAAGGTACCAGAAACTGAGGACGATTTGTGCCTGAAACAGCACAGGGCAGTGAGAGTCAGAGAAGAAAGCCACACCAGTGTGTGCCAGAGCTTTGGAACTCCAAAGGCAGTTCTTGGACTAGCCGCCACAACATCACCCGGGAGCTTTAGAAGCACAGACTCTCAGATCCTACTCCAGACCTCCTGAGTCAGAAGCTGCAGTTTGACAGAATTCCTGGGCATTTGAAAAATGTTACTGGGATGTCAGTGTCTAGGGATATAGTTGATGATGAAAAATGAAAGTTTAGAATTCAGTACAACACAGAAACCAGGAATTCAAAAGTAAGTTAAAATGATATAAAACTGCCAAGAATAACTCAAGGGTATCCCGATAACTCTTAAAGAGAAGGCACAGGGGGCGCCTGGGTGGCTTAGTCGGTTAAGCGTCCGACTTTCGCTTAGGTCATGATCTCGCGGTTCGTGGGTTCGAGCCCCGCATCGGGCTCTGTGCTGACTGCCAGCTCGAAGCCTGGAGCCTGTTTCAGTCTGTGACTCCCTCTCTCTCTGACCCTCCCCTGTTCCCGCTGTCTCTCTCTCTCTCCTAGAAATAAATAAAACATTAAAAAAAAAAAAAGAGAAGGCACAGGTGATCAAAGATCATAAGCAGGACAGATATCTTGCCCATAATTAGTTTAAAAAATTCTTGTAGCTCTATCTAAAAAATTTTACAGTGTTTTTACTGTAACATAACATAAATATTTAAAAATGCACAAATCACATGTAAACTCAATGACTTTTAAAGCTATTTTAATGAGGTAAGATTTATATGCAATAAAATCCATGATAACTTTTGACACGTGTATAACCCAGGCAATTACCCTTCTGGTCAGGATATACAACATGCTCATTACACCTAAATAATTCTCATCCACATAGGCAACTACTAACACACACATAAAAACCTTATGTACTTGGGGTGTGTCTGGATCCTTTCCCTTAACAGAATACTTTGGAGAGTTCCCTTACAGTTTTGCACATATAGTTTGTCAGATTCCACTAGTAAGTACAATTCTTTGCATGAATATACCACATTTGTTTATCCAGTCTCCTACTGATGGGCATTTGTTTCTAGTTTTTTTTTTTTTTGTATTCTGAATAAAACATCTATAAAAATAATTATACCAGGCATTTGTGAGCAATGTTTTATTTCTCTTGAGTAAATATCTAGGTATGACATTCTTATTAATTTTCTAAGAGACTGCCACTTGTCCAGAGTTGTTACAGCACATTATGTCTTCACCAGGGGACAGCCCAGCAATATGTGAAATTCACTTCACATCCTTGCCAGCATTGAGTGGTGTTATCGGTCTTTTAAATTTAGCCATGTGAAGTGGTTGTGGCTGTGAAATGGTGTCTCACTGTGGTTTTAATAGGCACTTCCCTGTAGACAACTGATTCTGAACATGTGTGTGTGTGTGTGTATGTGTGTTTATCCCTCATCTATCCTCTTTTGTGAAGGATCCATTGAAGCCTGTGACAGATGTTTTTTCCCGCCCAAAATGATAATAACAAAAATAGCCACAACAATATCTCCCCTAACACATGTTTATCATATAATCCACTCATGATATTCCTGCCATCAGGTAGTGAGATATATGTCACTTCATCTTAAAAATGGGTGAAGCTCAGTGACTACGTTGGCTGCTAAAGTATGGCAGAAGTGTTGCTATATGACTTCAGAGGCTAGATTGTGAAAGGTTTTTATATCTCCAGGGATATGCCTTCTTGGAAGCCAGCCATCATGTAGTTTGAAAACCCAAGTCACTTTGTGGATAAACCCATGTGAATAGGAACGGATAGCCAACATCAGCTTGCATCATGTGTGTGCACCATCTTGGAAGGGGATCCTCTAGCCCCATTTGAACTGCCTTAGCCAGTACTAAGTGGAAGAGACACAAATGGTCTGCTTTATTCAGATTATTAGATTCATGAGTGATATAAATGGTTGTTGTACTGAGCCTCTTAGCTGTAGGATGGCTTGGTATATGGCATTAAGATAGATTTTAGTTGCTAACACAACAAAAACTAAAGCATTTGACATTGGCTTTGTGGTTGAATGGTGTAAGAAAAGCAAAGGACCTAAAGCAGAAGCTTAAGAGACTATAGGATGCTATTGGTGATGTTGTAAAGTAATATGAAGAAAACATTATTGGAACCTAAAAGAAAGAGTACCCTTGTAATGTGCTGGCGAGATATGAGGTAATGCTGGCATCTAAAGTGACATGGAAAATAGGAAATTTGCCACATTTACCAAATGAACTCCATGATCAGTTTATCAGGGGCCAGCAGACTTTTCCCTAAAGATCCAGATCTTAAGTATTTTAGTCTTTCAAGCTACATGATCTCTATCACAACTACTGAACACTGCCATTGTTGTGTGAAAAGGACTATAGAAAATACACCCATAAGTATGCATGACTATGTTACAATAAAACTTTATCTACGAGAATAGATGCCATCTCATAGGGCACAGTGCACTGACCCCTCATACAGTTAGAGATGTGTAGGCAGAATATTGAAAGATTCATCTTATGTATTCTTGTTGTCTATGATAAAATGTAAGAGGAGAGAAATAAATTAAAGAATAAATTATTAAATATAAAGGACCCAGAACTTCTGGATTTCCGAATAAAACTGCTCTTCATTCCCAGCCCCTCCAGATGGCAAAACATCATGACAGTAAGAAAGCATTTCAGAGCGAAGTTCCAACCCTGGGTAGTGCTTTAAGATCCATTGTTAAAATCTCAGGAAGATTGAAAGTGATGCGTCATAGAATCTTTTAAATAGGAAAACCAAAAGCCAAAACAAAAACATTTTCAGGGTGGAGTACTTGGCCCTAATCAAGAAAGTGGCAACGTACAATTGGCTAGATTTCCAAATTGCTATTGACCAGCGACTGCTGTGCGCCTCACAGTTTTCTTCCCTTTGGATGTGTCCATGGCATTTATCTCATTATTTTTTGGCTCTTTCACCAATGCATGTGGGATATGAGGAAGGCAGATCATTTGTATCTTTTGTTCACAGGTCTTCGTATAGAAAAAAATCATATGTAAGAAATTAAAACATATTTGCCTTGTATTCACCAGTATCTCATTTAGATGACAAGGTCCTGGACTTGTAATTGAACCTGATGAGGCAATGGATGATCTATTTGAAGGTTTTTTTTGAAGGTGGTGAACGTATTTTGATTGTGAAAGGAATATAAGTATGTAATTTGTGGGCAGAGGGTGGGCTGTGGTAGTTTTAAAAGGTGGTCTCCAAATTCTTTGATACTTCTTTCATTTAGTGACAGTTTCTATAGCTCCTTCCACCGAGGCTAGGCTCAATGACTGTTAGATCAATCTAATATGGCAGCTTTATAAAAAGGGGCTTTAAAAAGAGATGAAGAGTCCAAACAGCCCGTGCTGGACTTGTCACTTTGTGTGGGAAGATGTTTCCCTGTTTCAGACTCAGTGTGTACTCTTTTGTTCTGCTTGATTGTATCATACAGCACCTGGTTAATCTCCCTGCTCTATCCGTCCCCTAAGGGGGAGGAGACAGGGTCCTTCTGATGCAGCACAAAAGGGGTGTGGGCAGGCTATTGCCCTGCGTTGGCTGCAGGAGGGACCACTGGGTATGGGTACAGACTACTACCACTACTAAAGCAAGCTCTGTCTCTTCTCTATTTGAGTGCTCGATTGTGTTGTGTTTCTCTTGGCAACTCTGATACCAAGATGCAGTGGGCAAAAGTGTTCAGATTTCTACTCCTGATAATAGAGAACAGATGTCATTTGCTCAACAGTGCCAATTTCTGAGCCTAGACCTTAATAACCTACAGCTTCCACTTTCTCTTGGGATATGTATTTTTGGAGCCCAACCACCCTGGTCTGAGGAAGCCAAGCAGACACATGAACAGGACATGTGCAATGTGTTATGGACAAAGCCCCTGATTAGGTACCTAATCTCCATTTAGAAACAAATTCCATACTTTTCAATGAGCAAAGCCTTAGATGATTCCAACCTCCAGGCAGGGAGTTACCCTCAGTCTTCATGCCATCTGAGCTATTGCTACATAAAGCAGATATATGCTATTTCACTGAGCCTTGCTCAAATGGAAAACTTGTGAGCCAATAAATGATAGTCTTTGTCTTAAGTTATTAAGTTTGGCATGGCTCATGGTTCAGCAATAGACACCTCTAACAGTTCTTTGTTCATTTTTACACTGGATTGCTTTTTATTTTATTCTTATTTTTATTTATTTTCTTTTTACAAATCAGTTTGTAAGCAACCTTTATATTCAGGACAGAAGATCTTCTCAGATATATGTACTAAAAATATTCTTTTTCTCACTCTATGTCTTATCTTTTCCTTTTCTTAATGATTGGTTTGGTGAGCAGACACTTTTAAAGAGCTTATTGGAATACTGACTGATGTTTTCATCTTAAAAACAATGGAGACAACTGATCTTAAAATTAGTTTTCCAATCCATGACCATGGTTCATCTCTCCATTTTTTTCAGATCTTCAATTTTTCTCATGAATGCTATATAGTTTTCAGTGTGCAGTGGTTTAACAATTTTTGTTAAGTGCAATCCTAAGTATTTCCTATTTTTATGCTACTTTAAAGGGATTTTTAAATTTCCCTTTCCAATTTATTGTCTCCAGCATAGAAAAATACAGTTGATTTTTCTATATTGACTTTGTATCCTACAACCTTGTTGAAGTTATTTTTGAGTTCTATGAGCCTGTATTTTTAGATTTCTCAAGATTTTCAATGTAAGTAACTATGGCACCTGTGAATAAAGAGAGATTTAATTCTTCCTTTTAAAATTTGTGGGTATTGTTTCTTTATCTTATTGCATTGGTTAGAATTGCCAATCCAATATGGATAAGGAAAGCATCCTTTTTTCTAGATCTTAGGGGGGAAATTTTCATTAATTAACCACTAAATATGATGTGCAGAGGTATCTTTTGTAGATATTCTATATTATATTGTGGAAATTCCCTTTGATTCCAGGTTTGATAAATATGTTTTAAATTTAGTCCAATGTTTTTGCTGCATTTATGGAGATATATTTTTCTTCATTATTCTCATTAATACGGTGAATTATATTGACCTTTTTTTTTTTTTTTTTTTTTTTTTTTTACTGTTAAACCATGTTTGCATCCCTGGCATGAATCCTACTAACTCACTAATTCATTATGGATTATTCTCTTTATATATTACTGAATTATTTTTGCTACTATTAAAAATTTCTGGTCACTATGTTCATGAGGGATAATGGATTCTAGATTTTCTGGTGCCTTGGTCAAGTTTTGGTAAAGAGCTAAGTGTTTGTATGAAACACATAAAATAAGTTTGGATATAGTCTTTCCTTCTATATATTTTTAAATAGTCTTTATAAGATTGGTACTATTTCTTTATTAAATATTTGGCAGGAAACATCAGTGAAATCATCTCAATCTGAAATTTTATTTATGAGTAGATTCTTGAGAATAAGCTTAATCTCTTTAATAGATACATAAAGCTATTCACATTTTCTATTTTTTAAATTCTGTCTGGAAAACCTGTGTTTTTAAAAAAATTGTTCATTTTTCCTAGGTTGTCAAATTTGTTGTCCTAAGATTTGCATAATATTTCTTTATTATCTATTTAATGTCTGAAGGACCTATAGAGTTTACTTCTTTTTCATTATTTCTATTAGTTCTTTGTGTTTTCTTTTTTTCACTCTTCTCAGCCAATCATTCAACTGTCCTTTTTAAGTGTATTGATTTTCTCAAAGAAACAATTATCTTCTTTGTTAATCTTCTCTATTGTTTGTCTTCTTTACATTTTATTAATTATTTCTGTTGTTATTCCTTCTTCTCCTTTGTTTTAGTTTGATTTACTCTTCATTTTGTCACTTCTTACGGCGAACACTTATAATACTGATTTTAAACTTTTCTTGTTTCTAAGGTATTTTGATATTTAGATATTTTGGTATAGTGTATTTTATATTTAATTATTCTGAAATGTTTAATATTTTCAGAACCTTTGTAAATCTTCTTTGATACTGGGTTATTTAAAAGTATGTTGTTTAAATTCAAAATACCTAGGCTGAGATTAGATATCTCTTATTATTGAATTTTAGTAATATTTTCCTGGATATTAGTTTAATTTTGCATTGTTTAGAGAGCATATTCTGAATGATTTCATTATTTTGAAATGTACTGACATTTGTTTTATGCCCCAGCATATGATTTAATTTAGTGAGCATTCTATGTCCACCTGAAAATAATGTGTGTTTTGCAGTTTCTGAGTGAAATTTTCTACAAATGTTAGTAAGTTCAAAATAGTTGGTAATGTTATAAACTCTTCTGTATCATTTGAGATTTTTTACTTTCTTATTAATTGATAACAATGAGCATTAACATGTCTATTTATGACTATGGACTAACCTATACTTTTCTGTTATGTCAGCCTTTGTCTGTACATAAGATTATAACGTGTTACTGAAGAATTGATCATTTTATCATTACGTCATAACTTTACTTATGATGCTCTTGAATTAATTTGTCCAATATTAATATAGCCATTTCAGCTTTTGCTTGTTTACTATTTGTACAATGTAATCCTTTTTCATCTTTTTATTTTCATATGTCTGGATGTTAAATTTAAAATGAACCTCTTGCAAACATATTTTTAGTTAGGTATTTTTTCCCCCACTTTATACTTTTTTGAAAATATCAATAGCCCAGTAAAACAAATACTTCTATAAATATTTTATCAATGGGAAAACAGAAATGGAGAAAATGTAAAGGTCTGACATTCAAATGATGGTACTCTAGCTTCTAATACTGTGCTATTTGATGGCAAAATACAAGGACAAAGAGAGAATTTTGAAAGCAGCTAGGGAGAAAAGGGCCCTCACATANCTATTTGAATGAGATGACTAAAACAATTTGAGTGAGCAAAAGTAACTTTGGTCTAAAACAGTAAACATAGCAGAGGTTAGTGAAAAATGCTTTATGATTTATTATTAGCTTCTATTTGATTTGAACTGCAACTCTGTTATCACAGCAAAATAACCATTACACCTAAACTCAACCTATCTTTTGAGCTCAAATTCATATTTATAATATCTTTTTGGATATTCCTGTTTAAATGTGTTATAGACCTCACAAATAAATAATTCTATTTTTTCTCTCATTTAGTCCATAAAATCTATGGGTTTTCTTTTCTTATTTTGATTCAATAAATCAACCACCTTCACCCACCAAAGTCTTCTTTGTTTCTTATTTATTCCTTCTATCTAATTAGTCACCAGTTTTTTCTCTTCTACTTAAAATAGTTCTTGAACCCATTCCTGTTTTTTCAAAACATTAGATCTCACCTTCTTTGTGGTAAAGTACTTTGCAAAGGAGTAACTGACCTACTTCAGCCACATTCTCCTTCAAAAATCACAGTGATAACCAGTTCAACCAAATCTATAAGTCATTTGCAGCTTTCACAAAAAGAAGTTCACATTCTCCACTCTTCCTTGTTTTCATGATAATGGCTGTCTAAGTTTGGCAGAAACTGATTATTTTCACCTTCCCAAAATTTACCATGGCTTCTATGACACTTTCACTCATTTACTCTTACTGATTAGGGTATTCTTTCTCAGATTTCTTCCTGGGAATAAACATCTCTCTCTCTCTCTCTCTCTCTCTCTCTACCTCTCTAACTAGCCATCCATTTTCTATCAATCACCTAATCATCTATCTATATAATTACTTAGCTAGTGAGCCAGCTATGTATCTATGTATATATCTGTTCTTTGAATCTCCATACACATGTGACTCCCGCGTGAAGCCTTGCCTAATCCCTTAGCCCCATGCAGTTTGTTGCCCCCCCTTCACTATTCTTTTTACATCATAGATGCTTTAATTTCTTTTTCTGACATTATTTTACCTTATTTTAACGTAACAGTCTTTGATATATGCTTGAAATATTGAATATCAGACACATTAATAATCACCATAATAACAACATAAAACAAACGTTACTTTATATATATGGATTCATATGCTATCCTGTATATTTATTTATTGGTAGAAGGCTCAAAAGGCTTAGACCATGTATTGAGTTTGTTTTTTTTTTTTTTTTGCACTGACTTGATAAATCTAGAATACATTTCTTTGAGTGAATTTATAAACAGACCATGCTGAAAAAAATTATGTGCCAAAAAGTATTAGTTCACCAGGTATTTCATGGTGATTTGTGTTCGTTTCACCTTCATATTGTAAATACCTTTTTTGAAGTTTCTAAATATACTGCAAATTATTTGAGAGAAGAAACCTCCATTTTTGTTCATCCCTGTATTATTTATCCCTTGGCACATTGATGGCACGTAGTAGGCTTTCAGCAATGGGTACAGATTTTTAAAAAACCTGTGCCTGTGGAAGCCAAGACTGAAAAGACTGTATGATGTAAAACTGTAAAAGGATAATGAGTTTCTCTTAACAGTTTATTTTAGAAATGGGCCACTGAGTTGAATAGACATGGTGGAATAAAGGAGCTTGGGAAATAAGACAGATCTATGCAAAGAATCTCATTAAGTGTTTAATCAAAATTTCATGATCTGGGTAGGGAATTGCACAGACTCCCTGAGAAGTCATAAAATTAATTTGAAAGGGAATTAAAAATGGAGACTCATAGTGCTGTGTAAGTGATTTTGTGTCTTATAAAGCTCCCTAAATGTGTTTACGAGCTGAGCGTCCTGTGCCCCGCTCATGAAAGAGGAAACAATGCATCAGTCTTGGCATCTCTTGGTATTCAAGATGCTTGGAATTATTATCTCATAGTCTTGGCTGTCTCAAAGGAAACAACACAGAAGTGTATGTTTGGGTCAGGCTTTAATTTTCCAGAAGACTGAAAATTTAACCACTATCTACCCAGATGTAAATCTCATCTCCTTTTCCTTTGATCAGAAAGAGTTCATTCTTCTGGGCCTGGGTCAACCATACTAGGCAGTGTGGGAAGGTGTGATCCCAAGAATATTTTGGCATTTGCTGCACATTTCTTCTCTCTTCTGTCAACTTTAATTCCTGGTGGAGATCATTGTGTAAATTTCACCAGCTTGTTTTCTTTCTTTATTAATGGTGAGTAGAAATAATGAAATGTTAAGGAAGATTATAAAAATTTAGTGCCTGTGTCTCCACGTGTAAGTTATTTAAATTCTACCATTTTGGACTACAGGAAGTTTACTATGGAAAAATCTAAGTAACACCCACAGAAGACTTACTCCAAAAAACTGTACAAATGAATGTCAGTATAAAATAAATAGTACTATATATTAATAGTACTATATATTAAAGCAATAGTGTTTAAAAGTTAAAAAGTTGTCTTATTTAAAATTAGTATTCAGATAACTAAAATGATTTATTGTATACATATTTCATAATATAACCAAGATTTCAAAACTTGACATGTGATATAAATGCTAAAGAATAGTTAATTAGAAATAAAGTCAGGCCCTTTAAAAATACTTTGAAATTTGACTATGAGATGATGACCACAGGTTTTTAGCCTTTTCCCTTTAGATATAAAAATGTAGATGAAAGCAAAACATGTCTTAATGCTTCAATTACAATTAAGTTTAAATAAGTTAGAATTTACATCCAAGGCATATTTGTTTTTCTAATTTTTTAAATATTTATTTACTTTTGAGAGGAAGATCAGGGGTAGGGGGGCATGAGTTGGGGAGGGGCAGAGAGAGACGGAGACACAGAATCTGAAGCAGGCTCCAAGCTTTGAGCTATCAGCACTAATCTTGATATTGAAAAGATTTATAGTGGTAAGTAGTGATTCCTTTACTCAAACATTTAAAGGCAGCCACCTAATATGATTTTCATAACCATCTAACATGGTTTTTATTTTTCTATCTTAAGGAGAAGATGGAGAGAAACATGAAACCATTCAAACCTATTAATCACACCTTGCTTTACTTAATGCACAAAGTTGCATATAAATGAGAGCTTTCAAGAAAGCGGGAATATATTTAATAATTTCAAAGTTTGGGGTAGGGAAATAAAATATATCTGAACAAAGATTTTATTTTATTCCTTATATTTGAAAGAGAAAGGAAGAAAAACACATAATGGAGTATGTGGACAGTAACAAAGAAAAAAAATAACTAGAAAGGAAAGAACTATTTGACCACTAAATAGTACTTCATGGTAATAGAAAGATGGAATTCTGCTGTGGGAGATATTGCCTACTTTTTTATTAATGCCCAAGTTTTCATTTTTCTTGACACACCTCTAAAATTACATTATAAACTCCTTTCATGGGAGACCATGTGATGAATTGTCTCCAATAGAATATGAATAAAGTCATACATGTCTAGGTTAATGTGATTAAAAGTGGAATACTCTATTCTACCAACCTGATGCTAAGGATCCAGTTAAAGATTGTAAGGACTGGTAAGGCCCATTAATCCAAGTAAGCTAGGTCCCTAAATGATCATGGGGAACAGAGGCCTCTATCTACCGACATTTAGCCTACAAAAAAGAGAACAAATTTTATTGTATTTAGTCCCTGAGATTTCTGAGGTTGTTATTCCAAGTAGTCTACTCTGTATGTCATTCAATAGATGAGGTATACTTATTCTTAACAACTTGCTGAGCTGATTATTGTTTTAAGCTGAATTTAAGTTAGAGAAAGGTAATACATTAATAAAACAATATAGTGAGATATGTTATGAAAATGTAGGGAAGAACAATATAAGAAAGAATGTCCACTAATTTTCAGGATAAAATAACAGAGAAGAACCATGAGAAGCATTTGTTTCTTGAGCTGCCTGTTCATCAGGATACAGCTATTTAACATGGTAACTGTCAAGTTACAGCAGGAGGTATATATTGTCTCACAAGTACCAATAGGATCTGGCGGATGGAGCACTTGGCTACCCTATGAAAACAGAGAAGAAATCTTTATCTATGGAACTGAACTGATTAGAAGAGGTGGCACCTTTTGTGGATAAGAAGGTACACTCGTTCCTGCTTCTCCCGTCTTTGCTTATGCCTGAAGTTTCTGCCTGTCTGTCTGATTTCCAGTTTCATCCTACAGTTTGAACTAATGCTGCCGTATTTTTCCCTACCAGATGAACTCAAACTTGGCTTACTAAAGGAAAATGATTAAGTGAATCTCTGCTCATCCCATCCCCACCCAAGGGCCAGCCCTAAACTTTGGATGGATCATATTATGTCAGTGTCACTTCAGCCTGACCCAGTATCTTCCTGCTGACTTTTTTGGATAAGAATCTCAGAGCTGAAAACTAAGTCTCTTCCAAGTTATGATAGCATTCCTCTGTAGGGGGAATGATGATGTTATTGTGGTAGTATGCATTTGGAAGTAATTTGCGTGAAAACAAAAGACAGAAGAGAAAAGCACTAGCAACTGCTGTTGTAGGAGTTAACATATTAGACCATTTGACTGAGTTGGATAATGCCACCAAAAAACAGGGATAGAAGCATATAGCTAATATATAAAAGATACAGGGAAGTGTATTGAAGCTCTTATTTCAAAAGATGTCTTTTGGAAGCCTCAGTCCACTTAAAGTAAAAAACCTGATACGTTATTGACTTTTCTCACTAATAGATTCATTTTCTAGAAGGTGATAGAAGCAACTATAGAGATTGCTACTTTGAAAATCATTGCAAGTAAAAGATGAAGAGGTGATTTTTGGTGTATAAACACTGGCAAAAATCAAAGGAAGATTCTATACAAGGTATGGTCTGATGTGCACACTGGCCTTTAGGAAAGCAGCTTCAAAATATTTTCAAGAGAACCTAAGTCTCTGTTCAGCAACTTAAAAGAAGAGAGTAATTCAAAAAGGACAGGAATCTCAAAGAAAATAAATTCTGATAATTCTCTCATAAATAATCCCCTAAAAAAGAAAAAGAAGGTAACTTCTAAAGAAATCAGTATAGCTCTAGAGGGAGTTATTAGGAATGCACAAATGAGGGGAGGGGAAGCACATTTCAAAGGAAGAATATAAAGAAGTATTTTAACCAGAAAATTCATTACAAAAATAACACACAGAATAAGCTACGGTTTGGGAAATATACTGTGGAAAACAAAAAATGTCTATTTTTCTGCTTTGAATGGTAAAAAAAAAAAGACTATAAGGAAGGATTAGTCTTGGCTCTGATGCTGTGATGTTTAAAGGGAGAAAGGAGAACAAGTCAATGTTTATTTTATTTCTACTTTCTATATTAAAGACAATGATCTTCAAAGTGTCCAGGGTAAAACATTGCCAAGAAAAAAATCAGGCTCAAGGTAGGCAAGGAAAGAGAAGTTAAGCCTACATGTATTGATATCTACTACATGCCATGCATTAATTCAGCAATTACTTTTTTGTCAGTTAACTGTACATATTCATGTGGGTTCTGAGTGTGTAGCAATGAATACATTAAATAAGGACCTGAGTTCAAGAAGCTTTGATCACCAGTGAACTTTTATACACACATCTCATGTATTCCTAGGAATTCAAAAGGTATCATGATTTTTACCAGAAAGGAAATTGAGGCTAAAAGAAAGTCATTAAATTGCCCAAGGTCATAAAACATACTTAGCATAGATGCTAGAATGGGAATCTAATACAAACAGGTATTTTCTACTTTGTATTATGTGACTCTTCCTTTGTGGAGAGTAATAGTTCATATGAGTTACAATCTAGGGTGCAAAACTAAACTGCAGATATAGTCCTAGGATATCCATTGGCATTCTACAAAGTCTACATCATAAATGAAGACAGAAGCATACTTAGAAAAATTTTAAAAGCAGGGGCGACTGTGTGCTTCATGATGTCCGACTTCAGCTCAGGTCATGATCTCAAGGCTCATGAGTTCCAGCCCCATGTCTGGCTCACTGTCGGTGTGGAGCCCTCTGGGGATCCTCTGTCCCCTCTCTCTCTGACCTTCCCCTCCTCTCTCTCAAAAATAAATAATCAAAAAAAATTTTTTTAAATGCAGACGATTACAGAGAGGAGCTAATACATTGTATTTCTGAATAAAATGCAACTTAATTTTGATAGGTCAAATAAACAGCACGAAGTTTAACAAAGAAAATAGAAAACTTTAGACTTAAAAAAATTAAGTATTAACAATGAATATGTGGCTTAACATTTCTTCATGTAAAAGTCCTGGAAGAGTTGAATTATTATAAATCCAAGCATGGACAACAGTATTAAATGACTTTTTATGAAGATAATGCCATCTCAGCATCATTTCTATTTATGGACATGACTGCATAAAGTATATTTTAAGTAAGACATTGCTGGAATAACAGATTAAAGTCCACCCAAAAGAGATCCATACAGAGATTGGAAAGATCAATGAGTATTTTACCCCTTTCTGTATTTCCAGTGCCTAGTTGTGGGTCTAGAACAAAATTGGTGCTCAGTAAGTATGTGTTAAATAAACCATGGGCACCGTGTAACAAGGGGTGTAGTTAAAGGAACTGGAAAGTTTCATCCAAAGGAAAGAAAGTTCTACAGGGCAAGAACAGCTGCCTTTAAGTAAGGTAAGGTTTATCATGTAAAGGATAAATGAGATTTGTTTTCCTAGTAGTTTCAGAGGAAGTTAAACATGCTTCCCCCCCCCCCACCGAACCCCCCAATGTCCTGCTGTGGTAAAATGAAATGTTTGAAATGATTAGAGGTATCCAAAAATGAAATGATAGCCTTTCCGAGGGTGAGCTCCCTGTTGCTGCCTGTTTTAAGAAAAGATCATCAGATTTAAGAGAGAAGGTGGCCAGGTGTATGTTGCAAACAATTCTAATTGAAAATCTCTCCGATTTTGTGTATGAATGTTGGCGGACTTTTTTTTCTGTATTGTTTCTGGTTTCCTTAGTTCACTAGGACTAAAAGTGTTTCAGGGTTAGCTTTAAAATGCTTTATGTAAAGAATATTTTAGTGTTTAGACCATCTGACGTTCAAAATGGGCTAGTCTTTCCGTTGCTGGCTAAACCTGAAAAAAATTCGAGGAGTGAAAACAGTGCCTTCCCTTTCAGAAAAATATTTGGAGCCAAAATGGGTGACTTTGAACGAAAGTGGAAGTTACTGGCCATGGGATAGCAGTTGGAGAGGATCGAGGTGCTGCAGTAAACAGGGACTGCCAGACCTCCGAGAAGGCGGCGTGGCGCCGTCCCTGTGATGCCCCTGGTCCCTCGGCCTGCCCGCCGTAGCCCTCCTGGCACCTTGTAGTCACCAGTAAGTAGCTTTCCCAGGTGCCCCTCTTCTCCCGGAAGCTAGACCTCTGCGGGGCAGACATGTTCTCCGTCCGAGCCACCGTAATGTCCCCAGCAGCTAACAAAGTGTTAACGTATTAAATTCAATAAATATTTGTTGACTAAAGTGCGTGGATAGATTTGGGAATCCATATTGTTTTAAAGTCTAATATCATATTTTGTATGTAGCATGTGTATTTTGGGAGTAGAGTAGTGAGGACCTTAAGAAAACGAGGTGGACACATATATACCTTAAATGGTAGTGAAGCCATTTAAAGATCTGATCTTTTGATTTTAAAACTTGTATTTATTTACTGATGATTAGATCATTCTTTATTTCTCTATTCTTAAATACCTGACTTTTAAACTTATTGTTTTTGTCTTTCTTTTCCTTGCTCTTTTTAAAGAAGTGTCTGAATGCCTCTTAGCATATAGTAGTGATCGCTACCTGAAGCAAAAGAAGCCCTCAGTCACCCAACATTTGCTAAGGTGCTGTGCTAAGAAGATGAAGATGGAAAAATGAATAGGGCACAGCACCTATTTTGGGGAGCTCTTGGACATGGGAGGGACAAAGGTAATTAATTATACCATGATAACAGTGGATGGACAAAAGTTGGTGCACTTGTGTACACCTAAAATAGACAAGGCAGATATATGGGGATATATATTAAATAAACAAATATTTATCTTTATAATAAATAATACATAATTGATTGAACAGAAGAAGAACATAGGGAATTTTAATCGCGTACCTCAAAACAATGGATGTTGAGTATTCATTCACTCTTGCATGAAGACAGGGTCTTCAGATGTGCTTAACTCATTGAAGTGAATATTCCATCCACGTATCTCTTTTCTGTGAAATTACTTTGAGTTCAAGGATTTTATGCATAAAAAATACTACCTAAATGTGACAGATAGATTTTACATAACCACATTAATTCAACACAGAAGCTTCGTCTTCTGCCTTCCACATCCTTCTCCTTATCTACCTGCAAAATAACTCAGGAACATTATTCAAGTTGGAAGCACACAGCCTCTGCTAGCATTAACAAGAAAACTTATCTTCAATGTCTTTTTCTTTCTTTAAAAAAATGGTCTGAGTAGATGAATAGTTTAGTTTCTTTTTATCATAGTGATGGTATTCTGAATTGATGGTCATGACAGATCTGTTCTTTACCCTAGAAAATAATGACACTCTTCAAGGTAAGTTACTGTCACATACTGATTACCTGGACAGAGATAAAAAGAACGGTAACAGAAATTATAAATATTCTTGCTTCTGAGTTCAGAGGCATATTTGTTGAAGGATGGAAATTTTGACTGGAATCATAGCAAGCACCAAACCCTCTTTTCATGTTATAACTTCCATTTCTGAACTTTTGAATCTCTTACCGAGAAGTTTTTGGGTTTATAAACACAAGTCACATTGAAGTGGAAATTACCTACATACTTTAATATTTATTGCTAGAATTATCGGCATTGATGTTAACATGGACTTGAAAGTAAGATAGACAGGAGACTTAGTTTTCTGCTTCTACTCATTAGCATTGTGACGATGAATTTGTTATTTCCAATAATATGCCTCACTTTTCTCATCTTTAAAAATGAAGACATTAATATTTTGGACTTCTATTAAAACAGGTGAGGTGATATTTGCAAAGTAATTAGCATACTGATAGATGTGTTAAGTACGTATTAAATGCTATCTATTATTATTGGATTGCAGGAAAAAGGTTTTCAAAAACTCAAGATTTGTTTCATTTTAAGTTTGTAGGAAATGTTTAATGGATCAGATAATTCTATGGGTTAAATAATTGTGTAGGGATTCTGAGGTACCTGGGTGGCTCAGTCGGTTGAACTTCTGACTTCGGCTCAGGTCATGATTTCACGTTTGTGACTTTGAGCCCACTTAGGATCCTTTGTCCCCCTCTCTTTCTGCCCCCTCCCCTCTCACATGCTCTCTCTGTCTCTCAAAAATAAAATAAACATTTAAACCACAAGAGCTACTTAACTATACAGAACAAACTGAGGGTAGAAGGGAAAGTGGGTGATGGGTATTCAGGAAGGCACTTGTTGGGAAGAGCACTAGGTTTTGTATGTAAGCGATGAATCATGGGAATCTACCCTCAAAACCAAGAGCATATTGTATACACCGTATGTTAGCCAACTTGACAATAAATTATATTTAAAAATTTAAATAATTGTGTAGTGATTCAGTAGAGCTTGAGGTATAAGACCTGAATTTGCCTTTCTTAGTTTTGTTTCCTAGATCATTTTACTTTTTTTTTTTTTACTACAAATTTGTCAGTGCTAAAAAGGAAATAATGGTATCTACTTGTGTATCAGAATTTTAAATCTAGAAAAGATGACAGGTAGTGTCAATTGCAATTTATTTATTTTATGAAAAAGAAGCTAAACAATAGAAACCATGGAAATTTTATGGCACTATGAATTAGAAACTAGCAACAAATTCCAGTCTAGTTTATGTTTTTGGTAGACGAATGAATTGTGCACAAGTAGAAATAATACATCTAGTACCAAGGCTGGCTTTTACTTTTATAGTAAACTCTCTGTCCACATTTGGAATCTTTATTTAAAACGATATTTTGATTTACGGCTGACCTTTCCAGACTTACATAATCATTCTATTCACTGGCCTATTTATGGGCCCTATATATGGGGCACCTGGAGTGGACCATTTTTAAACACCCCTCTGCTATAAAGAAAGTTATTTTCAGTAATATTCACAAAATGAAATAACTCGTAATGATTCCAAAAAAGAAGCATAGACATAAAAATTTTCTTTCATTGAACTTTGTATATGAAAACATGTAAACGAAACAATTCAATGCTATAATATAAAAAGAAAACAGCAATTAATAGTCTCAAATTACATTATTGCATTAAAAAAATAGAAGACTGACACATATGTAAGTGCTTCTAAAGAGTAACTCTGTAAGTTTCAGATAATAATTTGCAAATAGAATGACGAACCGAAGTAATTAAAGTTCTGGTTCCTTCACTCTATAATCACTGGGATCGCCCTCATTTCAGTGCAGCGCTTAAATGTAAGAATCTGTAGTACCACAAACAATGGATCATCCAAACTCAGCACTGGCAGTTTTCAGAATTAACTCTCACATAGAAAGCAACGTAACTGGAGAAATTGCTTACCGTGTAGATCGGCAAAAGATCATTTAGAATTGTTAGCGCGTATCGGTAATAAAAAGCAGACCGATTTCAAATTGGTTTTATTATCCGTTCAGTTTTTACTCTTAAAGTTACCTTTATCAAGGTGCATTTTACTTGGATTTATCCAAAATATATAATCTGATGAACAGTACCAGCTGTATACCCCGTGAATCACCACCTCTGTCAATGAACAAGCAGTTTTATAACCCTCAAGATTCTTCTTGCCCCTTAAAGTGGCTATTTCCCACTGCACCCCTGTATCAACCACTGATAGGATTTTTGTCACTAAAGATTAGTTTTTATTTTCTAAAATAAATGGAATCATATGCTACATACTCTTCTGTGTCTAGTTTGTTGTTGTTGTCATTTTTTTTGTCACTAAACCATAATGACTTTGAGATTCATCCACAGTGTTAACATTTATCAGTAGTTTATTCTTTTTCTTGCTGAGTAGTTTCCCACTGAATGTATATGTCATATTCATTTTGGTTATCTGTTCACCTGTTGATGTTCATTTAGATTATTTCCATTTTGGGGGCTCTGGTGAGTTTTTAAAAAGTGTACACATCTTTGTCAGGATATATGTTTTCATTTATTTGGGATAAATTATTAGGAGTAGAATGTCTGGATTGCACGGTTCTGTTTTACTCTTTAAAAGACCAAAAAATTCCCTAAAGCAGTTGTAGAGTTTTACATTAGACTGGCAGTGTAGGATTGTTCTAGCTGCACTTAGTCCTCATCATCACCTGATTGGAAGTAGCGGTTCAATCTCTCCCAGCAGCAAACTCAAAGTCACACAAACCCTTTTGGAGTCGGTGTATCACACAATTTTCCCAAAACAATTACTATGGCTTCTATTTGTCCAGTTCTGCATCACATGTTTATGGTAGCTGAGATTGGAGTCAGCTCCACCGTAAACCATACGGTCAGGGTTGGGAGGGAGTAATCCCTCAAAGGGAAACTGAGGCACTAAGAGGCTTTCAGGAAGCCAGGCACCAACATAATTCTACTATATATTTCCATTATGTACAGAAATCTCTGCTAGAAACAACAGCTTTTTAAATTTAGAAACATACAATCACAGGAAAAAATCCACTTTTTTAGTTGGAATAATAGTGCAGTAAAACACAGTACCTAATAAACATATGCTCAGAACAGTTAACAAAGAAACTGATGGGTGGGTGTTGGGAAAAACATATTAAGTCCATTGCTTTCCACTTCTTTTTTTGTTTGTTTGTTTGTTTGAAATTCATAGAAATCTGTCTGTAAGGCAACTGGGTGTACTTGCTGAAGGCAGATGGCTGTGTTCTCTTGCTTGGTAACATAGAAAACTGGAGAAGGAGGTGCAGATGGCCAGGTGGAGGAGGCTTTAGAAATGTGTGTGAGACCAATGCTAACTTTAGGGATCATAGAGTTTATGTAAACCTGAAACTTTTGGAATATTTGTTAACAACAAATTATGTTCTAGAACCTTTGAACATTACTGTTGTTATTCGACCTTGGCCTCATAGAATGGGCAGAGAAGAGAAGAGAGATGAATCAGTAGACATTCCTATTTTCAGCTGCTTGTTATGTTAAGTCAACTCTCTTTATGGGTACAGAATCTGATGTTTTCTTGTCCCATTTCCCTTCTTTATAAGCTATTTGTGATTTCCGAAAGTTATTTAAGTCAGTGAGTAATATTATTGACTTTATATCCTATATCTTACCACCACTTCCTTTCTCCTTTATCTTGCTCATCTGACCATATAGATACACATGTGGGTGTGTGTGTATATACACATATATAAACTTATATGTACATGTAGATAGGTACTTTTAAATTTATGTATTTTTTTATTGGTCCTTCCCTGTCCTCCCCTCACTAAAATAAAAACTCCATGAGGGAAGACTATTTTATTTACTGTCTTCATTGTTGTAGTTCTCTCAACAAGAAAAATTCCTGGCACGAAGTAGGCACTTCAAAATATTTGTTGGGTCTTTTCTGATTTCTTTTGGATAGGTAGGGGAGAGTTAAAGATGAGAATAAGGTCCTGCCTGACTTGTCTGGTGATATATGCTAAGTGTCAACAATAGTGTCCAGAAAACAGTAGTTTCTTAATAACCGTTTGTGGGATGGATGAAAGATATCCATTCTTTAATCCTTCTTTGTGAAGGAGACAAAGTTAACTATTGGATAGTTAAAGAAAGCAAGAGTAATGGTGGTTTGGAAGAAATGATGAAAATTTGTAATAATTATTGTGGGGAATTCTAGAAGTAGCCAGTAAGAGGCTGCCAGAAGGATTTCTCAGTTGAGGAAACTCTGTATTTGTAGTGGCCACAATCAGTATGATTTATGATTTCCTCCAACAGTGCTAAGCTATCAAGGACAAGGAAGCAGATGGTTTTGTTGACCTAACATTACCACCGTCTAAAATAATTGATCTCCCATTTAATAGAAATTGCTGTGATGTGTCACAGGCTATAGACTGGATAGGAAGAAAAGTAAGTGCAGAGGGGATGGGGAGACTGGGGTCTAGTCTAGAGATTAGAAGACTCAATGGAGCTCAAGAGAAGGAATAGTGGGAGGAGGGAGAGACTGAAAATATAATTGATTTTGTCCTTGAAGGGGATCTCAGAATTTATTATTTAGGAAATATTTTAGTTTCTAGGTGATCGGATTCATTCTGAGACCAAAGTAAAATGTCAGCATGAAGTAGAATGGTTTTGTTTGAGGTTTGTAAGGTATAGGTTATGAGTGGAGAAGACCAAGGAATAGAGAACTAAGTTCTAGCTGGGTCTTCAGGAGTCAAGTTGAAGATGTGTACTCTGAGTCGTATTCAGTATCTCCAAAGAGGGTGAAAGTGACTGAGACATCTATAGGTGAAGGACTTACAGCAGGTTAGTAGGAGTGAGATTAAGCGTAGTATAGATAGTCAAGTAAAGCTTCCTAAAGGAAGAGGGTAGCCAATAAATGTCTCAGGAGTAGCAATGGGGGCTAAGAGAATAGACTTAGGTGGGTGGGGCATCAAACCAGGAAGCAGGCTGCAAGCTATTGGACTAGTTAGAGAGAGACACAAATAGCTTGGACTAGGGCAGTAGAAGGTTTTGACTAGGGCAGTAGAGGTGAGAAACTGTCATTTGAGGCTTCATTTTCTGAAGGTAAAGTCAACAGAGGTGGCTTTACATGGAATGAGATATATGGTATGAAGCTCCTTGGTATTTTGTCTGAAAAAACTGGATGAATGTTAATACTAGGGAGGAAGGCAAGGAAAGACATTATTTTGAAGGAAAACAAGAGTTTTGTTTGGGCTTTATAAGTTTAAGAAATTTATGGGGCGCCTGGGTGGCTCAGTCGGTTAAGCGTCCGACTTTGGCTCAGGTCATGATCTCCTGGTTTGTGGGTTCGAGCGCTGTGTTGGGCTCTGTGCTGACTGCCAGCTCAGAGCCTGAAGCCTGCTTCAGATTCTGTGTCTCCCTCTCTCTCTGACCCTCCCCTGCTCACGCTGTCTCTCTATCTTTCTCAGAAATAAAACATTAAAAAAAAATTTAAGTTTAAGAAATTTATTTGAGTTATTCAGACATCCATAGGGGTGTGTTGAACTGCGTCAACTTCTTTCATATGCACACTCTCATGTATTATATTCTCCTATTGATTCTATGAGGTGGATACTAATGTTCTTCCAATTTAACAGATAATGAGATTTGGAAAATTAGAGGAACAATGCCAAAGTCATGTAGTTAGAAAGCCTCAAGGGCACAGTTTGAGTCAAGGCTGTCTGATTAGAAAACCCTCATTCCCAATCGCCATTTTATACAACTGAAAGCCCTCCTGATCAAATGGATTCAGGTTATATGATATCTAAGGCATATGCAATTGGGGGAGGTTTCTTTAAGGAAAAAAAATACCACTACAACGTTGCTTTCAGAAGTAAATATTTAGACTGAGAAAAAAAATCATAATAAATTGTACACTTTAAAAGAGGTCCAATACCATAGACATCACAAAATCTAGAAACTTAGCATAATTCTTAAAAGTTAACAAGTGAACACATTGCTACAATATTTTCCTACTTTTTTTGTCTGCATACATTTTGATTATCTCTTTCTACGGCAAAGGTTTTGTAATGACATTTGTATAGAAAAAAACAAGAAGATCAATTAGTGGGGCATCTTCCATGACTAAAATTCATCAATTTCTAATTATTGATAGTTGAGAAAAGTTTCTTTCAGATTTATAACTTCCGAATAGTAATACTGTATAAATGTGTAGGATTGTTTAGGAATTTATTTGAGAAATGTGAGGAAATATCCAAGTTTGGCAATAACACAAAGCCAGTTAGTTAGACACTGTTGGGCTCTTCCTGGGTCTGTCAGGGGCCTGTGCAGGGCAGGAAACTGAGGAATCCACTTCTGGCACTGGTTTCCCTAACACAGGGGGAAGAAGTGATAGGACCCGGAGGTTTTTGCTGTATGTGGTGTAACATGAGATCGACCCTTCCAGAGTGGCCAGAGCGGGATTGGCTGCCTCCTCAGGAACTCGACATCTGATGGAATTGTCAGTTCTCCAGCTGTGAGGTGAGAGCCAGAGGGTGAAAAAGAAAAAAAGACTGGCGAAAACAATCCTTTTCACAAAGTCTTCAACAGCTGGGTTTCAAAACTACTAGAACTGGCATTACTTTTTCTATTTCTCTTACCCTCCTCCCATAAGTTGATGAAAATAACCTACTAAATATTTATCTTGCTGAAGTTTTCTTATTTTAAAATATAGCCTCTTTGAAGGTTAACTGCATGTAGAAGTGGTATGTATCTTCTTTATAATTAACTAATCAATAATTGGAGCATTGCCATGATTATAGTCTTACTTGAGCACACTGTCATGAAACAGTGAGTGAACTTGAATTGTGCCTCATTTTCTTTCTTCACTCAATTTTCCTTTGCCTGAATTAATTACATGTTCGGGACCCTTCTGCTATTGTATAGCAGCTGTGAAATGAGAGTATGGTGGTTCACTTCTTTGTATCCTTGGAGTAAAGGGTAGATGAGGACTGGAATAATCATTATAGAAGAGTGACTGTTGGTCCTGGTTGGAAAAATAGAAGGAATTTCAAGAAAATGAATGAGTACGAAAAAAAAAAGTGAGGAAATTAGTATGAAAAAGTGGTTTCTGGGATGTTTGGAATCGAGTTAAACCCCTTTTTGCTTCCATATGTTTGGTAAGCTATAAGGTATCAAAGGGGCACCTTGATTTGATTCACCATGCTTAATGGAATTGCAGAATTCAGTGTAAATAGCATGGGCAGCCCCCACCAGTCCACATTTCGGTGTCATTCTTTAATTGATATTTCAGAGTGTCTAGACTCAATCTCCCAACTGGTCAACTCAGAGGAAGCCCAGTCTGATATGTCAAAAATCCTCAGGGGTCCCTACTGCCCTAGCTGCTTGCTGATAGATCATAAATTCCAATTCCAATTCATTTCAGAGCCCTCGGGAGCCTTCCCTGGGGCCAGGTGATGGCTGCTCCCAAAACCATCAGTGTACAGACAAGCCTGCTGCTGTTCCAGGGGCACGAAATCACTGAGCCCACAGTAGTTGGACTCACTATGCCCCTCACTGCACCTGGGCATGCTCTGTGCTCCTAGGGCTGCTTTGGTCATGCGTGGTTAAGAAGATCCCCAAGCTAGGTCGGTGGCCTCATGAAGTGCAGACCTATATGCAAGAGCCATAATAGGCTCTTGTGAAAGCTAAATCTTGAATAATTTCAGACTTTTAAAAATTCATAATCATAAGCTTCAGGTACATAATTAGGTGTGAAAGAGAGTATTTGCTTAGAATGGAGAAACACGTCATATCATGTTGCAGAATCCTTGGAGATTCAGGCCCCTTTCTTTTAAGATTCATGTTAGGCAATTTGCTAGAAATACTTCATAGAAATCGTCCTTCACTGCCGTCTGGCTTACCCTCCTCTCATAGAACATTCTAAACTCCAAACAACTCCTCCACAATTCCAGGAGCCTGGACGAGGGAGAGTCCCTGAGAGGGATGTTCTATTAGCTTCACGACAAATTCACCTCTACCTACACTAGTAGTGTCACCTCTGGGTACATTGCTGATTACCTGGGGTTCTGCTGGAACCATCTGGCCCTGATGATTTGGATGCTTTGAGCATGGCCATCACTGAGGTTGTCTGCACCTACTGGAGTCTGGGTAGTGCTCAGAGATTTGGCTCACTCACTCACCTCCTCTCCCTCACTTTTTTTGCCAGGGCTGGTCCTGCCAGTTAAGCCCAGCCTACAGTGGTTTCTTGAGGTTTGAATGAGGATATGACTTCTTTTAGTCTTATCTAGTGAAGGCCCCCCTTGACAAAATGGTTCCACCACCGTGAACCACTTTAATTGTATTCAAGTGTATTTATATTTCCTATCCCTAGTAAAAGATGTGTGATGAAGCATTCTCCCAACTCCAACAGCCTTCTCCTGTTATGCAATTCTCTTCCTCAATGTTATTGTTTCTTGGGTAGCATTATAGAAATCTATTTTGCAAAAATAAACAAATCTGTGTATATGCATGTTGATGTTAAGCTCATCCATTCTTTTTTAACTGACTAGAATAATTTAATCTATTCTGTTAGTATATAATTTGTTATAATTCTCTATTGAAAAGATCTGAGTATAATGCCTATGAGAGCTGGAAAAGAAGGAAGTTTTTAGACATCTTTCTTTTTTACTTTTGTAGTGACATTTTGTCTCATGTTGGGCGGGCGACTCTGCTTTCCTTTTGTTAATATTGGCCAGGCATGACTTCTCTCTTCTGTTTTAGCATACGATTTTGCTTTGTCATTCAAGTACTGCTATGTGAGTTTAGTCTGATTAACATTATTAATATGACTGAGTTTTTTCTGTTATACTGTTTTAGATGTTTTTTTTTCCTTTCATAGCTTTGAATGTACTTTATAGACTCTGGGAATCCAATGGTGGTACATAGGATGGGGGGTTTCTCTCTGCTGTTTATATTAACCTTTGTGTTGTTAAAAAGAGCTATCTTTGCTCTTTGATTTCTTACAGAAGAGATCAGAATATTTACTTTTCTAACTTTGGCTGCTTTTCGAATTACCACAGATTATATTATTTACATTTTGATCTGATTTCATAATCTTAGCATTTGTTTCTGTCTTTAGTCGATGGGTAAATAGATCCAGTGACCACACAAATTTCTTTGTTGTGGTTTCTTCAGTCATTTCTTGATCGGCTAAATCTTGCTCAATGTTAGATTCCTTGGGAACAGATGGGAACAATTCCCTTGGATTCTTGCATTTGTCATCCTTCTTGAACATATAGGTTGAAATAGTCTTTTATTTCAGGAAAGTCTTAATAAATTATATCTTTATATATTTGTGTCATCTTTCTTTATTTCAATTTATTCTTCTATAATCCTTAGTATGGTATTTGGCTCTCCTTTGTTTGTCTTCTATATCTATGATATATATATATATATATATTTCATTTTCTCTCTGTGCAGAAAAAAAAGAAACCTAAAAAGGCAGTTGGCCAGGAGAAGCAAATAAATCTTCCTTCGATGTTCATGTCTAGATTGTGGTCAGACATCAGCATGTGATTTAACCTTCTTCAGGTCCTATTTGAATTTGCACTTGGATATGCAAAGTGGGTGGCCCTAAATTCTTGAAGACAATATAGGTTTTGTTTCTGTTGGAGCTTAAGAACAGTGTTGGGCCAGTGTATCAAGTGGCAATATAATTGGTGGGAAACCTGAAGCCCCTCCAAATTATCTCACCCACCCAGAACCCAGTGATATTTACTCTACAGACTTCGAAATGCAAAGTTTTAAAAGAACTTTACCTATTTGCTATCCTGTCTTATAAAACTTCCTAAAATTTTTGAAAATGTTTTATGGTTATTTTAAGAAACAATCTCTAAAAGAATAGAAATCAGATGTTATGAGTACACACTACAAAAGGATAATTCCTTGGGGTGGGTATCTGGCTCTGGCAATGAGACAGAGTGGACCAGACGGTCCCTGAAAGAAAGGGGACAGGAATTTTAGGCCTCAGCTTTATTGATGGATTACCAAAAAGCATAGGTTTTACAATAGAGAAATGTTATAAATATCATGTTGGCCAATATATCCCTAATATTACTGGTTCAGACGAGGTGTAGGGCTACTCTAGGGCAGCTGACTTAGTTCCATGCTGGATTCTCCATTCTTTGGTTCCTTTGAGAGTCCTGTCATTACTAGGAAGATCCTTGCCAGTGACGTTCTGTAAGTCTCAGACACTGGGACAGAAAAGAGGCATCAGATCCAAGACATGCATGACAAAAAAGAAAAGGAATCTAACGGAAGCGAGTAGAGCCTGCAAAGGGTGCCAAAACATACCTCTGATTTAATTCTTCAGCTGCTCAGTGAGTTACGTATCTGCTGTTCTATAGATATCACACATATTTTCCTGTTTTCAGTGTTTCCTCTTTCCACTTTCTGTCAGAGATAGAGGAGAATGAAATATTTCTCTCTGCGCATACTGCAATCACTTTTGCCAGTAAGTACAGATCTTAAAACAAAAGTATCTTGACCCTCTCATAAAAGAAGGTATTTTCAATTGCTTGCTGATAGCTTGAAAGTACACATCATTTTTCATACTCAGACCCCTAGTAATTTGTCATGTGTCTGGGCATTTCATTATCAGCAATATTTTACTATCTATCCATCTCTGCTCCTTCAAGTGCCTGTTTTTAACACGGAGACAATAGACTTCATCCAGTTGATAAAAGAACATTCCAATAGGTGGTGATTAAGAACATACTCAGATGTCAGACAACTTGGCTCAAATGGGCAATTTACTTAATTCTCTCTAAATCTTGAAAATAGGGATCATGTCAGTACACACCTTACAGAGTTGTGGTGAAGATAAGATTCATGTACTTATTTTGGGGGCACTACCTATTGAAAATGAATGTGAGCTAAGGTGATAGAGACAATAGGGTGCTTTTCTAGGTATGGTGACAGAGAATGCTGCTCCAGAAATGTTTTATTTGAGTGAAGATCTGAATCAAATGAAGCTAGAAAGCAAGTCTTGCAAATATTGAGGGAGAGAAGATTCCAGGCAGAGGAAAGAGCATTTAAAAGGTAGTGTAGTGGGAATATCACTGCCATTTTTGAGAAGCTGGTGAATTGTGATGTCATTAATGACATCATCTTTTTACAGTGCCTGGGGCCTAGCAAGTCCTCCATGAGTGTTAGCAATTCTGCTTAGTGTATGAATCACAAGAACAGAAATACTTGCCCCTTTTAGGGGCCCTGGGTGGGTGAGTCAGCTGAACTTTTGACTTTCGCTTAGGTCATAATCTCTTGGTTCAAGAGTTTGAGCCCCACATTGGGCTCTCTGCTGTCAACACAGAACATGCTTTGGATCCTCTGAATCACCCTCCTCTAACCCCCATTCTCTGCCCCTCCCCTACTTGTGCTCTCTCTCTCTCTCTCTCTCTCTCTCTCTCTCAAAAAAAAATAATAAACATTAAAAAAATATTTCCCAGGGCTCCCATGTGGTTCAGTCAGTTAAGCTTCTGATTTCTGCTCAGGTCATGGTCTCACAGCTTGTGAGTTTGAGTCCTACATCAGGCTCTGTACTAACAGCTCAGAGCCTGGAGCCTGCTTTGGATTTCATGTCTCCCTTTTTCTCTGCCCTCCCCCTCTTGTGCTCTGTCTCTCAAGAATAAATAAACATTTAACAAAAATTTTTTTAAAAATCTCCCTCTTCTGTTATCTTGCTTAATGTAAGAGGATCTAATTATGCCAACGATAGTACAGAGACTACTGACAAACCCTCTTGCTCTTGAAGCAAACCTGTTCTCTGTTCTGAAAAGAAATGAGTTGACTGAGTTTCTCTTTGGGACAAAATGAGGAGCAGTGCTTTTTGACTTGCCCCACCTAGAGAAGTGGTGTCCTACAGGACAAAAGTGTGCCTTTCTGAACTTGGGCTATCAAGAACTGATGACCTCAAGAAGACAAGAACAGAGGTGGGTGGGAAGAGCTGTACTGGATATGAGTTCCCAAAGCCAGAGTCTTTCTAGAGAGTTCCAGGCTAAAACGAAGTCACAGTCTACATGCAGACTATACTATGGAAGGGTATTCCTGATCTTTTGGGGTTTGTATTTATTATGTGAGCAAAATTTATTGTAGAAAATTTATTTATTTATAAATGATAATGTTTTAGAAATTTATTAAATTTATAATAGATATTTAGAACATTAAGAAGGTATAGACATAAAGAAGAGAGAAAGAAGAAAGGATGGGGGAAGGAAGAGAAAAGAAGAAGGAATCATCTACTAAGCTTGAGCCAAACATAAGAGCTATTCCTGTTTCATTGCATTTTTTTGAACCAGATTCAATGAAAATATACAGTGAAAATATATATATCATTAGTAACTTACTATGTTCACTCAACAGCTGATATTTACCATCTCTTCATGGCCATAAATACATATAATCCCACAACTTTTTTATTGGCTGCATAGTCATCCATCATGAAATTGAGCTATAATTTACCAACCTATTGTAACCTTATGACAATCTCTATAATGTTAAATATGCTTCTCTTCACATACAGCAATTGTGCTTCCAATATCCGCAGAAGGAGAGAACGCATCATGAGAACAATCTCCCACAAAATCAGTGGCATCTTCAGTGAGTTTGCAGATTAGTAACCAGAACAGAATCTATCTGCATTTGAAAATTTAGTTAGGTAGGTAGGTAGATAGGGAGGTAGGTAGGGAAATAAATGGATGGGATGTTAGGACTATTCAATTCGCTCACATGCTTGATACACAAATAAACTCTTGGACTCCTTGCAAAGTTTCCACAATGCACTGTCCCAGTCAGAGTGCAGTTGCTCACAGATTATACTGTACAGGGGATGCAAGGCAGTGGTCCTTCAAGTATGGTCCCAGGACCAGCAGCCTATCAGCATCACATGGTAACGTGTTGGGAATACTAATTATCTGGTCCTGCTCCAGACCTGATGGATCAGAAGCTCTAAGGATATGGCCCAGCAACCTGTTTTAGCAAGACATGCTAGTGATTCAGATCAAATCAGAGAACCATTGAAAGGGAGAGAACATAACAGTTGTCTCCTGTCACTATCAATAATGAGACCCATGACTTCTCACCTGCTACATTGTCTGTGCTTCTGATTTCTTATTTAGAAAAAAAATTATAAACAGAAGAGGCAAACAAAGAAACATTACATATATAATGATAGAATTGTTGTAAAGATTCCATAACAATTTCTGTGAAAGCAACTGGCTGTGCCTCGTGGAGGAGATACATGCTGATTCAGGGATTATTTAAGACTCTAACATGTGACAAGAACTAGAAGACAAAGTGAAGAAGGTAACTTTTCTCTTGGACCCTATTTAGTAAGGGAAAAACTGTGGGTTTTAAAGATCAGTTAAATGTCATCTTTGCCATGATAACATGTAGTTGAGGCCCAAGGAAGGGAGAGATCAATCGTGTTTGGGAAGGACAGGGAGGCAGGTGAGTCTTCACGGGGGAGAAAACCATGAGCCACAGAGAATCCAGAGTAAATCACTTCTGGGAAGTGTGAAGAGGCAGGGGCTTACGGACGTGGTAAAAAGAGGTCACCACGTATCCGAGAATGACACATGAATGAGACAGCATAATTTCCTGCAACATTGGGAGGCTGCTACGAAGGGAAGAGAGAGGTCGAAGAGGAAGCCACAAGTAATTAGAAGAGATGAAATTTGCGAAAGAGGAAGATAAGTTGAAAAATAAGCCAGATCCTAGAGGTCTTAAATGGCCTTTGGATTTCTGACTCCAAGCAATGTCAGTTTCCCTCTTTTCTTGAATATTTGTTTTTTCATCTTGATAGAGAGTACATTTTAAAATAGTATTGATGGAGGAAAAGAAATCACAGAAAGGCTACCTCACAATTTGAGACCCAGGTGGAAAATGGCAAAGGGGTCTCAGGAATTGTGTATGTTTTCCTTTCTCTGTCTCTGTCTGAGCTGATTGCCTGAATGACTGACAAGCTGCCAGTTCTGAGGAAGAGGAACATGGAGTGGGAGGGAAGTAACGGAGAACAGAAGGAAGAAAGGAGAGAAAGAAGAGGGTTCAGAGGAGCAACTTGGGGCTTCACCATAGGCAGAGCCAGACAGACCGTAGCAGATTCTTTGATCCACTGACGTAGATCATTTACTGCCTTTGGATTCCTTCGGATTCTTTGTGGCACATTATTTATGACTGCGTTCTTTGTACATAGTTATTTTTAATGACTTTGTTCCCAAAGTAAACCCTCGGTACCACTGTGCCGGCACAGCCCCCATGAAAATTGACCACTTTGTTCTGTTTACGAGGGACTATAGATTTACAATGCTGAAAATAAAACCCGCAGAGTCCATAAAGTAGATGTTCTTGGTCCTCTGCTACCATATTCTACATTTAAAATGTTTTCCCAGACACAGTCATAATCACGGTTTACTGCATTGCCCAGATAGAGGCCTTCGAACATCCACTCCTGTAACTCAATTAAGGGCAGTAGCCCGAGCCCTCACTTCTGTTCTCAGCTCTCCAGTTAGGAGACAAGAAATGATTATGCTTTATGTAAATATTATGGATGTGCATTCTGTCTCTCTAGCTCGGGTTTCAAATTTTCCACTTTACAAGAGATTCACCACTTTCCCCTGCTTTTCCCAAACATGAAGTAAATCTCAGAGAATAAAGCAAAGTTAGTTTAGACACCATAATGCTCAGTTTCAATATAATTAAATTGCATACACATAGTCACACTCAGGGAGAGCTGGGACGTCAGCTTCTAATTTGCCACCAAACAAACATCGTCTCCGGTTATTTTCCAGAGTCTAGGGTGGTAACTTTAGTAATTGAAGAGGGGAATAAACAAAGTTAGCATAAAATTATAGTCTGACACAACCTTAAATTCTGCATTTTAAGATCTGGGTGAGCTCATCTGTCATGAGGCCGAAAATAAACAAGCGTTCAAGATGGAAACAATAGTGTAGTTAAAAGTCATCCACATAAGTGAGTCAAGCACTCAAAATGCCTTCGGCTTGGGGCAAAGTAAAATTCTGACGGGTGAATCGTCCTTTTAAGACATTTTAAGACATTAAGATGTTTAAGCAGCCACTACAACACACACACACACACACACACACACACACGCACACGTACTTTTATTCTGTTTATAAGATGTTGGAAAATAATCATGTTGATAAAATACCAAACTTACTGGGTTGTCCATGTTCTGAGGTACAAGGTGACTACCAGAGAGTTTAAGTTTTTCAAACCTCCCAATGGTTGGGAAATGGGGGGAGGAAATGAAAGGGATCATCTCTCTGGAGGAACTTCAGCAGATCTAGGGACAAGGACAAGGAACAAACTCCAAGGAGTCCAAGAGCCTTCTTCCCCATCTCAATAAACGAAACTCCTATTTATCTCATTGTTTGCACCAGAAGTTGAAGTTATCTTTGACACTTCCCTTTCTCTCATATCCTATATCTAATCAGGCTGCAGATTCCAGCAGCACTGACATCACGGCAGTGCAAGTGACAGTCATCGCCTTGCCAGTTTTCTTATCACCATAGATTTTTTTTTTTAAATATTTTTATTTATTTCTAGGAGAGAGAGAGAGACAGCGTGAGCAGGGGAGGGTCAGAGAGAGAGGGAGTCACAGACTGAAACAGACTCCAGGCTCTGAGCTGGCAGTCAGCACAGAGCCCGACGCGGGGCTCGAACCCACGAACCGCGAGATCATGACCCAAGCAAAAGTCGGACGCTTAACCGACTAAGCCACCCAGGCGCCCCATCACCATAGATTTTTAATTGATCTTCTTGTTCCCACCATTGTCCCTCTAATCTATTTTTGATGTAGCAGCTAAGTGATATTGTTAAAATTTTTAGCCAGACCATATCAGTGACTACCCATCTCAGAGTAAAATCCCAATCGTGCACAGTATCCTAGAAGGCCCTCTTGATCAGACCTTCTCTCCCCCCAGGGGTCTTCTCTGGTCACCACGCCCATTCCCTCTGGCTCACTTGTTTCCCACAGCAGGAGCCACCGTGTTGTAACCCAAGCCTGCCTCAGGACATGTGCATTTGCTTTTTTTTTTTTTTTTTCTGCCTGAAGTGCTCTTCCCTCAGATATCCACAAAGTTCTCCCCCTCATTTTATTACGGGTCTCTGGCCAAAAATACCTACTTTAGGGTCACGTAGGTGGCTTAGTTGGATAAGCATCGGACCCTTGACTTGGCTCACAGTGTGCCCCTCATCTGGCTTCACACAGAGCTCAGAGGCTGCTTAAATTGTCTCTCTCTCCCTCTGCCCCTCCCCAGCTTATGCATACATGCTGTCTCTCTAAAATAGAAAAATAAAAAAATATTTACTTTAATCAAGAAAGCCTTTCACAAACACCTTATTTAAAAGTTCAACTGTTTCCTTCACTCACAAGCTTCCTTGATCCTGCCCATTTTTTCCTACAGCAGTGATTATTTCTTACAAACTACAAGTTTTATTTATTTATTTATTATCTTTTCTCTTCCACCAGGAATGTTTATTTGTTTGTTATTTTTTATAGCTGTTTCCAAATAACTATTATAGTGGCAGAACATGGGTAAGTCCTCAAAAAAATATTTGTTAAAATGATATTAAGAGTGCTTCAAATAAGGTCAATCATACTTCTTTTTTTTAATGTTTATTTATTTTTGAGAGAGAGAGAGAGGGTATGAGTGGGGGAGGAGCTGAGTGGAGCAGAGAGGGAGAGACAGAGAGAGAGAATCCAAGTTCCATACTGTCAGTGCAGAGCCTGACACGGGGCTCAGGCTCACAAACCATTAGATCATGACCTGAGTCGACGGTTGCTTAACCTACTGAGCCACCTGGCTGCCCCTTCCAAATGTACTTCTTAGAAGACTGGCCCTGTTCTAGTTCACTATGGTTATATAGAAAACAGGTCTGAGGAGCTCCAAGACACAAAACTAAGGAGAGGGGGAAGAATTCTGAAAAACCTGTGGCCATCCAGAGAGGTTAAACACCCCACTGCATTGGCTCGTGGTTCCATGAACAGTCAGCCGATTCCTTGCATCTGGCTCCCAGGCCCAACAGGTATCATTCTCCATTATGTGAAAGCACATACTTAGGAAGGGAGGAGAAAGCAATTTTATAGACTTCTTTCCTAAAAATTAGCCAACAGCATCTTCCTAAATTCATTAAAGATTCAACAACACTGCCCCCATTTCCAAATCCTGATAATATTCCAGTTAATAGGAAAACACATCTGGCATTAAAAAATATTAGTGGCAATGCTATGAATTTTATTCATTATCCTGCTTTTGGTTTAAAATAGCAGGTCTATTGCCTCTAGACTAATTCTTTTTAAACCTGCTCTGACTTAATTTAGCACCTGGATTAATGAAGTCATTCTAACTTCTGAAATGCAGATTAGGATTAGAGTTCTCATAGTACATGACCAAAGTAATAGCTTGGTTAAAAGAGATCAAATAGAACTTGCCTTAATGTCATTTGGAACTAGCAAGTATACTACACTGAAAACTTTCAATTATGGTTTTGTGTTATCTTAAACAGATCCCCTCGGATCTCTAACAATGCACCCTGGTGTCCACAATTTGTTTTCAACTGCCATGGTTTGTCCTCAGTCTTACTCTCCTAGGGATCTGGGGTTGAATTAGTAGCGGACGAGAAAATTCCCAAGTAATAAATAGCTTCAATGGACAATAGCATGAATGGATCTACTAAAGGTTGTCTCTCAGAGTCTGAAATGAGTCAGTTTATATTTAAAAGTATTGCAACAGACGTTGATGCACAGAGGACTCACTTTCCTCTCTGACAACGTCAAGTCAGGTCTTATGGTTCACAGGAGAAGCTGAATCACAGAAATTACAGTGCATACTGCCAGGGCTCTGATGAGGCATATGAAATTGCCAATGTATTATTTTTAGAGAGAAAGTATTAGTTACCTTACAAAAACATGCAGATGGTGGAAAAACATACCTTCAGGGAGCTCAACCATTTGGGTAAGAACATCTTAGAAATAGAGACTGAATGCCTGCAGTACCAAAATTTCCCAAGATTTGGAAGAAACCACATGACATTGCATTATTTTACTCTTCTTGACAAATTTGATGTCAGAAAATGATAACCTCAGTCTTAGCCTTTTCTGTTAAAAATGAATCAATGCCTCAAAACAAAATAATTTTTTAAGTAGTAGCATTTCTTATATCCCTTGACCATCGTTACTTCCAACAACAGAATATACATAAGAGCTTAAGACTGACAATTCCTTTATAGTGTTGTTTTTCTTGGCAAGAATTAGTTTTTTGATTTTGTCTACGTAACATGAGCATTGGTCAACTCACATTGTCCTCAGCTGTTCACATTGCCAAGTGCATGTGATAGCCCTGTTTTTCAAACCAACTTACTGCTGCCTTTTATTTTAGCCCCTCAGAGCTTCATCAGCTTCTTTGGGTGGCATGCAGTGGAGACCAGAGGTCAGCTTAGAAAAAAAATCTTGGTTAAGAACATCTGAAGAGCTTTGCGAGGCTGTGTAAATATGCATAAACAAAGTCGCTCTACCTATATCAAAAGGGTTAAGCACTCCTGAGTAGCACTTCAAGGTCAGTGGTTTGCTTTCATCCCTTTCCAGCACTTTGCATAGCTGGCAGCCCTCCATCCTTCAGAGAGTGCAGGGACAGCAGAGTGCACAAGACTTCACAGGCTCCGCCAGAATTTCCATAATCACATCAACAGATGGAATAATAATCACCGCTGAAGTTACTGCACCATCTTTCTGATCCAAGGAAACTTCCTCTTGCTTCATTTCAAAATCATTTCTGCTGGCAATTTATACATAAGGTATTCTTATTTTCTGGAAATGCCGCCACATTAAGGTGATTCCAAATAACTGAATCCTGTAAGCCCTGTATTTGAATATGAAAGCCTGTGTGTGGGGAGGAGGTTAAGCACGGTTGGGGGAGGGGAGATTTTGTGAATGCTACAGGGAACGCTGTCATTTTCTTGGCAGCTGAAGGCAGCGATTGTGAGGCCTGTCACTAGCAATACTATCTCCTGGCCACCTGGGCTCAATCTCCACAGCTGTGGATCCTATCATAACTGTGCTTGAAAGTGACCTCCCTTAGTCTCCACATAGTAGGTGTCCTCTGTGTTCTTGATTATTTCATGAGGGAAAGTCAGTTATATGGATTATATTGCAGAGACTATCAGATCAGTACAATCAGAATTGGGCTTTCTAAAATCTGGTGTTGGAGTATTTAATGTTGATTTTCAGACAACAGCTCTGAATCTGTCCAAGAACCCCGTGTGGAGGATGAGAAATGTAAGTTGCCTGTTAAAAAACATTGAACAGGGGCGCCTGGGTGGCTCAGTCGGTTGAGCGTCCGACTTTGGCTCAGGTCATGATCTCACAGTTCATTGGTTCGAGCCCCACATAGAGGTCTGTGTTGACATCTCAGACCCTGCTTCGGATTCTGTGTTTCCCTCTCTCTCTGCCCTTCCCCCCCTTATATAAGTAAACATAAAAAAAGAAAAACATTGAACAGCTTCTCTATTGTGTAGATTTTTAAGTTGTTTGAGGTTTGGGGTTTATTTAATGTTTATTTTGAGAGAGAGAAAGTGAACATGCGCATGCACAAGTAAGAGCGTGAGTGGGGTTGGGGGGAAGGGGCAGAGAGAGAGAGGGAGAGAGAGAATCCCAAGTAGGCTCCCAAGTGTCAGCACAGAGCCTGACGCAGTGCTCCATCTCACGAACTCCTGAGATCATGACCTGAGCTGAAATCAAGAGTTGGACCCTTAACAAACTGTGCCACCCAGGCGCCCCTAAATTGTTTGAGGTTTAAGGCTTTGTTGATATCATGCATTCTTTCAGAGTATAGGGAAACAGACACTAGATTCTCAAAACCTTTTTCTAATTATTTATCTTTAGGAGAATTGTTTACCAATTTAAATGTCCAAGTCACATACATGGGCAATTTCAATAACCATAAAGGCATAATATAAACACAAATCGCTCTTCTACTCTTAAGAAGTTGTAAAAGGTATTTTATGTTTGTGTGATATAATCTACTAAAAAGATAATGAAAACAGGGGAGAAAAGAGACCATCACTTCAGCAGCAAAATTTATTGAGATCTCTGTGTCTGGCTCTACTCCACACACCAAGGACAATACAGAATCTTTCTTCCTTTTTGTACACCCTATCCCTTGGAGTTTACATCTTTTCACACAGCTGCAGCTATATTCTAATTGGAAGTCTTGAGATCTATATTTTCAAAAGCAACCTCTCTTTCAGACCTCAAGGCAATACTTACAATTATACCTGTTATAACCTTTTTTATGGGGAAGGGGAGGTGTAAAGTTGCCAGATAAAACGTGTGATGCACATTTAGTTTTGTCCCAAACTTATGGGGCAGATTTATACTAAAACAAAAAACAAACAACAACAAAAAAGTGTTCATTGTGTATCTGATATTCAAATTGAGCTCGACTCCTTGTATTTTAATTTGCTACTTCTGGCAACCCTAAGGTGGGAATTGGGATACGTTTTTGTTCTTTTGTGTTTTTATCTCTACATGTCCTTCTCTCCTAACTTTGAGCAGTAATCAGGCCCTAAATATCTCCTTGTCTCAAGGATTCTTGCAGGGTATACAGTCCAAGCTGAAACTCAATAAAAAGATTATGCAAGTTGTTTAAAGAAAAGAGGAGAGACAAGACAGAGGTGATGGGAGAGTGACTTGAGGGGGAGGTTCCCTTACATGGCAGGAGATTAGAGACTGGCAGGCCTTGCATTGATCAGGGGCCAGCACATCACTTGCAACCACTAGAGCAGGACAATGGCAAGGCTTTGAAGAGGACCATTTGGAAGAATGGTGTGTCAAGAGAGGAACTACCTATGACACCAAGATTCCTGAACTTGCCATTAGTTCACATGGCTATGCAATGAGGGGCACAGAAACAGTGCCAACGTCAGACCCGAGAGTTCTGTGGTGCATTGCAATAACGGGTGCTTCCATGGAAATCAACGTTGGATGATGGCTGAGGGTTTTCCTTGATGCTTTGGCAGCAAATAACATCACCAAACCTTTGCATCATAGGGAACCCAGGTGGTAGATGATGATGGAATTTCCTCCCGTGAGCAGAAGTATGGGGACTGAGAATCTAATGCAATTTGACATAGAGGAAATGATGAAATGAGATAGTTCTTCCATACCACACTAATGGAATCGGATTCAGGCACTTTTGTGGTAGACACTGATGGTTACACACTCTAAACCACTTTTTCCCCCCAAATTTATCCTTGTTGGCAGGTTGCCTTCTTCTATAGGAGCAGAACATTCCAGAAATTGCTATTCCAGCCTACTTATAAGCTGTGAGAATGACACTTAATCTAGACCATAGGTGGCCTGGAGGAAGACTTTCTTTTACGATTGAAACAAAACAAAGAGCATCTTGCAAAAGGAACCTACCACTCTGTCTTCGGACTCGGTTGTGAGAATGTACCATCTGGATTCATAAAATCCATCTTTTGAACATGAGGGGACAAACCTGAGAACAAAAAAGATCTGAGCCTTCAGGAAGAAGGCATGGAAAGATAGAAGTTTGAGGATATCACTGAGCCATTTGTTAGTCAACTCTGTAACTGCCCTGCTTCGGAACTTTTCGTTTTATGAGACAATAAACTTTAAAGATATGTTTAGTTGGGTTTTCTATTACTTGCGTCTAAAAGAACCCCACATGCTCTATCACTACTGACACAGATTGGGTTTCCAGAAGCAGATGCTGACGTGCAGTTTAGGTGTAAAATGTTCATTAGGGACAATAACCAATAACATCAGTATCACTCTGTGGTTTATTTATACTGTCTTTTACTTTTCCCTTGGCTTTTGGTCACCTGGTGTTTTTGTTTATTTGTTTGTTTGTTTGTTTTACCTGTCTCATAATGTTGTTTCACACCAGAGGCTGAGGATGAAAAATGATGGAAGCTTGAGGTGTTATTATCTGAATCTAAAGAGGGTTAGCATTTTCATTTTCTTTTGTATTTTTTTAGATTTTCTTTCTTCTTTTTTTTTTTTTTTTGCTTTGTTTTGGCAGGCAGACAGAGTACCAAGAGATCATCTAGATCTTCTTTGCTTCCTTTCTCTCTGGATTATTGCTCCTGAAATCCTGCCCATTTGTGCTCCTTTGCCTTCCAATTGTTACCTCTTACAATCCATCTAGCTCTTATCGTTGGTAGTGAGGTGGTTAATACAGCACCAGGTTATTCTCCCAAGTCTATAGCTATCAACCCTGTTAAATGAGATTGTATTTTATCTGGATAAGTAAAGAACAAGGAAGAGTTTTCTAGAGAGGGGTAATATAGCCTGAGTATAAGCCAAGTGTTAGAATGGATGAATTTTTGATGAAGACAATTATCTGCTCAAGTAGAGTTTGTGTTAGGTGTCTGTAAGGGAAAAAAAATAAATGCTTGAATTGAACTAGATTATTGAGAATTTATTGAAGAGCTAGTAGGGACTCATTAAATCTTTTTTTTGTTTGTTTTTAATATTTATTTTTGAGACAGAGAAAGACAATGCATGAGTGGGGGAAGGGCAGACAGAGGAGGAGACACAGAATCTGAAACAAGCTCCAGGCTCTGAGCTGCCAGCACAGAGCCCAACAAGGGGTTCGAATTCAACTGCGAGATCCTGACCTGGGCCAAAGTCGGACACTCAACTGACTGAGCCACCCAGGCACCCCGAGACTTAGTAAATCTTTTTAAGCAAAGGTGTAGGAGGATGAATTTGTAAAACGTAGTCTATCAATTGCTTTTTACAAAAGTAAAACCATCTTGATTTTATGTAAAGGAGATATCAGTGTGCTCCTAAAGGCATTGTTTAAACCTTTATGTGGCAGGCCACTTTGAAAATCTAATGTTGGTGGGCTGGGGACAGAGGACAGGGGAAGGGCTGTAATACAAAGGAGTGATTGAGACTAAAGAAAATGAGATAAATGATGCAAATGTCACCAAAATAATATATAATCTTACATTTTTACAATTCAAGTTTCATAGTGTTCATTGGCCAATTTGATGTCAAAGTTGGACACAAGTGTTTAAATTTATTATTGGGCTGTTCAATTGATTTCAGTTTTCACTGCTGTACACAACTCCACTGTGGATATATGTGTGGGTATAGTGTAGTCATCATCCCAAGGCATCATTTGCAACAAGGACATGTCCCCATGGGTCTCTAATTTACCAAGATATTTATTTTAACACCAACAAATTTATAAAAAAGTTGGTATAATTTACCAACAAATTTATAAAAATATTTGACAACTAAAATGTCCAGTTTAATGTACCTTTTTTGTTGTTGTAAATATATATAACATCAAATTTACCATTGTAACCATTTTTAAATTAATAAACGTTATTTTTTTAACAGTTTTCAGTTTACCACAAAACTGAACAGAAAATCTCCATATACCTTCTGCCGTCACAAACGACTTTCTCCACCATCAACTTCCCTCTCCAGAGTGGCACTTTTGTTACCATCAATGAACTGCATTGCCACACTGTTATCACCCAAAGTCCACCATTTACATCAGAGTTCACTCTTGGTGTTGTACATTCAATGGGTTTTGACGAATATATACTGACATGTTTCCACCATGATATTATACAGAATAGCTTTTCTGCCCTAAGTGCCCTCTGTACCCTGCCTCTTCATCTCCCCCTTCTCTCTAAACCGGGACAAACGTTACTCTTTTTATTGTCTTCATAGTTTTGCCTTTTCCAGAAATGTCATATAGTTGAAAGGATACAGTCTTTTCAGGTTGGCTTTTATCACCTAGAATTATGTACTTAAGATCCCTCCATATCTTTTCAGAACTTGGTAGCTCATGCCTTTTTAGCATTGAATAATATTCCATTATCTGAATGTGCCACAATTTAAACACTCACCATTGAAGGACATCTTTGTTGCCTCCCAAGTTTTGGCAATTAGGCATAAAGATGCTATAAGCCTCTATGTGCATGTATTTATATGGATATACATTTCAGTTCATCAGGATACATAGCAGGGAGTGTGATTGCTAGGTCATATGGTTAAGAATAAGTTTAATTTTTAAGAAGTTCCCAAACTGTCTTCCAAAATGGTTGTACCATTTTGCATTCCCATCAGAAATGAATGGGAATTTTTATTTTTCCACATTCTTGCAGCCTTTGGTTTTGGGTCATTTTAATAGGTAGATGGTGGCATCTCATTGTTGTTTTTTGCAATTTTGTAATGACATATGATGTTGAACATCTTTTCATATACTTATTTGCCATCTGTAGATCTTCTTCAGTAAGATATTTGTTCAAGAATTTTTTTTCCCGTATTTTTAAATCTGGTTGTTCATTTTCTTATTTAGGAGTTTTAAGAATTCTTTCTAAAAGACAACAGTCTTTTATCAGATGTGTCTTTTGCAAATATGTTCTCCCAGTCTGTGGTTTATCTTCTTATTCTCTTGGCATGTTAACCATTTTGAAGTAGGAAGTTCAGTTATATACATACCTATACCTATCATGTAGCCATCACCACCATTCATCTCTAGAACTTTTTCTTCTGCCCAAACTACAGCTCTGTACTCATTCAATAACTTCTATTTCTTGCTCACCCTGAGTCCCTGGCAGCCACCGTTCTACTTTCTGTTTACATAAATTAAGCTACTTTAGGCACCTCAGACAAGCAGATTCAGATAATATTTGTCTTTCGGTGACTGACTTACTTATCTAATATATCTTCAAAGCTCATCCATGTTATAGTATGGGTCAGAATTTCCCTCTGGGGAAGATGGAGAGAGAGTCTTAAGCCAGCTCCATGTTCAGTGTGAAGCCCAATGTGGGGCTCAATCCCATAACCCTGAGATCATGATCTAAGCTGAAATCAAGAGTTGGACATTCACTGACTGACCCACCCAGGCACTCCAGTAATGCTACTATAAACATGGATGTGCAACTACCTGTTTAAGTCTCAGTTCAATTTATTTTATCAAACAATTTTTGATCTGTCACAAATAGGTTATATATGAACGTTTTTCCTTTTCAAGTTTAACTCACATTATAGTAATTTAAATATTCGGGTTTATTTTAATTTCAATATCATTGCCAATGTTTACCATTATTATGATATTATTATACAAAATTTAAACGTTGACTAGAATGATGGAACATCATTACATGCTGTAAAATTTTGCTTTCCCTTTAAACTACTTCATTTTTCTCTTATAGCAATTCTGTTTTGTTTCCATTTTTATGTTCTGTAGCATCTTTCCTGGTTCTCTTGTTTAGAAGAAATACCTATCATTGGCTAAGTAATTGGCAACCTATATTGTGACGAGAATTTTAAAACCATTCATGCACTGTCTTAAAGAGTGTCCTATGAAAGAGACAACAGACCAAAAAGAGTTTGGGCAGGCTGAGAGACTAATCTGCTCTGAAAGGGGAGCACAGGTAATCAGTTGGGTTCGAGACAGTCAGAAAGTTAGTTTCAGGAAATACTTGCTTCAGGCAAGGATCTAAAGAGTTAAATAGAGCAAGACATCAAGAATGTGTTCAGCAAAATATCATGCATACAAAGGAATATTTGGGCAGGTCTGTTGGCACATGGCCCAGGGACAACACTTTAGTCTCTGGAAAGACTACAGAATAAGGCAGGAAGCTAGTCCCTTGGAACTAAGATATTGGAAAGGAAACAATCAAGAAATTGTGAATGAGTGACAAGAAAGTGACAATTTATGGTCTGTCTTCCCTATTAGAACATAAGTCACATGAGAGTAGAGAACAAAGAATAGGTAACACAACAACAAAGCTAATGAAAGCTAAGTAAGCTCCTTTTATTTCCTTTTCCTTAAAACATTATTGTTTGAAAAGTGTAGAAATGGACTAAATCTCCAAGGGAGCATTAAGGTGACTTTGCAGTAATATCAAAAGGACTTTAGGAACAAATGTTCAATCATATATTCCATTCTATGTTTGTCCAATTTTTTTCAAAAGCTATAGATTTCTAGGCTAAGCTAGACTTTTTCATGAGCCCTTATTTTGAGCTTAGTTCCTTATACAGATGAAAAAAAAAATCCCAACTTCTTCATATGTGACAGGAACATATTTCCACTATTTTATACATGCATTAAGGAAATGTTAAAATTTAAATAATAGTTGTGCTCACTTATTCTTAAGTATCTATAGCAAGGAAAAGATTTATGTAACTCACATTTATCTCATTTATTTTAAAAGATATGGACATGCAGTATATTTAAAATTAGAATTAAGAATTTAGGAGCAAAAAGTAGGGGAACAGAAAACATTTGCAAAAAAATGATAATGGATTAATAACATAGCATGTGAATCACTTAGATTGTAAAAATTGCTTTAAGTCAGGAAAACAAGTAAGATTCTCTCAGGCATAAAATCTAGTGTTGCATTCAAATGAGAGAAGAACACAAGATTCAACACAAGTTACCAGAAAATTCTCAGTTGTCCATGAGAGATTTGTGGGAAACCCTTGGAATGCCGAGCCTACTCTTAAAACCAAGAGATTATAACTGGAAATCCATGTTGGCAAAAGAAAAAAAAAAAACTTTTGGGTAGTTTAAAAACAAAAGCTGAGAGTCTGAATGTGGAATTGAGGCTTTATAAGGAATTCATTACACACTGCGGCAAAATTATGTTATTGAAGAACTGCTTGGAAAATTTGTTATGTTTTCCTTCAATATTTTAGAAAGATCTTGTAAGAGTCTGAGAAAAATGGGACTTACCTCTATAAGAATGAACACTGTCAGAGATCATGACATAAAATTACTTCAGACCAGTTGAAGATAGTTGAAGAGAAAACATTCATAGATACTTGAACAATCTTAGAAACTGTCTGGAAAAGTTACTATTAACAAAGATACTCATACCTACACTTTTTTCTTAAAACTATCTTCTAAATTTTGTTTCAACATTAAATGTAATGTTGCAGTTAACACAATGATTTTAACATTTGGGTTATTTAAATTGGGGAAAAAAGAGCCAATTATTAACAGGGTCAGCCTTATGTATGAGAAATCGTTGCTATTTAGACCATGAAATCCCATCTCATAACTCAGGTCCCACTCCTTGGAAGTGGTAGTTTACTAAAATTTCAGGCATAATGTCTGAAAAAAATGCAGAATAGCCTCTGGAAGACTAGTCCTAAATCAACAAATATATGTGGCCTACATGCATTCAGGGTTAAAAAAAATTCTACTGACTTATCAGTTCTGCAAAAACATTGTGCATTGTGGAAATCATTCAGCTCTGACTCTTATTAACAGTGAGGACCTGGGCAAGTTACATAATCTTTCAGTCCTGCATTTCCTCATCAATATTATGGGCATAACCACGCCTGCTCCCACAGTTGTGTTAGAAGAATTCGATGAAATCATGTTATAAATATGTTGCACAGTCCTAGTATAGATAGTGGTCAGTTGATACTTTTGCACAATAATGATATTAATATTTAGTTAGACAGAATCCACTATTTCAGAAGGAGTCTTAAAACTACTATTTGTATAGATCCCCAGGTTCAACTTATTCTTCAGAAGGAAAAAAAACTAACACATTAAGATGGGTCTTGGCATATCATCAGCACAAGCAGGACCCCATTGGAGCATTTCTACCCCATAACTAGAGGCTGCTCTAGAATGTTCCATCTCCTTCAAGATGGTTGGAAATTTAATTCTCATGTATTAATTTACTCTGTAGACCCAACTGTAAGAAAACTGAATTTTTATTGGCTCAACAACTTTTTATACAATGTGAGAAAAGTTTTATAGTATTAAAATTAAAACATGCAAGATCAATCAATACTTGCCTACAAATACTTTGTAGTTACTCATGCTTCCTTGTCAACTTAGATTGTGTATGCAATTCTGATATTTGCTTTATTTTCTTCATTATACTGGGTCAGATGGGCCCCAAAGCAATTTTAATGCATTGTTTCCTCTTCCTAACTCAATTTCCTGTTTCTGCCTTCTCCCCAAACTTTTCTATTGTGCCCTCTGTGTGTATATGTGTGTGTGTGTGTGTGTGTGTATTTTTCATAATTTGTTTTCTGCAGGTCTTAAAAAGAACATGGCTGTTGGTGTATACCACACTCCTTTTTCATCCCCTCATTTTCTCATATTTTCTTATATCTCACAATTCTCTAGATTTCTATTGGTGCTCTTACACAATTTAGCTAAATTCTATTAATAATCATTTTAAAAATATTTTTATTTACTTATTTTGAGAGGGTGTGAGCAGAGGTGCGAGGGAGTGGGGGAGGGGCAGAGAACGAGGGAAAGAGAATCCCAAGCAGGCTCTTTGCTCTCTGTGTGGAGCCAGACTTGGGACCTGATCTCATGAACTGTGAGATCATGACCTGAGCTGAAATCAAGAGTCGGAAACTTAACTGATTGAACCACCCAGGTGCCCCAATTATTATTTTTAAAGGCTATCAGTTGGCAGTAGCAATATCCATTATTTCTCCATAACCATCTGGGAGCTATAGTCTCCACTTTTATTGAATATGTTGGAATTTGGCTCACAGTTTTGCTTTTCAATCCAAATCCTACCACCGTCCTTCATACTTTCTATGTCATTTTTCGTATTTCTTGGTTGGCATTCCCAACTTGGCCATAACCACAGGCTTTTTTGTTTTTTGCCTTTTTTTAGGATTCATTTTCTTTTATCTTTCTTTTTTTTTGGAAAATTTATTTCATTTTTTAAAGTTTATTTATTTTAGAGAGAATGAGTGTAAGAAGAACAGAGAGGGAAAGAGAGGGAGAGAATCTCAAGTAGGCTCTGCACTTACAGCATGGAGTCTGATGGGGGGCTCAACCTCACCAACCAGGAGATCATGACCTGAGCTGAAATCAGACAGTTAACTGACTGAGCCACCCAGGTGGCCATAGGCTTTATTTTCTTAACATTGGTTCATTATTTGATTCATTGGCTCTATATATCCTGACTTTCTGTGTTTTTCTAAGCATATGAGAACCTCACAGCTTCTATCTTTCAGCTTACATCGAACATAGCATCTCAGGGAAAATATCAAATCCCCAATAGAAATAATAGGACTGCCACAGCTTTGATCAGAGAACGCCATCAATACATCAAATTACTGTGGGGATGGGCAGAGTTATCAAATGTAGTAGGCGTGAAGTTTTCTGAAGACAGATATTGTTTTAGGGAGGAAAGATGGCTCAAACACTACCTGCTACAGTGTCACTTCCCTGTTTAAAATCTTTCATTTTTCCATGTCTGTAGCATTCAGGAAAAGTTTAAATTTCTTTGCACGGAATCAGAAGCCTTTTATAATCTGACCACTGCTTCTCTCTCCAACCTTATCACTTTCTCCTTCACCCCTTTTTCTCCTCAGCCATACCAACTTCTTTAGGATTTCTGAACACAGTGGAATTTCTCTTGCTTTGTGGTCTTTTCACTTGTTGATCTCTCTCTGAATAGTAATCTCCCTTCCTTGCACTGCAAGCTGCTTTCTTTATTTCTGATCATAATTCAGGTGGGGTCCTCTATTCACCTCTGCCAGAAGCAACTGCCCCCTGGCACCCTCAGCACTTTGTGCAATGTTCTATCATATCCACTATCATACAATATAGTTACTTCTGGTTTCTTAGCTTTTCCCCATACTGTGTCTTGTTTTATACTTGATAGTAAGATCTTGAAGGGTAGGGACTTTGTTTTTCATAATTCTTTATGCAGCATCTAGTACAAAGTGCCTGATATTTAATATATACTCAGTAAATATTTGTTGCAAGGAAGAGAGGAAAGAGAGAAGAAATGAAATAGAATGACATATTATAAGCATTTCGTAATCAATTTATGGAAATTGCTAATATCTGGTACAATTTTATATGAATTGAAATGTTTCTGTAATAAGAGACTATCATAGAAGCCTAGCAGACAGTTATATAAATATGGTTCTTCTTAAACTGCTCACATAGCGTGAAAATAAAATCAGCTACTTTATTTTGTAGCCACTGTATACTCTAAACTGTCCTTCTATCCACAACTTAAATGACCCAACAGCATTGCTCAGGGAGGTAAAGCTAATAAATTGAACATCTTCCCATATAGACACTTACTTGTCTTTGGAGAATATAATGATGCCTGTTAGATACCAAAACATAACTGATGAACAGTTGTTTCTGTGGCTTACCATCAGAATTGATATTTTGGGGAATATAGTGTGTGATCACTAAGAACTAGATCAAGAGTATAAAGTTTTTTCAAATATTGTAAGTAACTAAATACACATGAGTTTTGCTGGATAATTTGCCAGGTGGTGGTGAGGAAAAGTAATTCAGATAGGTGTTAAACTTAAAAAAAAAACCTGACAGCTTTATATATACCAGTAGGTTTTAAATCTATCTATGCAATAAAATTACCTATTTGATTTTAAGGGGGAAAATGTGTTTTGCAAAAACACTTTGCCCAACACACTGAATCATCACCTTGTTTACCACCAACCTAAATCCTTAACCTCCTACTGAGATCCTGGCATGTCTTTCCCCTCCATTCTATTCCAGCTGCATGATGTTTCAAGCACTTGGCTCATTCCTATTTGAAATTCACTTTTTACTCTATCTCTATGGCTGTGTGATACACAGAACTGTCTAGACTATGACTAGTCTAGCCATGGTCCTTTGAGAACCATCATAACCTTCAGTTCAATACCCTAGTTTAGTTCATTAACATTAAGGCTATATCAGCATCACCCAGAGAGCTGTTGGTTGCAACTTCGATCATTTTATTTCAAATGGACTTCTCAACTACTGTTCTGGTCATCTCCTTCATCTTCCAGACTAAGTGACATACCCTATCTGCTATTATCACTCTTGTCTTGCTTACATTTTTCCTTTTATGTCGTGTGAAGTAGCATAACCTGTGGTATATCTGCCAAAGAAGGGACTTAAGGAGTATTACGAGAATCTCATAATTGCCCGGTGAGATTTTAACTTGGCAGTTCAAAGACGTGACCATAGATGCCGAAACACAATAACCCATTTATTCTCCAGTGCTGACTCACATGCAGAAAGACTGCATCATGAATAGATGCCACTATTGGCGTCCTGAACATTTGTGTAAACACATCCTCCACCCACTGATTTCTACCAAAAGTGACAGTACCTTGGCAAAGGTAAAGCAAATGTTCTATCCAAAGGCAAATGGGGCAGTAGAAGGCGCAGAGCAAAGAAAAAGTAAACATCCTCAATTCAGAGCTCAGTTGGCTCTCATGCTAACCAGCAATCTGGAGTTCTGCTTGGCTAGACAGTCATCTCCAGAGCCACCAAAATTGGGCCATGTCTCTACACATTCTCTAATGCTAAAGAGACTAGCAAACTTAGTTGAACATTCAGCAGTGCCTTGGTCTTGATAAATAAATATGTAAATAAATAGCAAAAGCATATAACAAATGATAGATTATGTGCCTATAATCTGTCCCTATTCTATGAATAGAAAATATTCAATGAAGATAATACACAAAAAATTTTATATTCTCTTTTTTTGGTATTTACAATTAATGATGTCAATATTTTCAAATAAAAATGATAATGAAAAACTAGAATGTTTAGGATAAATACTCTCTATTAAAATATACAATCAGGTAGTTAAAGATAGAATTCTACATGTTTTAATGGAGATATCACTTCTCAAATATTGCTGGCAACCTCCTGTCTTTTCAGCAATTAATAATGTAATAGACAAAACCTGTGTTTTTACTATTTACGAAGACAGATTATTCCATGATAAACATATGTGTTCTATGATACACACACAGCATATATGTGTTCAAAAATATCTGATAAATTGAAGATTTCTTTATTGAAAATGTTATATTTATAAGATATCTTTTTTAGTGTAAGGATAATGTCTAAGAAACATTCCCTGAGGGTCTTACCATGTGCAAGGCATTAGGTATAAAGCATTTACAAACAACTACAGGGAATTTATAGTCTACTGATGAAAAATTGACATGCATGAATTCATCATTTAGTGTTATTTGATAAATGCTGTGGAATATACAGCTATTTATTTCTGAAATAGCCTCTTAACTAAAATGTTAATAAATACATATATGTAAATAATCATGACCGTGTAGTGCCAATATGTGTATGCTTGCATGTGTGATCTGATGCAATATGACTATATCCTTATAAGAAGAGCAAAATTTGGATATAGATAGGCATGAAAGGAAGACATTCATGTGAATACAACAGCAAAGTTGGAATTATGCTGCCTCAAAATTGAGAAAACCTAGGACTACCAGAAGATGGGAAAGGCAAGGAAAAATCCACTTCTAGAAATTTCGGAGAGAATACGACCTTGACATCATCTTGATTTCAGACTACTCACCTCCATAACTGTAAGAGAATAAATTTCTGTTGTGTTAAGCCACCCAGTTTATGGTATGTGTGCTAGGCAGTTCTAGAAAACTAATACAATCAGTTAAATGGTATACACATTCACAAATAACTACTGTGATGGCAAAAGATAGGTAGTTGTGAGTGCCATAGAAATACACATAGAAAGTTCCTTGTCATTATCAGGAGAGATGTTTCCTGATGAAGACTTAGAAAAGGCTTCAAGGTAGAAGTGTCAATTGCAGGTGACTTTGAAGAATGGATAGCATTCTAAATGGAATACAATACTAGCTCTTGCCCTCTGTTAGCTGTAGGCATGGGTACTTCCTACCAAAGGCTCCATACCATCCACTTCCTGAGATTATCCTAATTAAATGCAAACAAATATAAAGACTACTATTTCCAGCAGAAGGTGGGGTAGGGAAGTGATCTTGCTGCCTTAAGACAGGTTGCTTGGATTGAGCTGTGGGCTCCTGTGATATTATTAAACTTTCTAGAACAGCCCTCTCTCATCTCTTTGACTTAATCTTATAACAGGGCTTTTGTCTTGCTCTTCTGTTTTGTAATTCATCTTCACTGCCAAGTCTAGAAGCCTCCTCTGAATCCTGATTAACTTGACTGGGAATCAGACACCTTATATAATTTTTGCTGGACTTTTCAACCAGGAACTAGACCTTTTTCTTACACCCACATTGGCTGGAAGAATGCTGCTCCAAACCATGTTCTGAGCATTACCATCGTGAAGATGCTTGTCCTGCCTGCGGCAGGTAGAATAATGCTCCCCTAGAGATGTCTACATCTTCACCACTATCATCTGTGAATATGTGTTGTTATATGGTGAGGGGGAATTAATGTTGAAGATGGAATTAAGATTTCTAATTATCTGGCCTTGAGATGGGAAGAGTAGCCTGGATTATCCAGGTGGGCCCAATGTAATCACAAAGTCCTTATAAGCAAAAGAAGGAAGGAGAGCTGGTGTCAGAGCGAGGAAGAATGAGGACAGCTTCACAGGTCATTGCTGGTTTTGAAGATGGAATGGAGGCACAAGCCAAGGAATGCAGGTGGCCTCTAGAAGCTGGGAAAGGTAAGGCGATAGCTGCTACCCTATAATCTTTGAAAGAAATGAAGCCCTGCTGTGAGCTTAGCCCAGGAATATCCATTTCAGACTCCTGCCCTCTAGAGCTGGAAAAAAGGAAAAAAAAGTATTGTTTTAGCCACCGTATTTGTAGTAATTTGCTACAGCAGCAATAAATAGCTAGCAAACACATTACCTTTATGCAAAACAGACCTTAGACTATCAAAGCTAGCTTGCTTTCAGTCTAAGTTACCATGCTCTTTGGTTTTCTGCAACGGAAATATAATTCGCAGTTACTATCATGGGCTTTGAAATCCACCAAAGTAAAGGGTAAACTTCTGGCTCATTAATTACTGGCCACATGGTTCTTAACAAATGACTTGATCTCTCTTTGCTCATTTTTATCTGTTTACTGAGGATAATATTTTTCTCATCAGGTTCATTTGAGAATTAACTGAAATAATGTATATAAAATGCTTTGCTTAGAGTATGGCAAATGTTATGAATTACTTGGGATTCCTCCATGCTTTTGTTTCCTGAAGTGAGTTCTCCTGTCAGGGTAATGTCATGATATTAGGTAACATGAGTAGAAAAGTAGTGTGAAGCCATGTCAGGAAGCATCTTTTATCACATACTATTAAGGAGTTGTGATTTAATTTGGTAACAAGAGGGTAGTCATTTAAATTTAAAATACTTCCTGTTTTAAAAGGAATTTGTCCAGTAGTGCCAGTACAACTTATAGACACCTATAGATATAAACGTCAGAAGCCATCTTTATGTCAAAAACAAGGACTGAGAGTCAATGTTTTATTGGAATGTAGGAAGAAGATTATTTAATAGTTACAAAGCAAAAGGATCTAAATTGAAAAGCACAATAATTGGAAGACCAACTATTTTTCTGGAAACATCTGGTCTACCTCCCTAAAAGTAGCTATTCCTACCCCCCATCTGCCTTCATATTTAGAAACATGTTTTCCAAAACCTGGACATGATCTTGTAGGTGATGCTTTTTCAAGGGCTTTTTAAATGATTTCTTGTATGTTTTATTCCATTTCCCATCTAATACTATTTGCACCTATGGTGAGGAGTGGGGGGAGGAGAACTCCACTTGCCAAGAAATAAATGAAAGGGAAACTGGAGGTATAGGTCTCCCAACTAAATCACCACAGGTGGGGACAGAAAGAGGATTAGCTTTTAGAACAGCAAATATTGTCTACATAATGAATTGCTAGTTTTTATGTCTTCACTATTTTAAAGCATCAGTGAGCTAAGCAATGTGGATGGGGAAAAAAAAATCCAAATTCTAGGCCCATATATACTCATACTTAGATGGAACTCTGATACTATCAAAACTTTAATTATGTCCTTCAGAAATATATGTTAAAGTTCTAACTCCCAGTACCTCAGAATGTGATCGTATTTGCAACAACCTTAATACAATTGCTGCAGATATAATTATGAGGTCATACTGAGGTAGCATAGGAACCAGATCCAATATGAATGGGTATTCTTATAAGAGGAGAAGAGATATGTAGACATATAGACAGCAAAATAGAGGAAGCAGCTGGACAAAGGTTAGTTCAGAATAAGTTCAATGTACCCTACATAGAAGTTTGGAAGGTAAATGATATATATCTCACCTTAAGGCAAGGTGGCTGGCCTTTGTATTCCCAAATACAGACCTATGCTTTTCTAGGTAAACCAAGGATGATCTGAGGAGGTAATAGTAATAGTAATAGTTGTTAGCTATTAGTAAGCAATACACATAGCAGCTAGGGAATGGTACAAGATCTAGTAAGAGGAACCTAGAAATGGTACCAATAGTATCTACTAAAATGGATATGGGGGCTGAGATTAGAAATTTAACCTAATGATTGTTGACATTCTTTAAGAATATGCTAGCAAATTGAGACAGAAGCAGTTAGCAAAGACAAAATAAAGAAATAAAAACTATCCTATCTTTTATTAAAAAAATAAAACCTTCATAATACACAATTTCATTTTTTAATTTTTTATTTTGTATTTGAAAATGTGTTTATAATGTTTATTTATTTTTGAGCAAGACAGAGAGTGAGCAGGGGGGAGGTCAAAGAGAGGGAGATACAGAATCTGAAGGAGGCTCCAGGCTCTGAGCCATAATACACAATTTTAAAGGGCTAACTGAATTTTAAGTGAAACATGTGGAAATAGAATGCAACTAAAATATTCCAGTAAAATTTTAAATACATAAAACAGATACAATCCACAAGCCCTTAAGAGAATAAAGATTATATTTTTCCACAAGTGAATAGAAATCTTACTGATCTCAGAATTCTAAGGAACATCGCTTATCAGAGAACAATGGAACAGCACAGATGGAATCTAGGAATTTTTTAAAAAGAATACTCTGTCTCATTAATCTAACAGTTATTTTATTTTATTTTTGAGAGAGAGAGAGAGAGCGTGTGCATGTGTGCACATGAGAGCGAGTAGGGGGAGGGGCAGAGAGCGATGGAGAGAGAGAATCTTAAGCAGGCTTCACACTCAGCATGGAGCCCAACACTCAGCTCAAGATTCTGAGATCTCGACCTTAGATCATGACCTGAGCCAAAATCAAGAGCCGGTCTGTAACCCACTGAACCACCCAGACACCCCTAACATAGTTATTTTTTATATACTGGGGAACTAGAAAAACATTTTAGCATATCCAAGAGTTTATAAAATATTAAATGTAAATCACATGTTATTGGTTGGGTGCTTTTGGCTGCAAGTAACATCAATGACAACCACAACAACAAATATCCAGAAGTATGTGAATAGATGCTCATTTAGTTATTTTTTATTCAGCACATGTTTATTAAGCCTATGATATGTCAGACATCGTGCTAGGTGCTAGGAACAAAGACGTAAGCAAACCAGACACATGCTTATTCTTTTGATCTCTTCTTCGTTACCCTTATCGATGAAGAATGGATTCTTGCCCTAGAGTTATGGGGATGGCTGAACATACAGCACCGGCACTGGACCGATGAAATTAACAGTAGTTTATTAGTCACATATACTCCCTACCTGGGAAAGGAGGATAAAACATGCCAGTGGGGACCCAACAGTGTTGCCCTCAACAATAGAGTGAACAGGGAGGAACTGTGGAAGGCAGGTTTTGTAGTAACAAGAACGTGATGTGTTCCCTGATTCCTGTGGAAGGATGTAATTGGCTAGTTTGAATAATTTGAAGGACTAGCAGAGAGCTGAAGCCCAATACTTAGGAATAAACAGTGCCTGGTTTCAGTGATAAGGAGGGTTGATTGGCTAGCTGACTTTATCTGCAGAAGCCCAACGGGAAGGTGAGCTTGAGGTGAGGTCATTAGAGGCCTTTTCAGTTTCAAAAGTCAAGGCAGCACATAATATTAATTTTAGGCCTTACATGACAATTACCATCATATATAATTTTTTCCTAAAGTATATGCTTTACCCCATAATTGTATACAGTTATAATATGTTCAGATACTGTTTTAATTAAGAATTTGTTTTGATTTATCTTCCTTCAGCTTTTTTACATTGAATCTGTTGATTGGTGGTGTCCATACATATGGAAAATTCTCAGCTATTATTTTGTTAAATGATATTTCTGTCTCATTCTTTCTCATCTCCCTCCCTGGGATTACAATTCAACTTGTGTTCCATTTTTCTTTTCAATATTCTGTTTTTAACACTGTGTTTTTGTTTTGTTTTTGCCTCCCTTAAGTACAGTCTAGATAAACTGTCTGACTTTACTCGCAATTCACTAATTCTTTCTTCAACTGTGTTTATCTAAATTTAGTTACTGTGAAATTCATCTACTGAGTTTTTAATTTTAGGTATCATCCAATTCAATTCTACAGGTTTTAGTTAGTTATTTCTCAAATTGTTATGTCACCTTTTATATCCTTTGTACTCTACAAACGTTTTCCAGATCTTTCATTAAAAAAAATAGAAGAACCATTGTTGTTTTATACTGTGTCAATAGCTGAAGTTTTTGTGAGTTTTTTATTGCCTTTTAGTTTGTTTTTGTTTTTGCTTTTTTTTTTTTTTTGGTTCTCATTCATCATAGATGGCTTGTTTCCTTATGTGTTTTGTTATCCTTGAGAGCAAATTATTTGGAAAAATTATGTGAAGGAGTAATTTGAGGTTCAGGAGGATTATACATCCCTCTAGAGAGGATCTCTGTGGCTTTTGTCAGGCATTTGGGAGGGTACTAGTTCAGGATCAACAAATGTCTAATCCATTTTGTGGTCACCAAATAATTCAAGAGACATAGAACAAAGCTAGTTTACTTCTGGTTCATACTTCCTATGAGACTCTAGCCCTGTGGATCTCATCTCTTTACCTTATTGAACTGTGCTGCCTTGCTTTCTTCCTCCCTCCCTCCTTCCCTTTCCTCCCTCCCTCCTTCTCCTTCCTTCCTTCCTTCCTTTCTTCCCTCTCTCTCTTCCTCTCTTCTTCCTCTCTTCCTCTCTTCCTCTCTTCCTCTCCTTTCTTCCTTCCTTTCTTTCTTTCTTTCTTTCTTTCTTTCTTTCTTTCTTTCTCCTGAATCCTGCCAAACCACTGAAACCAAAGTGCAGTTTCACATGCTCCCCCCAGTTGGATAAATGGCCTTCTGGACAAAATAGATTTTGTTTTAGGCTTTCTCCTCCAGCTTCTTGCTTCTTCCTCGATTTTGTTTGGGTAAATCATCTTCTAGATTTTTGGTGATCAAATGTAATTATCACGTCAGTTTTCTGTTTGGTTTTAAGGTTTTATATTTGTTTTTGCTTTCATATTAACATTTCCTCCAGCTCTTTTAGTTATCTTCAATGAGAGAATCTAGTTCTAATTACTCAGTTTGCTATTACTAGCATAAAATCCCTTTCACCCGGTAGTTTATAAAGAGTCTTTACTGTATGTGAAGATGTTTAAATAATTACTGATTCTATTCTAGTTCAGCCCTTCCCCACAGCATCTCATTATTTACATTTTTAGGCTATGATATACAGGATTTTACAAAACACTCCTTCGCTTTCCTTAAAACTAAAGCTTAAAGGAGAAAGCAATGGCCATTTTTATGGCTAAGAAACTCAATAATGACTTTCAATACTTTTGAAAAATCATAATGAAATTCCCAAGTTATTTTCAGGCATGTGTTTTGCTACTTAATTGGTAGTTGCTGCAAAAATCCAGCGGCAGATATTTTGTCAATAAACCCTTCCTTTGTTTTATTTTTATATAGAAATTATGACTATTTTTATTTAATTCTAATTAAAATTTGTATACATGACCTCAACTATGTATATAAAAAAGTCAGAGTAAAGCAGAAATCAGGAATAGAGATCGGGTAATACCAGAAGCAGCACTGACAGCTCAGACTAGAGGGGATAGCCTGGGTTCACCACAATAGAGCTTCATTCTAAAATTAAAGCAATAATCTATTTAAAATCAGTATCACCTAGTTATAATTTGATTCTAATTTTAAGAGGCCACAGGGGAGTGCTGTCTTTATTATATGCCATATTGATAATAAGTTCCATTTGAATATCTGACATTTGAATGCGATCTGACATGAATTCTAGACATTTATTTATCAGGCATTTGAATCATTAAAAACGTGCATGTAATACATAGATTCTCTGTATTTCTTTCGTGAATCTATGATTACCTCAAAATTAAAAAGTTAATTTAAAAATGTCACCTTTTGTTTGTTATTCTTTTTAAAAATATAATAAAAATTTTTTGTTTTATTTCCTATTTAATCAAAATCAGATTCAACTCTCAGTGAGTGAATCAGAGTGTTAGGAAGGCACAGTTTTAATACCTTACTGTTCACTTTTCCTTACAAGTTACTAACATTACCTTCAAGGCCAGTCTTGAAATTGTCTGAAGCTTTCTGAACCAAATATTGACTACTTTTTTCAAGTTTGCAAGTATTTTCTTACAACTACTTTTAAAATCCATAGTAGTAATCTACTTCTTACGTTAGTACTTGTCAAATTTCTTTAAACATCTACTGCAGTGCTTCTCCTTAGAAGATCTAAATAAATTATATGTATTTATTTAAATATCAAATAAGGTTTTCCCTTTATTTTCTTAAAGGTATCTTCGTAAGCATCTGAAACATTAGATATGATTCATACCTGCAGAATTATGAGAGCAGTATTCTCCTCAATGCATATAAAAATCTAATGTCACTTTTAGTTATTTTCCTGAGTACTAAAGTAATTTCAGTGATTTAAAATGCCCATAACATCACAGTTTTAACAGGCCCTAAACTGGAATTTGGAAGGAAAACTTAAATTTCTTGGGTCTGTTTATACTGTGAAGTGATTATGGATACCAGCCAAAACAGAGGGCACCTTTTAAAATTGCACTGTTTCAAAGGTCATGTATGGGAGAAACGTTATAGATAACAAAGTCCAGATATCCAAAGTTCAGCTAATATCAGCATTCAGGAATAATGCAGAGATCAGCCAAAGATGGATAGTTAATATGAAATACTAGCAAAACAAGTAGAAAAATTCAGTTCATTATCATTTGGAGAAACTACACAATAAAGCTCTGATACTTTTTAAATTCCATTTCAAAAGCTGTGTTCTCATTTCTTCCAAGCAACTTTATTGTGAAATTCCAAATCATACCTCAGGAGAAGTGAAAACATCTTTTGAAGACACCAAGATGATCAGAATGCACGCTTGTATTGTAATGACTTGCTGTCCTGTATCTGTTTCTAAACACATTGTGAAGAGAATCATAATGTGAGCAGTAAGAAACCTTGACTAATGACGATCTCTGTTCTGCTGAAAACTCACCTGAATCATACTAGATTGGTTTCCCATACAAAAATAACAAATAGCTTCTTAAAATCAGCATGAACGTTAACATTAAAATGAGTATTTCCTTATTATCCATTGGGTTCTTTATCTGAGCTGCTTAAATATAGGCTTAGCATGCTGTATTCCATACTCCCTGAACCCAGGGTTGTAGTTTTGGCCAACATTTATCAAAGCAACATACTCATGAAATACCTAGTAAAAAACTATCACTGCCCCCTACTAGTGTCTAAAGGTCAGCAATTTTTCATTTTAAATCAAAGCATTTTTCATTGACGCATATGAAAGGCCTATAAATTCCTAAGAAAAGGTTTTTCCACAGGGATGATTTCTGTAACTATCTAGGAGGTTAAAGATAAAATGCTCTACATGATCTCCTGGGCTCCCATGGCTTCAATTATCACCTCTGTGAGGATGATTCCCAGATCTGTGTCTGCAAACCTGTGTCCCTAACCTTCAAGCCCATTATTTTAGCATCACACTGGACAGCTCCCCCTGGGGGTCCCGCTGAGCAGTCACACTCAATGCCTTCTCTACTAAATGCATTTTTCTCCTCCAAACAAGCTCCTTTATGATTTTTCCAGTCTCTTTTAATGACATAATTATCTTCCCTGATACTCACAACTCAGGGCTCAAATCAATTTTTAATTTATCTAACATATGGTTTTCCCCCTACATTAACTACCAATGTTGATGACACTTTTCCTGAAAATTATTTTTACTTTTCATTTCTATTTTCCCGGTCACTATCTTAGTTTATTTCAGGTAATTTATAGATGGGTTGGGTTCTTTTATTCTTTTTTTAATATTTTTTAATGTTTTATTTATTTCTAGGAGAGAGAGAGACAGCGTGAGCAGGAGAGGCTCAGAGAGAGAGGGAGTCACAGACTCTGAAACAGGCTCCAGGCTCCGAGCTGGCAGTCAGCACAGAGCCCCATGCGGGGCCCGAACCCACGAACCGCGAGATCATGACCCAAGCGAAAGTCGGACGCTTAACCGACTAAGCCACCCAGGCGCCCCTAGATGTGTTGGGTTCTAAATAAGTAATGTAAAATTACTTTAACTTGGGGCTGAATTCTAAGTAAATATTACATGTTTTCTTTAATTTAGGCAGTAGAGCATTTATGAAATGTAGCATTTATTCTCTAAATCTTTCTTTACTACCTTCCCAAGCACTCATATGCTAACTTATTTGGTCAAAATTACACCACAGTGGTCCCATCAAGCTAAAAACAAATGAAGAAACGTCTTCAGATATTCTTAAGTACTGTGAAGAATATTGTGATTTGGTAGAGAATAACAAAGTAGTGCTAAATTAGAGGGACTAGGGAAAACATCTTTGAATGATCACAATAGCTAATCATGTGAAGATTGGAGGGCTAAGCATGTTGAGAAGAACAAAGTGAAATGTCTGGATGGAAAAAAAGCCGGGTATATTTAATAAACGGAAAAAAGACTAATGGAGTGGAAATGTATGGAGCCCAGAACATGTAGGTTTGGGAATGATTTAGAAAGAAAGGCAGGGGACAAGCCCTTGTAGGGTATTTAGCCATGATCCATTGAAGAGGTTTTGACGTGAATGTGACATTACCTTAAAAAATGGCACTAACTTCTGAGTGAAGAATGATTTCAGAGACTTCTGAGTTAAGATGGCAGATTGAATCCACACGGAAACTCCCCACTCTGCACCAATTGTATGTAACCTATCTAAACAAAGAAAACATTTCTTTCTGAATTTCACTTCTGAACAAGTAAGAAACACTTAATAGTAATTAAAGTATGTAGGCATGAGGAAGTGGGATCTGATATAGATTGTCACCAAAATAACAGTGCCTTTGGTGAGACAGATTCCTTGGGACCAAGTTGGGAACCAGGGGCCTATAAGATATCATTATAATCTCCCACAATGATAAATAAGAGTATGGTCAATATATTTTCTCCATATCTATCAGCCTTTTGTACTACGATTCCTTCTAAACATCACATATCATAAGACAGAGCAGACTACTCAGGTTTCCAAACATAATGTGTCTTTTTACTGTTTACTTCTTTGTATTTGTCTTTCTTTTGACCTGGAATACCTATCATATCTCTTATCCCAACAACATAGATATAGTTTTTCTTATTTATGCATATGCTTCTTGTTTGTTATGCTTATTTTTTTAATGTTTTATTTATTTTTGAGAAAGAGAGCGACAGTGGGGGAGGGGCAAGGAGAGGGGGCAGAGGATCTGCAGTGGGCTTTCCACTGACAGCAGAGAACCTGATGTGCCCAAACTCATGTGAACCATGGGAGAACATGACCTCAGCCAAACTCAGACGCTTAAACAATCAAGCCACCCAGGCACCCAACTCTTAGGCTTATTGTTAAAGCTTACTAGAAGATGGCTCAGTGATGGGAACAACACCACTTCTTGCCTCATACAGGTAGGGTAAAATTTCAACCACTGCCATCCATCGTGATTGTGTGTCAACAGCATAATCCTAAACCTTCAAACAAAACACTAGAACTCTTAGGTAGGTACTTAGCAAGTAGCAAAGGCAGAACTTTGTGTGTGTTGGGGGGGGGGGGGCGTTGGCATTAATTGTAAAGATGACAACACAGCTATCACCAGCTCCAGTATGCCAGGATTTAAGATAAACATGTTGTTTGGAGATATTAGAGAAATTTGAGGCAAAGTATGTAAGAAGCGTATGTAAATGTTTTGTAGTAGACTGTGATTATTTATAAAGTGAATTGTGGATAGGAAAATGTCTAGAATTCTTGTAGGCATGTTGTAAGCTTTAATCATGGCACAAATCTGTCATGTAAAAGCCTGATTTTTTTATGTTTGCTATTGTTGCTGTGGTGGTGGTGGTGTGTGGTGAGGTTTACAAGTTTTCGAGTACTTTTCTTTCATTTTACATTTGTATTTAAATCTATTAATTCTCAGCCAGTGGAAGAAGCGTCTGAATAAAAGAAGTCTTAAAGAAAAGTGAAAATCAAATTTATCTTTAAGAGATCTTTATAGAGACAATATCTGTGGGCAGTAGTCAATTTTCACTTCCTGAGTTTTGAAATGAAAAGCATCTTCCCAGTTCTAATATCCAAGAGTGGTACATTTGAACATATCTCAATTAGGGAGGAAAAGTCGAGTAATTTTGT